>NC_044907.1:1346722-1707887 GCF_001633185.2 Quercus lobata | reverse complement strand
CACAGGATTTTCCTGAGACTTGGCTGGGTTATAGTCTCGTCATTGGCACTTCCTCTGGAGTGCCCATCAAGAAAGGTGCAGTGGAGACAATAGGCGCTGCCACCGCTCCGAGTAAAGGTAAGGATGTCAGACTGGAAAAAATGAAAGCTGTTGATGTTAAGGAAAGCACAGAGGGTGTGAAGATAGGTCCTGAGACGAAAAGAAGAAAAACTGGGAAATCTCAAACACACTTGGCATCTCAGGAAGGCAAGAATGTCGGGGAACCTTTGGCTTCAAGGACCCGGAAGAAGACCAAGGTAGAGTCTTCTTTTTCCCAAGTTCCTGTGACTGCTTCAGTCCACAGTTCTTTAGGATCCTCTAGTTTTGTATCCCAGCCTCCTTTAGGACCCTCTGGGCGTACTTGTAGTAAGCAAAAGACTTCCAAAGAGTCTGTAGAGAGAGAGAGAGTAGGGCAAGACTTTTTTCCTTCTTCTCTCTTTTTCACTTGTTCACCTTGTTGCACTTATTTCTTCTTTGCTAACGAGTGGTGGTTTCCTTTGCAGTCCAAACGCAAGTCTGATTACAAGAAGGGTAAAAGCCAATCTTCTGGTGACGACGTGGTATGTGTGTTTTTTTTTTTATATGTTCTCTCCCTTTTGCTCTGGCACTGTGTTGTTAGCATTACCCCGTTGTTTTCACTTGGCACTGCTTTTTTCCTCCTCTTTTTTCCTTTAGGTGGAGGTGTCTCCTCCTATGACCGGCAAGACTCTGGGAGAGGAAACTGTTACAGCTCTTTCTGTTGCTTTTCCTATTGTGGGGGGGGGGGGAGCCCCCTATTGGTGGTTTGGTTGAGGAAACCGGGCAACTGATGTAGGGTTCCCAGGATTCTCAGGATCCCAAAGCCTCTAAGATCCCTACATCTCAAAGTCCCCATCTTGAGCGCACTCCTAGTCCCATCAGGACTGTGTTTCCTTAAACATTGTCAGATAAAGGCGCTTTGGGAGACACTCCTTTATCCAAACAAACAGGTGAGCCATGTTTCCTTGAAATAGCGTTACATCTCTATTTTCTTTTCCAGTTTTTTTTGAGTTCCTTCTTTTCTTTCTCCTTTTAGGTTAAGCCAGTGAGAAGTCTGCTCCCAGTGTTGCCTCTTCCTTAGAATCAGAAAGTTCAGAAGGTGAGTGCGAGCTGCTCCTACTGTGTTTCCTTTTCCTTTCTTTCCTTCCCTTCGCCCTTCTCTTTTTTTTTCTTTTTTTTCTTTTTTATTTATTTATTTATTTTTTTTATGGCGAAGCCCCCTGCATCTCTTCCTTCCTTTAGCCATTTTGCCATTAGTTCTTCACCCTTTCTTCAACTTGCCTTATGTTCTTTCCTAGAATCTTCGGAGAAATCAGGGGATCAGGAAGAAGAGGCTCTGCCTCGAGAAGCCGGTACTGGTTTGTTCTTCTCTCTCCCCCTTTTTTTTTTTTAAAGACTAAATTTGTTCTTCCTTTTCTTTTTCTTTTTTTTTTTTTTTTGATATTGATACAGGCTTTAAAGATTCTGAGCCTGTTATCCCTAAAGGAATTGTGAGATCCGTTCGAATTGCTGATCTTCAGCCAGAGCAAAAGGCTGCAAGTCCTCTAGTCTCTGCAAGTGGTGACACAACGATGGGGGATGCCTCGGGAGTGGCTGCCTCAGATCTTGATTCAAGGCTTTCCTCCTTCCTAGCTCGCTTTGACCTCTTGGAGTTTAACAGTCTTCCTGCCAACCATTTCCATGCTTTTGGGTCTTCTTATGGCAACTTCCTACGCTTCTATGTTCCTGTTGAAGGCCTGCAACTGTTAGAGAGTCTGCTCAAAAGTCACGGGGATTTCACTAGTGGCTTCAGGGGAGGCGTTTTTCTGGGTAATATTTTGATGGAGTTGCTATGTGCTGTGCTAGTTTCCCTAAGGAAGTCTTCTGTAGATTTTTTGTCTGAAGAAAAACTTCTGGAGTGGAGAGGGGTGGTCCAAGACCTTCTGGAGGCCAAGTTCAATTTGTCTTTTTTGTTGGATCACTTGCGTCTGTTGGCTCATATGCTGTTTCAGAGGCAATCCTCCAAGAGTATAGACATCGAGATAGCTGCTGCTGAGGAAGCTTTGGCTCGTGCTCACAGGGTTTTACAAGATTTGAAGATCAAGCGGCAGAGGATCCTTTCTGCTTCGACTGTGCCTGTTATTCCTTCGGATGCCTCCCTGTTGGTCGGCCTCATTCCTTAGCTTACTTTAGATTTATATAAACAATTTGGGGTTGTATAAGTTTTTTTTTTTTGAACATTGCTTTCCTTTTTTTTTTTTTTTTTTTTTTTTTTTTGTTTCAAAACTGCTTCTAATTTCTTAGTATATGAATTTGCCTTTCTCTTTGATATATTGCCTTTTCTTTCCTTTTTTTTTTTGATATATGACTTTTCTCTTTTCTTTCTTGAGTCCTAGACCATGGTTCCCACAGGCTTCACTGTAAGTTCTGGTCCAGGTACCCGGTGATCTATTGTGCAAGTACTGAACTGGGTACACGGGTATCTTTTCCTATATATATATATTTTTGAGATACGGTCCCAGTTCATGAACTTTGACAGGTTCCCCTCTTTTGCCAAGTGCTACGCTAGGTATCTTGGGTATTTTACTTTTTCCTGTGATCCTAGACCTATGCACTTGGAACTGTCTGTGGGGTATCTGAAATTATCTGTGAGGTGAATCCTGGGCCATATGTAAAAAGGTATTACATACCTTTTTTTTTTTTTTTTTGACTCAGGTATCCTTCCTTAAATCTATCCAAACTTGGACTTTGCAGTATTTAAAGAAAGACTTAAATATTGAAGAAAAAGGAACTTCATTAAAATATGGTCATCTTTTAAGGGACCAAGAAAATCATTTAGTGCAGTATTGACCACAAAGTGTCAATCTATCATAGGTTCCTGAACAAAATCATTTTAGACCAGAATTCATGACAAAGGCTGAATGAAATAAAAAGATAAATACACTTAGCATATTGTGAAGCTGGTAAAAGGATCTTGATGTGCTGGGATCCCTCATCCTTATGCATAGTATTGTTTCAGCCATTTCCCGTTTATGGGTTCTGTCAGGACTATCCCATCTTCTTTGGTAAGGTAATAATACCCGCTCTCATGAGCTGCACTAATGATGTGGGGTCCTTCCCACTTTGGGGTGAACTTGGAGGGCCCTGGCAGGTTCCTCCTCACGTGTTCCACCATCCTTAGTACCAATTGCCCTTCAGTGAACATTCTTGGGCGTACTGCTTGTGCATATGCTCTAGTCATTCTTTACTGGTACCTCTGGCTTCTTTTCTTGGCCAGCTCTCTTTCTTCTTCTACCCCTTCTAGATCTGCTAGCCTCCTTTCATTGTTTGTGTCCTCACTTTCTCCTTGGCTTTCCTCCAGAACTACCCTTGGTGTAGGAATGACTAACTCCACGGGGCTGATGGCTTCTGTTCCATAGACTAGGGAGAATGGGGAGAATCCTATGGCTGTCTTTACAGAGCTCCTACATGCCCAAAGTACATCTGCCAGATAATCACTCCATTTCCCTCCATACTCATGCTTCATTTTCTTAAGGATCTTCAACATTACCCTATTAGTAGCTTCAGCTTGGCCATTTCCTTGTGGGTAGTATGGGGTAGATCTCCCATGCTTGATGTGGTATGTTTCAGTTAACCCCTTCATGTCTTTATTTATGAATGGGGTTCCGTTGTCACTGATCAATCTTCTGGGGATCCCGAACCTTGTAATGATGTGGTTTCGAATGAAATTTGCTACGGCTGCTCCAGTGGCTTTTTTCAAAGTGATGGCCTCTACCCATTTTGTAAAGTACTCGGTGACTGCCAGGATCCATATGTCACCGTTGGATGGAGGGTATATGGACCCTATGAGATCAAGCCCCCAAGTGTGAAAAGGCCATGGTGTTGTCATATCCTGTAGAACATTTGGGTGAGTGTGAATTGCATCTCCCAGGACTTGGCAAGCATGACATGTTTTGACCAGCTCCTCAGAGTCCCTTTTCATCGTTGGCCAGCAATATCCCAACAACATTAATTGCTTATACAGCCTTCTCTTCCCCGGGTGACTTCCACAATCTCCAGAATGTACTTCTCTGACTACTTCTCTAGCTTTCTTTGGCCCTAGGCACCTTAGGGGATCCCCACAGTATCCCTTTTTGAATAAGATGTCATTTTGCAGGAAATATCTGCCCGCTAGCTTCTTGAGCTTATGGGCTAGTGTTCTGTCAGTTGGCAGGATCCCCTGAGCCAGGTATCCTATGAAAGGAACCCGCCAATCTTCTACAATAAACACCGCGTAGCTTTCTTCTTTATCTATTGCCAAACGACACTCCTGACATTTCTCCTGTATAATTGCTGCCTCCTTGTCCATATTTAGCCAGTAATACCCCATGCATTGCATCCTTCTATATAGGCTGACCTATTCTGCAACTCCACATGCTTGGGTGTGTAATTCTTCTAGCTTCAACTTTCCTTCCTTCTCGGTGATACATCTGGATAATATTCCTCCTGGCAGCCTTCTATACAATTACCCTTCTATCTGAGTGTAATCCATTAGTTCTTTGATGTTCCCTCTAGGCCCTGCCTCTTTCATCTTTTCTTTGACTTCGCTCCTCCAATCCCATTATTTGGACTCTCCGAGGTACATCCCTTGGAGGATCCTTACAATGAAATGTTCCTGCCTTCCTATTTTTATCAGCGTATCTTTCCTATTAAATGGTATTTGGGATCCCAGGGTGGCGAGTGCATCAGCAAACCTGGTTTCACTTCTTTGAGTGTACTCTATGCTAAAGGTCTGAAATTCCAGCTCCAGCCTTTGTGCCCAAGTTCTATAGGCTGTTAAGCTTTGTTCCCGTAACGCGAAGTCACCTTTTACTTGGGAGACTACAAGATTGGAATCTCCTAACACTATCATATGTTTCACTCCTATGCTGAGTACTATAGTCAACCCGGTTAAGTATGCCTCATATTTAGCTGCATTATTAGAGCACAAGAAACCAAGCTTGAAAGATAAGGGTATGATATCCCCATTTTCACAACTTAGTACAATTCCTACCCCATTTGAAGTTGCTGTAGCCGACCCGTCAAACCTCATGGTCCATTTCTTCCCTAGGATCTCCATTATTGCTACCTCACCAGGGATTTCTTCGCTCAGCAGGCCTTCCTCCTTTCCTGGGAATTGAGCTCGCAAATCTGCTATGGCCTGGCTTTTGACAACCTTGGGAGTTTTTATGCCTATATCATATTGAGAGAGCAAAACTAACCATTGTGCTATTCTTCCTGTGAGAAGGGGCTAGTGCAGGAGTGCTTTTATGGGGTGGTACTTGGTTACCAAAAGGATTTGGTGAGCTGAGAAGTACCTCTTTAGCCTTTGGGACGCGTAAATGATTACTAGGCAGGCTTTCTCTATTCTGGGGTACCTGGTCTCGGTATCCTTGAGTGTTTTGCTTACATAATATACAGGCTGCTCATTCCCTTGGTCGTCTTCTTGTGCCAGCAAAGCTCCTATTGCCTGGGAGTTTGATGCTAAGTATAGCAGCAGAGGTCGCCCACGTACTAGTGCCTGGAGGGTAGGCAAATGATTCATGATGCCCTGAATTTTTTGAAAAGCTTCTTACTGCTCCGTTCCCCAGGTAAATTCATTCCCCTTTTTCAACAGTTTGGATAGACCTGCTATAGCTGAGGCCAAACCAGGCACAAATCTCCTAATATAGGAGACCCTTCCTAGGAAGCTTTTGAGTTCCCTAACAGTAGTTGGTCTTCTCATTGTGGCGATAGCTGTGGCCTTGGCTGGATCCACACTTATGCCTTTGTGATGTACCAGAAACCCAAGGAACTTTCCAGCAGACACTCCAAAGGCGCATTTCATGGGGTTCATACGTAACTTGTACTTCCTGCATCTTTCAAAGACTTGCTCAAGTACTTGGAAATGTCCTGTTCTGGTCTTTGACTTGACCACAATGTCATCTACATAATCTTCTATCTCCTCATGCATCATGTCATGGAAAATGGCTGTCATGGTCCGCTGATACGTAGCCCCCGCATTTTTGAGGCCAAAGGGCATTACAGTGTAGTAAAAGTTCCCAATTGGAGTTCTGAATGCCGTCTTCTCTGCATCTTTGGCAGCCATGCGGATTTGGTTGTACCCACTATACCCATCCATAAATGAGAAAATTGAGCTTCCTGCAGCTGAATCTACAAGGAGGTCAATATTGGGTAAGGGGAATTCATCTTTAGGGCATGCCTTATTCAAGTTGCGAAAGTCCACACAGCAACGGATCTGACCATTTTTCTTCTTCACAGGTACAATGTTGGAAAGCCATTTTGGGTGTTGGATGGGTTTGATAAAACCAGTTGTTAGCAATTTTTTGACCTCTTGAACTATTTGAGCTTCTATCTCAGTGTGGAAGACCCTAGCCGGTTGAACTACTGGCCTCATCCCTGGGTCCACATTAAGAGAATGGACTACCAATCCTGGGTCTAAACCAGACATCTCATCATAGGTCCATGCTAACACATCTCTGTATTTTTGAAGTAAGGTTACCAGTTGTTCCCTTTTTTGCGCCACCAATTGACTGTTAATGAAGACAGGCTTTCAGGATCCCGGTTCGGTTCCCAAATCTATTTCCTTTAATTCTCCATCAGGCTGAATCTGGGCCTCCTTAACTGGTTCTTCTGAAATTTCTTCTTGGGCCATCATGTAGCTTGGTGGTCCGGGACCTTCCTGTATAATGTATTCGGGTCCCGTGCACCTTCACAAATGGTAGATTAGCCTCCCTCCGGGTTCCCGCACCACCACACATTCTCGGGATCCTGAAGAGCTGGGCTCCCTTTTTTGTTTTTTTCTTTCCAGAAGATTCCTCAGGTCACGGGTGCCCCTCCCTCCTTCTTCTTCTTCTAGGATGGGTGCCCCTGGGGTCCCCGGGGCGGGGCTCTCAGGATCTGGCTCCAATTCATCATAGAACATCGTTTCTGCAAAGTTCACTTCTCTCTGGATGAAAGGATTATGGTTGGCAGGGATCCTTGTGGGCCTCCCATTCAGTCTCCCTTTAATGCATTGATGGAACGTGGATGGAATAAGGCAATGTTTATGAAGCCACGGGCGTCCCAGCAACATATGATAAGAAACTTCTGCATTAATCACATGAAACCTTGTCAGGGCTACTATTGGCCCTACCCTTAAGGCTAGCTGCACGTATCCTTCTATTGATTCCACCGATCCTCCAAATCCTGTTATTTCCATGGGAGCCCCCAGTATCCTTCTGTCAACTAAGCCCACAGCTTCCAGGGTACTCAAGGCTATGAGATTGAACGATACACCCGTGTCCACCAGTGCTCTTCTGACTTGAACGCCGTTTATGGTGGCCATTAGATAAAGGGGTCTACGGTGGTCTGGGTGCTCAATCTCCATGTCTTCATCAGTGAAGGTTATTGCATTGGTTGTCTCCAGGAAAGCTCGACTAGCATGTGACTCTGCTGTAAAGCATTCCATCCCTGAATCTACTGCTATGCTCATGAGAGACTCTGTGGCCACTCTTCTTGCTTTTGGTCCAAATCCTAATTGATTGAATAGTGACCTGAACTTAGGATTCTTCTGGAGGGTCCTGACTGTGCTCAGGTGGAAGGATCCTTCAGATTCTCCTGCTTCTGCCAGGTTCCTATGTATTACTACTGCTACCACCTTTTTCCCTTTGTGGTTAGGTAAGGGGTTTCTCTGCACTTCTGGCTCCTTCTGAGTGAGTTTTAGGGTTCCTTCCCTCAACTTTTTGTGGAAGAGTCTGCGAAGGGTCCAGCAATCCTTGGTGGAGTGCTTGACATAATTATGGATTCTGTAAAATAAAGGGTTTTTCCTTTCTTCTTCAGTTAGTGGCCTGGACACAGTGAATGGCCTAACAACCCCATCTCCGATCCATTTGTCTAAGACATGCCTTAACTCTTCAGCTGTACATGGGATCATCGGTGGTTCCTCAAACACCTTCCCATCTGGTCTCTTCCTTTTCTCTCCTACTGATGCTGTCATAACTTGGGACACGGGCAGCCTTTTTGTCCTCATGGTTTGCGCTGTCCTTCTGGTTCTCTGTAGCAGGTCAGCAAACTGCGTGATACATAGATTCACAAGGTTGAGCTTGTAATCAAAAAGCATGTTGCCTACACAGGTTTCCACGAGCTCCTTTTCTTCGTGGTCCCCATAGCAGTCTAGGGACACATCTTCAAATCTTTTAATGAACTGGACGGGATCCTCTCCAGGTCTCTGCCTCACCATTTGCAGGTTCTGGAAAGTGATCTTGTCTTCACCAGGATAATATTTGGCACAGAATTTTTCCATCATCTCATCCCAGGTTTTGATGGACCCGGGTCTCAGCGTGGTGTACCAAGTGTATGCCCTATCCACTAAGGACTTGGCGAATTCCCTTAGACATAATTCTCTATCTCCTGCATAAGGGCCCATAGTGTGGATAAGCCTACTTACATGTTCCACAGCAGCACTTCCATTTCTTCCATCGAAAGGATGGAACTTTGGGGGTTCGTACCTCTTAGGGTATGGTTTGCCAAGAAGTTCTGGAGGGAATGGGGGATCCCGAGAGAATTGCTTGGGGATCCCTGAGAGTTTTTCCCTTTCTTGCTCCAGGAGGGTATTGACATCTGCCAGTGTTAAGTACTGAGGATTGGCTCTTCCTCCCACTGCTGACCCTCCTTCTGGCTGCGTTCCATCTTGGTGACCAGTAGGAGGAACATTGTCTTTGATTTCCTGTGTCCTGCCTTCTTTGAGAAGACGAACTTCTTGCTCCAGATCCTTCAATATTGCTGTCATCCTGGCCATGAGGTCTGGTTCCTGCCTTGTGTGTCTTTGTTCTGCCACAACCTCCTGTTCTACCAGGGGTATCCCGCCTCCTTGCTTGGAAGCTACCTCATTTTCTCCTACGGGCTCAGAGGCCGTAGGTGGCACATTAGTTCCTTTGCTGTTTCTTTGTCTTGGAGGCATACTCTGTGAGGGGATTGCTTCTTCCCTCTTCTTTGCCCAGTCCCCAGTGGAGTCGCGAAAATGTGAGAGTGCCTTTTTTTGTGACACTCAGGCCCAAGGATCCCGGGCCTAAATAAAAGGTTTGGTGAACTAGGCCTTGACTCACCATAGCTAACAAGCTGTTTAAGAATCAAGTGATATACAGGGGATGCTCCTGACAATAAAAAAAAATGACAAGTAAGGATATTCGTATTGAAGAATGCCAAAAACAACAAGGTAAATTCAAAAGGAAAGACGCAGGATTAGCAAAGTGGTACAAAATTAATGCTAAGGGGATCCTGGGATTAATGAGGCATATTCCATTAATACGTTGTCTGTTAAGTTACAGAAAGCTCACTAGGACGTGATACAAGGTTCAATCAAGCTCAAAAATTACATTCTTGAGTGGCTATTTCAGCCTTCAAAACTTGCAAAGTTTGATTCTCTTTGAATCCGAGTATGTGTAATAGTGGCTTTTATAGGATACCGGGAAGCAATATTCGTTTTCCCTTAGTATTTTCTTTCTCTTCACCACAGATTTATTGATAGTTTTTTCTCTAGAAAATCTCTTCTTTTTTTTTTTTCTCTCTTTTTCGCTGCCCTTTTCTTCGCAACCCATCCCTTCCTTTTATAATGGAGTTCTGGTCTTCCCGGGGAACTGTTGGTTCCCTTGTTTTGCCTTCTTGCGAACAGAGCCTGTTCCGTGCCTATCACTCGGTAAGTCCCATTTCCCGTTTTTCTCATTCTTTCCTTCTTTCAGCTCTGATTCTTTTGAAAGTTCCTGGTTGGCCACCTTTTTTGGGATGTGCTGAGGTATGCCCTTCTCGGCATCACCGTTTTTTGGCAGTTTCCACTTTTCCCTTTTCTTTCCCATCTGGGCGGAATCCTGTTCTGCCAACTTGAAAGCCGCTTGTTATCATTCTTTTTTTTTGTGCTTCCCTGTTCTGGTTCCCCGAGGTTTTTTTCTGTCTGTGCCATGAGAGGTCGCTGGGTTCTACTGGCGCTTGTGTTCTTTTGCTTTTGTTTCTTATTTTCTTCTTCTGTCTTTTTCTTTCGAGCTATCCTAGTCTTCCTTTTTGTCTTTGTGCCTGAAAGGATCCGCACCTCTTGATGGTTGCTGAGGATCCTGACTTCTTATCCCTTGCTGTGGTTTTCTTTTTTTTTTTTTCTTTTGGATGCTTCTTCGTTTGGGCTTCAAGTCTCCTGGGCCTTTTTATTCCTTTGTGGTTCCCCTGCATCTGCTACTTTGGACTTAGCTTGATTTTTTCCTTTTGGGCCTAACTCTTTCTTTTGGGCCTCTTTCACTATGATCATTTTTAGACCTCAACAATATGAATAAAACACTTCTAGTTAAAAATAAATAAATAAAAAAACCTAAGAGAACTCCTAAAATTTAGCCTTCTTTCCCCACGTTCATCTTTTTTTTTTCCTGCCCAACCTTTTCTCTATATCCCTACACCACTTTCAAACACACTTTCAAAAATAATCATAGTTACTGCTTATTTCTAAAGTTTATCATTTTTATTTGTTTGAAGAAAAAAATATCAGGTTCATCTTAAAAAAAAAAAAAAAATCTCATGTCTCAAGAAGTCCTAATTCCAAATAAAGTACCTCCACTTTTTTTAATTAAAAAAAAAAAGAAACATAATACTTGTTTAAGAAAGAATTACTTATCCTTATTCCAATCTTTTCTCTATATCACCACACCACTTTAAAACACACATTCGAAAAAGAAATTACATTTTTTCCTTATCTCTAAAGTTTATCTTTTTGTTTAAAAAATAAAAAATAAAAAATAAATATCACATTCATCTTTATTTTTTAATCTCATTTCACTATTAATTTTTGAAATGTTTGCTAAACAACTAGTACAGAAATAAAAAATTTGGAGAAAAGTCTGCTTTAGGAGGGCCCTCAGTAACTAGGAGCACCCACCCTCTTCTAGTACGTTCTTTACAAAATTGATCATTTCATCATCTTTATAGACAATTATGCACTTTTGTTTTTTGTTTATGCAGTTTTTTTGCTAAAGCCATTTTGGGATAGATCTGCATAATCAATACTACTTGAATGGAAGGCAAAAGGAATGTATGTAATAGTAAACCTTAAATATTGGTAATCATCATTAAAGTTTGGTTGCACTAATTTTTTTTTTTTTTTTTTGGAAAGGAAAAAAAACACAACTCATGTAGATTTTTTGCCAGAGCCATTTCATGAGAGAGCTGCATAATCAACACTACCTAGAAAAGAAGGTATGAAAGAATAAACTTCAAATTTTGGAAGTCATTAAATTGATTCTCACAATTTATTAAATTTTGTAGTTATCATCTCTTAATTGTAATTGTACAGATATCTTATGAAAAAAAAGAAAAAAGAAAAAAGAAAAAAGAAAAAAAAAAGAAACAGATAACTGATATTTTGGATTGCTTTTTTTTCATTTTTTTTTTTTAATGAAGTTGCAATTATCTTCATCAATACCATACAATTATCTTGTACCATAACTTAATTTTAATTGTGAAATAGAACTATATATATACTAGACTCATCATACGCGCAAAGCGCGACTTTTAGCGTAGAGTACACTCAAAGGAGTGAGAACAGATTTGCTGATGCACTAGCCACCCTGGGATCCTAAGTACCATTTAAAGGAAGAGACACTTTGATAAGAGTAAGTAAGCAGGAACATTCCATCATAGGGATCCTCAAAAATATGTTCTCTAAAGAACCAGAGTGGCAGGATTGGAGGAATGAGGTCAAAGAAAAAATAAAAGAGGCAGGACATGGAGGAAGTATCAAGGAGCTGAGGGATTACACTCTGATAGAAGGGGAGCTGTACAGGAGACTGCCCGAAGGGATCCTTTCCAAATGTATAAACGAGAAAGGAGGAAAGCTGAGATTGGAAGAACTACATAGCTAGGTCTGTGGGGTTGCAGAAAAAATCAGCCTATACAGAAGGATGCAGTGCATGGGGTACTACTGGCCAAATATAAACACTTCAACTGTACAGGAGAGATGTCAAAGATGTCAACTTTTAGTAGATAAGGAAGAAAGTTATGCTGTATTTGTTACGGAAGATTGGAGGACTCCATTCATGGAATACTTGGCTTAAGGGATCCTACCAACTGATAGGATATTAGCCCACCAACTTAAGAAACTGGTAGTCAGATATTTCTTACAAAATGGGATCCTATTCAAAAAAGGATACATCGAGGATCTCCTAAGATGCCTGGGGCCAAGCGAAGCCAGAGAAGTAGTTAAGGAAGTCCATTTTGGTGATTGTGGAAGTCACCCAGGGAAAACAAAACTCTATAAACAGTTGTTACTGTTAGGTACTTTTGGCCAACAATGAAAAAAGACTCCAAGGAGTTGGTTAAAATGTGTCATGCATGCCAAGTACTTGGAGATGCAATCTACATTTATCCAAATGTACTGCAAGATATGACAATACCGTGGCCTTTCCACACTTGGGGGCTTGATCTTATAAGTCCTATAAACCCTCCTTCCAATGGTTACATATGGATCCTGGCAGCCACCGAGCACTTTAAAAAATGGGTAGAAGCTATCCCTTTAAAAAAAAGCCACTGGAGCAGCCGTGGCAAACTTCATTCGAGAACACATTATTACAAGGTTTGGGGTCCTCAGGAGACTGATCAGTGACAATGAGACCCCATTCATAAACAAAGACATGAACAACCTGATTGAGGCATATTACATCAAGCATGGAAGGTCTACACCATACTACCCACAAGGAAATGGTTAGGCTGAAGCCACTAATAGAGTGATGCTGAAGATCCTTAAAAAAATGAAATATGAGTATGGGGAAAAATAGAGTGACCACTTGGTAAATGCACTCTGGGCATGCAGGAGCTCTGTGAAGACAGCCACAGGATCTCCCTAGTTTATGGGACAGAAACCATCAACTCCGTAGAGTTAGTCGTCCCAACACCAAGAGTAGTGCTTGAAGAAAACAAAGAAGGCACTGAGGACACAAATAATGAAAGAAGATTGGCGGACCTAGAGGGGTTAGAGGAAGGAAGAGAAGTGGCCAGAAGAAAAAGCTAGAGGTACCAGCAGAGGATGGCTAAGGCATATGCACAGACTATACACCCAAGGCCCTTCACTAAGGGGCAGCTAGTGTTTAGAACAGTAGAGCACGTAAGAAAAAATCTCCCAGGACCCTCCAAATTTGCCCGAAAATGGGAAGGGCCCTACATCATCAGAAAAGCCCATGATAGTGGGTACTACTACCTCATAAAGGAAGATGGGACGGTCCTAACAGATCCCATAAATAGGAAGTGGCTGAAATAGTACTACGCATACAAAAAAGGGGGGGAGAGACCTCAGTACGCCGAGACCTTTTTGCCAACTCTCTAACCTGTTAAGTGTTTCATCATTCTTTACTTTTGTTATGAATTTTGTTGAAGTACCTTTTGTGTAGGAACCCATGGTAGAAGGACATTCTGTGATCCCTACTATCTTTGACCACCTTTTTGTGTTCCTTAGATGGTAACTTTGCTTTGATTCAATAAAATCTCTTTTTCTTATTTTCCTTTAAGCTACAACTAAAATAAACAATTGCGAAACATTACATAACTCAAATATGGGCAGATTTGGGGGGTATTTGGGCCAACGCAAAAAAAAAAAAAAATGATAACCTTAGCACATGACCCAAGACTTACATCACAGTTAGTTCAAAGTACATGACCTGGGACCACGGGCATTAGTAAATGTCCGGGATACCTAGTCCAGTACTTGACAAAAGGGATCTGCTTGGTTCATGACCTGGGACTTGTAAAAAAAAAAAAAAAAAATCCACATGTTCTATATCAAATTGGAGAGAGCTAAAGAGATATTTGAGTATCAATGTAGATGTATATGTGTACCTTTGCTTAGGTTTTAGGATGACTTCTATAGGCCTTTGCTTTCCTAGCCGTTAGGGTCCTCAATGGTGGTTTTAGTACCCCTTAGTAATGTTTCTGGTGATTTGATGAGGTGACTCGAAGGCATCCCAATGGTTTTGTCCTCCGGTATTTTCGCTTATAACAATCCTAGCATTAAATGTGAATTAGCCGGTCTAATGTTCGTCCATAGGCACCTTTTGGACGATGGGAATTTAGCTTGTCCATCAGTTGCCCCCTATTTCGTGATCTTCAATACCTGTGTTAACAAACTTAGGAATACGGAGGGTCGTTTTACACTGGATGTGACTCTTGAGATATGTACCTGTCGTATTTAATGCATTGTGATGGCACCGTATGCATCATGGCCACGTGCTATGTGCTGATAGGTTGAACGTGGGTGTTCCTCTCGATAAGACTCCTCGTTTTCCCTTGCTTTGGTTGGTGGGAAGTATTTATAACCTCCTTTTCCTTCTTCTTCCTCTTTCTTCTTTCTTTTTCTGCATTTTTCTCTACAACTTTTTCAAACAGTGTCCAGGCCCAAGTAAAGCAAGGACCCTGGGCCTTTTAGTTGTTGTTTCAAGGGACTAGGCTTGGTTCACTGCAACTAAATGGGCTGATTACAAACCAAGTGGTGCACAGAGCAAGAATCCTACAATACATACATACTAGCAAAGAAGAAATATATATGTATGGAATAGCAAGAAACAGTAAAGGAGCAATGTAATGAAGAAAGACGCAAAATAAATGCTAGGGATCCTTAAAATTATGTGAGATATTTCATTATTTTTCTTAATTGTGAATTACAGTGTGCTCACTAAGACATGTTACAAGGTCCAAATAAGCTCAAAAATTACAGACTTAGATGGCTCTCCAAGCCTCTAAGACTTGCAAAGTTTGAATCCTTGTGAATCCAAGTATGTTCTATAGTGGCTGTTTTTGGGATACCGGGCGATATTCTCTTTCTTTTACTACTTTCTTTGAGTTTTTTTTATACATTTTTCTCAACAATTCTATTCTGATTAACCGTTTCTGAATGCCCCTCCACTGTTGGATGCTTCCCATTTTATAGTGTCATCTTAAGGTTCCGGGGTACCACTGATTCCCCTCCTTCGCTCCCTTGGGTACCAGAGCCCATATTGTGCCAGCAACTTTGGTGACTGGTCCCTTTCTTGTTTCTCATAGTTTTTTTCTTTTGGTGCTTTTTCCCTAAAAGCCTCTTGCTGACTTTCCGTTCTAGGGTGTCCCTAGAGAGCTGACCTCTAATCTCTCTTCCTTCAAGGCTTTTATACCTCACCTTTTCAAATTCAACTTTTTGGCTACCTTTCCTTTTGTCATTTTTCCCGAGTGAGCTGATTCTATCTCTGCCAGGTTGAAAGTTTTTCCAACTACTTCTCTTCATGGTTCTTCTTTCTGGGTTCCCAGAGGTACCAGCCCTTTGTTCATGAATTGTTAGTCCCCAAGCTCTCTGATTCCTTTCTACATCATTGGATGGCTGATAAGGATGTATCTGTTCTTCATTTCTTGTGTTTCTGAGCACTTCTTTTTTAGTTGTCTTAATCTCATCCTAGCTTTGTTGTATGTCCAAAGGACCCCAGGCCCCTGGTAGTCCCTGGGTATCTCGACCCAGTTCTTATCAATGGACTCCCTTTTGATTTTTCTGATTTTGATAGGCTGGGCTTCTTCCTTTCTTCCCTTCGTTTCTAAGGCCTATCCCTTCGTGGGTTTTGGGTTTAAATCCTTTTTTAATGGATTTGGGCCTACCATCCATTTTTTCCTTGTTGTGAGCTCAAGCCTTTTATTATATTTTTTATGGACTTTGACCTACTATGCCACTCTAGGCCTTGGTACAGTATTATAACTTTTTAGACCTCAACATTTATCCCCTTGAGCTCGTGGGTTGCCTAAAGCCCACGCGTGAGTAGACTAGAGCCTTAATTCCTATAGGAATTCCTTCTTCATTATCTTAATTAACCTCAGGGCTCCCCCTTTTCTTTCTTTAGGGTCCTGTCTTTCCCATTACTTTCGGGTATCCTAGTTTTCTTTGTGTGTTGCACTTCTCTCCTTTTGTAACTCCCTCTTTACGCGAGACGTGGCAGTTGAATGTTGGAGTGAAAGACTTCCCCTGCCCACTTTCCACATTCCTCGTACCTCCCATTAATAACTGCCAATAACTCTCCTCTTTAAAATTAAATTTTGGCAATTGGCGCGCCTTCCCATACATCATCTTCTTCAACTGCTCTTTGTGCCATTATTGCAGTCAATCATATTTTCTTTTCACTTTCCAAAGTCCTCTATTCCCAAGCTTACCTTCTTCCTTCCAATTAATCCGCTTCTCTGCTTTCTTCTTCTGATCTTCACTCCTTTGACTTTCCTATTCTCCCAATACATTTGTTGTTCTATGGCTTCTTCTTTCTCACGAAAAAGGAGGGAGCATACTTCCAGTCCTTCTGAGGGTGAGAGTTCTTCTAGGTCTGCTCAAGGCGAATCACAGGGGGTCACGAAGCGCCCAGCTTTCCCTTTACGAGACCCTTGGCACACCCCCAGCCTATTTTTTCCTCTAGTGTCTCATGGTGAGGCCCCTCCTTCCCCTCATACCTGGGTGTTCTCTGGTTAGTCTAGTTTTTCCAGTTCTGCCCAGGTTCTAGATCCAAGAAAGGTTCTAGATCTCTAAATTAGGCGAGGATCTCAAGAGGTGGTTCCTATTTTCTTTGACTTTGTTCTTGGGAAGATCACCAATTGGCCCATTTGGGTGGACAGGGAACTTTTTGACGGGGAATTTGTTGGTTGTCTAGAGTGCGTCGGAATCCTGAAAGCAGTGGCAATTTCCAGGAACCTTGAAGATTTTAGAAACACCAAGGGCCTCAGACACTTGGTATGCCATTGATGCCCTTCTCTTCATACTTTCTTCTTTTCTGTTGGTGAGCTCACTATCATCTTGGACGATGTGGTCAATAACTTCCTCCTCCCGATATTTGGAGAAGAGAATCCTTTCTACATCAATATTTCCAATGAGGATCTCGAAATGGAGGACAAGCTATTCAATCATTTTGGTGGGCGTATTGCTTCTCCTAGTGGGAAACCAGCCAAAATGGGCAAATGGGTCATGAACCTTTCGCGAGAGAAAGATAAGGCAGTTAGGCGAGTTGGGTTTCTAGCGCTCTGGCTCAGTACGTTTTTGTTTAGTGAGTTCCTTGGGTACGAGGTTAAGTCTGTTTTCTTCCCTTTGGCAATTAGACTGGCCCAGGGTGCTCAGTATCCTCTAGCCCCATGTTATTGGGCCATGTTTACTCCCAATTGGATTTGCTCCACGGAGATGAAGTCGAGGGCGATTCTTATCATGTTATCACTTTGTCTCTTCACTGTGCCATTCTTCAGGTATTCATGTGGGACCGCTCTTTTGTTACTTTGGCAAAGTGTATAAATTTGAAATTTGTAAAAGATAAGTTCCAGGGATCTCCTGATATGATTAAGGGTCTGTGTGGTAGTTCTACTAACAACCATCCCACCATTTTTCGTTGGGCTAATTTGAAAGGTGGTAGCCTCAAATTTGGTTGAGTTATTTGATCAAGCAAGGCACTTGAGTTGGTGTTCTCCCCGGGAGTTCAGCCTCAGGTTTGCCTGTGATTCTATATTGGCTTTTTTTCTCAACTCTCCAGGGAATACCTTTGACCTACGTCCTGGTGATGAAGGCAGCTTGGCCTACTTGGCTTGTATTAGTCTCTCATGGCTTTCAGTGCCCTCCTTAAGTGGTCCCAGGTACACCCACTACTCAGCACACCAAGTACTCCAGCAATTCGGTTTTGATCAGGACATCCCACCAGTGTTTAAAGATATAGTACCTTCTCTTCCTTCTTTTGATCCATTCCTAAGGGCTCAAGCCTTTTCTTATTGGTCACGAAGGAGTTCTCAGTTTGTTGTGCCCAACTTCTAGAGGGGAGTCTTTGCCTCAGTGGTTTTGTTGGTTATAGAGAAGAGCCCAGGAGTCCTTTTCTGACTACATTGGTTCAGGCAAGATTGGGAGGGCTCCCGATCCTAATACTCTCTCTACTCCTACCTCCAACAGATGCCTGTCCCCTCCTACTGCTAGCATTGTATCTGCTGCCATAAGTAACTAGACAGGATTTGTGGAGTGGCATGCTTCTAGGGGTGGTTGGGTGTGTTATGCGCAAGATTTCCTGGAAACTTGGTCAGGGTGTGATCTTATTGTTAGTACCTCTTCTGGTGTGCCAATTAAGAGAGGGGTAGTAGAAGCAATTGGTGCTGCCATTCCAATAGGCAAAGGTACAGAGAAGAAGATCAAACAGGAAAATGTTAAAAGAGCTGAGTTTGAAGAAAGTACTGAGGGTACTGAGACTAAGAAGAGGAAGACTGCAAGATCCCAGAAATAGTTAGTAATTTCTAAGGAACCCGATAGAGTAAGCCCTCTTATAGTTGGAAAGAAACTTGTCCATACCTTAATTCCCAGGAGTTGAGTGAAGACTAAGATAGAGTCTTCTCTCTCTCAGGTTCTTATGAGTTCTTCAGCCTAGGGTTCTTCAAGGTCCTTTGATTTTATACCCCAGTCTCCCTTAGGACCCCCTGGGTGTATCCATAGTAAACAAAAGATCATTGGAGAATCTGTAGAGGGAGAGAGAAGGGCAAGGCCTCTTTCCTTCTTCTCTCTTTTATTTTGCAGTAATTCATTACTGTTATTGTGTCTCTCCCTTTTTCTTTCAACTGATGAATGGTTTTTTTTTTTTTTTGCAATCCAATTGCAAGTCAGACCCCAAGATAGGCAAGAGCCAGTCATCTGGTGATGATGTGGTATAGCCCTCTTCTGTTTGTGCCTTTTCTGTTTGCTTCCATTATTTTCTGGTGCTGTGTACTTATGTGTTTCGTGATGTTCTGCCACTTGCTTTTCTTTTCCTTTTGCAGGTGGAGGTACCTCCTCCCATGACTGGTGGGACTCTGGTGAAAGAAGTGACAGCAGCTCCCTCTGCCATTGCCCTAGGCGTGGAAAAGGAGCCCCCTAGTGGTGGTGTGATTGAGGAGGTTGGGCAACCAATGCAGGTTGTCCAACCCATTCTGTCTTCTATTCCCTTGACTGCTCAGGACCTTGAAGCTTCTCAGCCTCTTGTTTCCCAAGATCCCTAGCCAGTAAGACTCTCAGTCCTACCAAAACTGTGTCACTAGAGCCCACGACTGAGCCTACGTTAAGCAAAAAGTGCTAGTAGCTTCTTGACTTGTTGAGTTATTTGAGCTTCCACATTAGTGTGAAAGACCTTGGCTGGTTGAACTACTAGCTTGACTCTTGGATCTCCGTTGAGAAAATGGACCACCAGTCTTGGATCCAGACCAGGCATCTCATCATAGGTCCATGCGAACACATCCACATTTTTTGAGTAATTCCACTAATTGCTCCTTCTCTTATGTTGTCAACTAACTACTAATGAAAACATGTTTCTGGGATCCTAGCTTAGCCCATAAGTTTATCTATCCCAATTCTTCCTCGGGCTAAATTTGTGCTTCCTTGATTAGGTCCTGTAGGATTTCTTCTTAAGCCATCATACAATCCGATGGTCTGGGACCCTCCTGCATGATGCATTCAAGCCCCGCACATCTTCATGGATGATAAATTAACCTTCCTCTTGGTTCTCATACTACCACACATTCCAGAGATCCTGAGGAGCTAGGCTCCCTCTTTTGCCTCTTTCTGTCCAGGAGGTTTCTCATGTCATAGGTACCCCCTCCTTCTTCTTCTTTAAGGATATGTGCTCCTAGGGTCCCCGGCATGGGGCTCTCATCATCTAGTTCCAACTCATTGTAAAATATTGTTTCCACAAAGTTCACTTCTCCTTGGCTAAAAGGGTTATGGTTGGCAAGGATCCTTATGGGCCTTCCATTCAATCTCCCTTTAACACATTGATGGTACGTGGAAGGAATAAGGCGGTGCTTATGGAGCCATAGGCATCCTAACAACACATGGTAGGAAACTTCTGAGTTGATCACATGAAATCTGGTCAGGGCTACTATTGGGCCTACCCTTAAGGCCAACTGCATATATCCCTCAATTGATTCTGCTAATCCTCCAAATCCTGTTATCTCCATGGGAGCCCCCAGGATCCTTGTGCTAGTCAGGCCCACAGCTTCTAGGGTACTCAGGGTTATAAGGTTAAGTGATGCCTCTATATCTACTAATACTCTTCTGACTTGAACATCATTTATGGTGGCCATCAAGTAAAGGGGTCTGCGATGATCTGGATGTTCAACCTTCATATCCTCATTAGTGAAGGTTATTGCATTGGTTGTCTCCAAGTAAGCTCGACTAGCATGGGATTCTGCTGTGAAACATTCCATCCTCAAATCTACTGCTATACTTATGAGGGATTCTGTGGCCACTCTTTTTGCTTTTGGCCCAAATCCCAACTGGTTGAATAGCAATCTAAACTTGGGGTTCTTTTGAAGGGTCCTGACTGTGCTTGGATGGAAGGATGCTTTAGATTCCTCTGCTTCTGTTGGGTTCCCATGGATCACTACAGCCACAACTCCCTTTCCCTTGTGGTTGGGTAGGGGGTTCCTTTGCACTTCGGGTTCCTTTTAAGTGAGTTTCAAGGTTCCCTCCCTAAGCATCTTATGAAAAAGCCTACGGAGGGTCCAACAGTCCTTGGTAGAGTGCTTGACATAGTTATGAATCCTGCAAAACAAGGGATTCTTCCTTTCTTCCTTAGTTGGTGGCCTGGATACAATAAATGGCCTGAAAATTCCATCTCCAATCCATTTATCCAAGACATGATTCAATTCCTTTGTAGTACATGGTTTCACAGGTGGTTCCTCGGCAAATTTTCCTTCAGGTCTCTTCCTATTTTCTCCTACTGACGTTGTCATGGCTTGGGGTACTGGCATTCTCTTTGTCCTTATGGTTAATACGGTCCTTCTAGTTCTTTGTAACAGGTCAGCAAACTGGGTAACTTATAGATTTTTAAGGTTAAGCCTGTAGTCAAAGAGCTTGTTAGAGATACAGGTCTTCACGAGCTCCTTTTCTTCATGGTCTCCATAACAGTCCAAGGAAACGTCTTCGAACCTTTTAATGAACTGGACAAGATCCTCTTTGGGTCTTTTCCTTACCATCTAAAGGCTTTGGAAGGTGACCTTGTCCTCACCTGGGTAATATTTTGCACAGAACGTCTCCATCATTTTGTCCCAGGTCTTGATGGACCTAGGACTCAGGGTGGTGTACCATGTATATGCTCTGTCCACTAGGGACTTAGCAAACTCCCTTAGATATAGCTCCCTGTCTCCTACATTCCATTAAAAGGATGAAACTTTGGGGGTTCATATCCTTTGGGATATGGCTTGCCAAGGAGCTATGGCAGGAATGGGGGGTCCCGAGAAAATTGCTTGGGGATCCCCGAGATTTTTTCCCTTTCCTGCTCCAAAAGGGAATTGATATCTGCTATCGTTAGATACTAGGGGTTGGCTCCCCCTCCTTCTGGTTAGGCTTTGTCCTAGTTGACCATAGAGGGGACGTTATCCCTGATTTCCTAGGTCCTGCCTTCCTTGAGGAAGTGAATCTCTTGCTGCAAATCTTTCAGCATTTCTACCATTCGAGCCACAGGGTCTGGCTCCTATCTTGGGCACCTCTGTCCTGATACGACCTCCTGTTCTACCAGAGGTACCTCGTTCCTCTGTTTGGAAGCCACTTCATTTTCTCCTACGGGCTTAGAGGCTGTAGGTGAGGCATTGGTACCTTTGTTGTTCCTTGGTCTTGGAGTCATGCTCTGCGAAGGGACTGTGTCTTCCCTCTCCTTTACCCAGTCCCCAGTGAAGTCGCTAAAATGTGAGGGTCCTTTTTTAGACAATGTCCAGGCCTAAGTAAAGTAAGGACCCTAGGCCTTTTAGTTGTTGTTTCAAGGGACTGAGTTTGGTTTACCGCAGCTAAATGAGCTTATTACAAACCAAGTGGTGCACAGATCAAGAATCCTACAATACATACATACTAGCAAACAAGAAATATATATGTATGGAATATTAAGAAACAGTAAAGGAGCAATGTAATAAAGAAAGATGCAAAATAAATGCTAGGGATCCTTAAAATTATGTGAGATATTTCATTATTTTTCTTAATTGTGAATTACAATGTGCTCACTAAGATGTGTTACAAGGTCCAAATAAGCTCAAAAATTACAGACTTAGATGGCTCTCCAAGCCTCTAAGACTTGCAAAGTTTGAATCCCTTTGAATCCAAGTATGTTCTATAGTGGCTGTTTTTTGGATACCGAGTGATATTTCTCTTTCTTTTACTACTTTCTTTGAGTTTTTTGATAGAGTTTTCTCAACGATTCTATTCTAATTAACTATTTCTGAATGCCCCTCCACTGTTGGATGCTTCTCCTTTTATAGTGTTATCTTAGGGTTCCGGGGTACCACTGATTCCCCTCTTTTGCTCCCCTAGGTACCAGAGCCCATATTGTGCCAACAACTTTGGTGGCTGGTTCCTTCCTTATTTTTCATAGCTTTTTCTTTTGGTGCTTTTTCCCCAAAAGCCTCTTGCTAACTTTCTGTTCTGGGGTGTCCCTAGAAAGTTGACCCCTAATCTCTCTTCTTTCAAGGCTTCTACACCTCACCTTTTCAAATTTAGCTTTTTGGCTACCTTTCCTTTTGTCATTTTTCCCGAGGGAGCTGATTCCATCTCTGCCAAGGTTGAAAGTTTTTCCAACTGCTTCTCTTCATGGTTCTTCTTTCTTGGTTCCTCGAGGTACCAACCCTTTGTTCATGAATTGTTAGTCCCCAAGCTCTCTGATTCTTTTCTGAATCATTGGGTGGCTAATAAGGATGTATCTATTCTTCGTTCCTTGGGTTTCTGGGCACTTCTTTTTTAGTTGTCTTAATCTCATCCCAGCTTTGTTGTATCTCCCAAGGATCCTAAGCCCCTAGCAGTACTTAGGTATCTTGGCCTAGTTCTTATCACTGGACTCCCTTTTGATTTTTTTGATTTTGACAGGTTGGGCTTCTTCCTTGCTCCCTTCGTTTCTAAGGCCTATCCCCTCATGGGTTTTGGGCTTAAATCCTTTTTTAATGGATTTGGGCCTACCATCCCTTTTTTCCTTGTTATGCACTTAAGCCTTTTATTATATTTTTTATCGAGTTTGACTTACTATGCCACTCTGGGCCTTGGTACAGTATTATAAATTTTTAGACCTCAACAACTGGTACCATTTGTTGTGCGACATGTCTTTGGAAGAGAAAGAGAGAGACGTTGTTAGGTTGAGTGAGCTGGAGATGGGTTCGTCAACAAGTGATAAACCTGTGGAAACAAAGGTAGATACAACTGCTTCGAGACCCTCGTCTTCAAAACCCTCTTCCACTAAGGTTAGGACCTTCCCCTAAAAGAGTCATATGGTCTGGACGCAGATACATTATTTAGGTTTAGGAACAGGTTTCAATTTCCAAACAATACTAGAATCTGTCTTCCTTGTCCAAATGAAAAGGCTTGCGCCTTTGCCCATGATGAGGTCTGTTTTTATGAGGTAGCATTTTTTAGCAACCTCAAGTTTCCCATCCACCTGTTCATAATGGAGCCCCTCCACCATTTAAACATAGCTCTAGGTCAACTTATACTGAATTCATAGCAGATCGTCATTAGTTGTATGAAAATTTGGTTGATTGTCAAGACCATGGTACATGTAATGAGAAAATATCCAACAACACCTCACTACATCACTCAATAAACTCTCCCCCTAACAAGTCTATCCCTACGCAAGCTCTCCCCCTAACACCATGACTACTTTCATATACAAAATTACTCCCCCTTTTTGTCACGAGTGACAAAGGGTGAATCATTGAGAAGCAGTCAACTCATAGTCATACTCAGAGCCAGAAGCATCATCATCATCGTCTCCACCACCTGAAAGATCTTTAGCAGGCTTAGGAGAGGGAGAAGGAGAAAAGACGCAAAGACAAGACTGTCAGTGAGCTATGCAACCAATTCTAGTGTTCATCTGACACATCTCATCAGAAATGTGGTTAAGATGACTACCAAAATCAGCACGCATAAGCTAAAGCTAATCTATGATGGCAACAAAAGATGCCTTTACTCCAAAAGAAAAGGATGGAGCAGATGAAGAAGAGGGTCGAGAAGCATAGGCAGTATCCTCAACAGCACTGAAAGCAGCCTCATCCTACTGACTAGGAGTAGGCTCTACACATGGCTGCTTGGCCACCAGCTGCGTGTCACTCTTCCTAATAGATTTGTTGCTAATGGCACCCATGGTGTAAAGGAAAGGGGAAGAAGGAATGGTGACAAGCAAGTGTGTAAGAATGTGTGTGATAGTAGAAGGAAAGATGAGCTTATCATGTGTAGCAGTGTCTCAATAAATATTTGTTATAGATACTATCATATGTGAAGGAAAATATATAGAAAGATCTTCCGAGAGAGAAACAAGGAAACAAGCACGAGGCTCAGTGATAGTGTTATAGTGTGATCGTGGTGTGAGAATAAAGGTCATCACCATATTAAGGATCCTTAGACCTTTAGCAAACTCAGTTGTGGAGAAATTAAGAGTATCTCCCCACACCATGACCTTCTCACAAGAAAAGCAAGGCTAACTCATCACAAGGAATGTTATGTAGACGAGGGTGACTAGGATAGTCTAAACGATCTACCTTAGGGACACATAGTATACCGGAAAGAAGGTCTGAAGTAACTACGATATGCGTGCCTATGAATACTGTAGTAAGTGGAGGGACAGAGGTATCGATGGCATACATGTTGGAGTAGAACTCCTGTATGAACACACTGGGACACCTCATGGGTTTCTCATAGAGAGATTCCCAACCCCAAGAGCTATACATATCGGGAAGAGGAGTGTCTGGGAAATCAGACAGAATGACCTAGCATTCCGAATGAATCTCCCGATCACAAAAGTTCTCAACGAAATCCTTTTGGGAGTTCGCATCATGAAACCTCACTCTATCAGGGACAAAAAGAGAAGATGAAGAAGTAGAAGAAGAACCACGACGTATGATCGGGTTTTTAGAAGGAACTGACTTTTTAGGTGCCATAGTTAGGAAACTAAGAGGATAAGAAAAGAAAAGAAAAACACAGTAGAAGACAAAGCTCAGGAAAGAAGGAAAAGAGAGGTGCAATGCATGATAATGCATGGATATGTTACATGAAAAAATAAATTGCATCATTAGCAAAAACTCAATCCAAACTACAACATGAACATGTGAAATAGATGAAGGAAAAAGCAATGCATGATCATATGATAACAAATCAATAAAACCCAACCCAAAAATTTCACAAATAATTTAAAAACCCCAAAAATTTCCTAAAAATAGGAAACCTATGTCTAAATGCATGAACAAAGAGAGAAAGAGAGGATTTAGAGCACATACCAAAGGATTGAAGCTTGGAATGGGCTGAAATCTTGGTGGGAAGGAAGATTTTTTAGAAGGAAAATTGTTTGGATCGAGAGAGAAGAGATAAGGATCGAGATATTTGAGTGAAGAGAAAACTAGGTCGAAACTTAAATATATATAGAAATAAGCACCTTGATAGATTGAGAAGGTATCGAACAGTTGTCGAGAACTAAAGCTCAATAGATCAAAGAGGTATCAAGAGCAAAACTAGCTTGATAGATCAAGGAGGTGTCAAGCTATTTATTGAGCAGACAAAGACGTTAGAGAAGAGGCTTGATGGATCAGGCTATCTGTCAAGAGGTATCGAAAAAAACCCAAAAATTATTGATAGATTGAGGAGGTATCGAGCTGCAATTGAGAATCCAAAAAAGAGGTTTTTCAAGGAGGAAAAACAACATGGGATAAAAGCAAACTAGAGAGACACCAAGCCAAACAACAAAGAAGCATGTTGATCACTCAAACACTCTAGATGCAAAGTATTCCTAGATCAAAGCACTCACTAAACAAGTCTAGCCAATTTTATTTTCATAAACAAGTTAAGACAGTTAAGTAAGCTTATACTACCACATGTATTCCTTGTGATGGCCAAATCACATTGTACTTATACAATAGTATCAAGAGTAGCAAAAAGTATGCATGTTGTGCGTGAAACTTCTACAAGAAAGCATAAGAGACTATGTGAAGATTAATGATATGAGAGAGTCAAATACATCCACACACAATCATAACTGTTTGATGGGGACCATTACCTTTGAGCTACATCATATAACTCACATTTCCTAGAAACATGCTTGCAACCATATTTATAAACATTTTGATTCCTTTTGCTTTTCATTTTCTTTTCATATTTTTTCTTTTAAGCATAAAATGACATAACATGCATGGGTATATAAGAGAGAAAAGAATTACCCAATTATGTAAGCCAAACATCTTATTTTTGCTGTCCAAGTGTTACACCTTACCAAGCGGCTTTTATGAATTGCACGCAGATGTTTTATGATTGATGAGTTTTAGTGGTGAGATAGTTATTTATGCCTTTCTTTTAGGATTTTTTTAGTCCTTCCAGTCAAAAAGAGTGATAAAAATATGAATGATAAAAGATTAACTAATTCATACAAATCACATAAACGAGCCACAAAGCTCACATTGCTTAGTTGTGCATGAGAATGCTTACCTAAGCTATAAGACATACAAAGTTAAGAAACCTTATTTCAAAGGCCGTCCAAGGTACACAAGTACTAGTATACACAAACACACTATTTTTGTATTTTTCAAATTTTTCCCTTTTTTTTTAAAGAAACATGAAACATAAAATGAAGCATTAAAACAAACAACCAAAAACTAGAAGTCCATATGCTTGAAGAAGGAAGAGAAGAGAATCATTCCAAGGAGACAACACCAAGGTTTTGGCGTAGGAATTCAAAGTTTCTACAATCCAAGGGTTTTATGAAAAGATCAGCCTTTTGATCATCAATGTGAATGAACTCAAGAGTGAGAATGTCATCTTCAACCAACTCATGAATAAAGTGATGTCAGATCTCAATGTGTTTGGTTCGAGAATGTTGAACAGAATTTTTAGAGATGTTAATGGCACTGGTACTGTCACAATATATAGTGAGATGTGTTTGACAAATACCATAACAAGAAGTTTTTGCATCCAAAAAAGTTGAATGCAGCAACTACTAGCAGTGATGTATTCTGTCTCAGCAATAGAGAGAGATGAAATTCTGCTTCTTACTCATCCATGAGACAAAATTATTGCCTAGATAAAAACGCCCACCAAAGGTGCTTTTATGATCATCAGCATTCCCTGCTCAATCCGCATCAAAATATCTAGCTAAAACATCATTAGTATCCTTATCATACCAAACTCCAAAATTACTAGTGGATTTAATGTATTTGATAATACGCTTTACCACAGTAATGTGAAATTCTTTAGGATTAGCTTGATGTCTAGCACACACTCCTACACTATAACTAATGTCGGGTTTACTAGATTGGTAAAGAAGACTACCTATCATGCTTCTATAGAGAGAAGGATCAACACTTTTTCCTAACAAATCAACAGTGAGTTTCACATTTGGACTCATAGGAGTTCTAACAGAGCTAACAGACTCTAGACCAAACTTCTTCATAAGATTTTTAACATATTTATATTGAGAGATGAAAATACTTGAGTCACTTTATCAAATTTGCAAACCTAGGAAGTAGTTTAGTTCTCCAACCATGCTCATCTCGAATTCGGTCTGCATCATGCTTGAGAAGGAATGAGCTAGGTCATCTTTCGTAGATCCAAAGATGTTATCATCCATAAAGACTTGAGCTACAACCAGTTCTCCTTCAACTTTCTTGATGAACAATGTTCGATCAACTTATTTGACACCAAATATTTAGTGAGACGATCATACCATGCTCTAGGTGCTTACTTCATTCCATAAAGTGCGTTCTTAAGATAAAGCACATGATTTGGAAAGTGTGGATCAACAAATCCCTTGGACTGTCCTACATAGACTTCCTCGTTGAGAAATCCATTCAGAAAAGCACTCTTCACATCCATCTGATATAACTTGAACTTCAAGTGACAGGCCAAAGCAAGTAATACTCGTATGGACTCAATGCGAGCAATAGGAGAAAACGTTTCATCAAAGTCTACTCCTTCAACTTAAGTGTAGCCTTGAGCCACAAGTCTAGTTTTGTTGTGAATGACATTCCCTTCCTCATTAGTCTTATTACAAAATATTCATTTGGTGCTAATGATATTCACCCTTTCCGGTCTAGGTACCAGTGTCCAGACATCATTTCTTTGAAACTGATGAAGTTCATCATGCATGGCTTCTACCCAGCTTTCATCTTGAAGAGCATCTTTAACCTTAGTAGGTTCAACCTAAAACAAGTAACATGAATAAGAAACAAATTTAGTCACATATTTATCAACTGTACACTTTCTCAAGGTTAGTTCATTCATGTTTTCCATGATCACTTCTAGAGGATGATTCAGTCTAATCCTGGATGAAGGTTCCTTTTCCAAATGATCATCAGGCTGAAGTGATGTAAAAGCATCTTCTGAGATCTGTATGGCACTAGGTGAGGCAAGAGAAGGAGAGTCTTAATCACCTACTTCTTGATCATTTTCAAGAGTTAAAGGGAGAATGGACTTTGTTTGATCAACATCTTCTGAAGACTTTGAAGTTGATGCTTCATCTATCACAACATTAACAGTTTCCATGACCTTTCTAGTTCTTTTGTTTAGCATTTTGTATGCTTTGCTAATGGAGGAATATCCGAAAAAAATCCCTTCATCGCTTTAGGTGTCAAACTTTCCCACATTCTCTTTGTCCTTTAGAATGAAGCAAGTGCTACCAAATATTCTAAATCACTTTACATTTGGTTTTCTTCCTTTCCACAGCTCATATGGAGTCTTTTTTGTACTTGGTCTAAACTACACTCTATTCACAATGTGACATGCAATGTTAACTGCCTCACCCCATAGGTCTTTTGCCACATCCTTGTTATGTATCATAGCTCTGGTCATCTCCTAAATAACTCTATTCTTCCTTTCAACTACACCATTCTATTAAGAAGTGATGGGGGTCGAGAATTCTTTAGATATGCTAGCCTTTGTGCAGAAGGACTCCAGTTGAGAGTTCTCAAATTCTTTGCCATGATCACTTTGAATTTGATTAACTTTCAGCCCCTTTTCAATCTGCAACCTTTTACACAATGTCTCTATGTGTTGAGGAGCTTCAAACTTTGATCTTAGCAAAATGACCCAGGTGAATTTGGTGAAGTCATCTACCACCACCATGATGTATTTCTTTCCTCCAAGAGATTCTATTCTTGTTTGACCCATAAGGTCAATGTGGAGAAGCTCGAGAGCTTTTGTAGTGGCTGTGGTCAAAGTGCCATGATGTTAAGCTTTTGTTTGTTTTCCAAGTTGACAAGGTACACATACAGTATTTACCACTTTATTGAGTTTAGGCATCCCTAGGACAGCTTCATACTTTGACACAATTGACAGTTGCTTATACCTGGTGTGTTCCATCCTTTGATGCCATAAATCTTCATTTGGTATTCGAATGTTGTTGCATACACACTCAGCCTCAAGAAGTAGACTATAGCAATTGTCTAGTGTCTGAATCCCACTTATGAGTTGCTCACCTGACTCATTTAAAACCAAACATTTTCCTTTTGAAAACAACACCATAAAGTCTTGATCACATATTTGAATTATGCTTTATAGATTCACTCTCAGCCCTTCCACATACAACACATTAGCAATGTCCGGTAACCCAAGTAGAAATATGATTCCCTTTCCCTTTATCTGAGATTTGCTTCCATCACCAAAAGTGACATTACCACCTTTCACGGATTCAAATTTCTTAAAGAGAGTGCGGTCTCCAATCATGTGTCTTGAGCAACTACTGTTAAGATACCATAGACACGTGTTCATCACTTTGAAAGTAGAGTGCATCATGAAGCCTACTTCGTGCTTATTTGTCATGTCATAAGACATGGTCTTTTCTTTGACTTGATCACCAAGTGGTTTTATCCCTGCCTTTATCTTTCTGAGGAGTACACCTTTGTGGAGATACATTTGGAGACAGTTTACACTTCTTCTATTCACAGATATACCTATTTCTATAATCATCATGATTAATTTCAAATATCTTTTTGACCTGCATGTCCTAAGAACCTTGAGCATATTAATGTTAGAAACACAAGAGATATTTGAAGAAAAAGATCTTTTCATGCAATTCGATTCCATGAAAACAAGGTTCAATGGATCACACAACAAAAATTAAAACCTAATCAAAGTATGTCCGCTCTGATACCACTTGTTGGTTTAAGATAGCTTGACCCCAGTTAATTAATTCAATTACCCAAGTTAATTAACTAAGTTCAATTGCATGCAAATCATGAAGGCACCAACAAATCACCAAATGAACTAAATGCAGTGGAATTTAAATTGACATGGTGATTTGTTGACAAATAGGGAAAACCTCTTACAAGGTAAAAACTCCATCGGGTGATTTTAAGGTCACCACTCCCAAGAATCCACTAATCAACAATCAAGTGGTTACAAGTATAAGGAATCTTTTCACTACCTTGGCTTATCCCAAAATACCAACCTACATTTGAATCTTCGCTTCAATACCCAATTGAACTTGATCTTGTAGCAACCTTCTTTCCTTGATGCATAAATCTCCAATCTGTGACTAACCCTTTGCACAGATCCCAGTATGTGACTAATTCCAGTAACTTGAATGATGTTGGCTGCAAATTTCTTCACTTCATCGACAATGAAGATCAGGAAACACTTGGTTACGAAACACTTGGTTACAAAACCCTATGGTGTACAAATGTAGTAGCTTCTCTCAAAGAAAATAAATCTCTTATTCTCTGTATCCGTATATGGCGGCTCTTAAAATAAGCCTTATATATGTCTAGGGTTGTGAGAAAAGAAACCCAAAACAAATACATAAGCTTGTGACGAATTTCAGACCTAGAAATTTTGAAATTGTAATTCTCGATAGATTGAGCTGGTGTGGAGCTTGCCCAGTAAATCTCGATAGATGCCATTTGTCGAGCTATCTGTCGAGGTTTGGTAAAACAGTTTTTCTTCACTTGCTTCTTGGATCAATCTTCATGTCTTTAACACGAACACTTGATATGCTTGAACAACATATTTCTTGATGTATTAAACCTAACTTTGATCTACCCAATTACAAGTAAAGTGCATTTTGTTAAAGGATTAGCCAATTACATAAAATATGACCCTAACACTTTTTTTTTTTTGGTTTCTTATTTCACATCTTCAAGATGTGAGTATAATTAATGATTGTCTATCATTTGATGATTTCATTCACATACTAACAATGCTTTCATTCCCATACTAACGTCAATTCTCGTTTTATTGTATTTCACAATCATTGGTAAAAGACAAGAAGTGGAGAGTAAATATAGGACCCCATGTCGAAGTGATGTCATGCTTTTAATCTCAAAGTACGTTGAGATGCAGGGATGATTGCTTTTTTTCATTTTTTTAAAAGAAGTTGCAATTATCTTCATCAATACCATACAATTATCTTGTACCATATCTTAATTTTAATTGTGAAATAAAACTATATATATATATATATATATATTTATACTATTAATAACAGGATTTTCTATTTGGTTTTCAACATTTTGTGTACTAAAATATGCTCACACAAATTCTTAAACTATCTAAAATACCCATATCTATTAGTTTAATCATTTTAAATTTAAAAACGCAAACTGGTTAAAAAAGTAATTTACTATTTTTAAAAGAGTTCCTAGGTTTTAGGCTTTCAAACTTTTATCAAAATCCTAAAATTTAGGAAACTATCTTTATCTCACGTTCAAACATTATTTCACTAAACCTAAAATAAATAAATAACATAAAAAAGTATCCATAATTGCATGTGCAAAGCGCATGTGATGAGTCTAGTGTGTATATATATATATATATATACTATTAATAACAGGATTCCCTATTTGGGTTTCAATATTTTGCATACTAAAAACCCTCACACAAATTAAAACACAAACAAGTTAAAAGAGTAATTTACTATTCCTAAGTTTTAGGCCTTTTCCTTTATCTTCTCCATTTAGCCTAAAACTTAGTACACAATCTCTACCTCATTTTTAAACATTATTCTACACTACCTTACCTCTTTATTTAAAAAATAAATAAAATTATTACAAACGGTTATTAATATATCACTTTTAAAAATTATAACACTAAACCAAATAAATAAATAAATAAATAAATAAATAAAGAACATTATTGCGCATGCAAAGTGCGTGTGATGAGTCTAAAACCATGAGGAGCATGTGTAGAGGCAAGTACTATCTATAATAGGATTCCCTTCTTTAGACTAGACTTTTACGTTGTTCAAAAATATCCTTACACCCTAAATTTAAGCCATGACAAAACTTGGAGATAAATACATAAAATAGAACCCACTAACCGCATTACACCACTTTCAATTTTCAAATACAAGTTCAAATCCATAAATAAATAATTAAAAAGGTTAAAAATTTTGTTTACATCATAATCCATTCCAATTCAATTCAATGTTTGTGTTCTACTAATTACTTTGACAAAGTATGCAAATAACCTCATGACTCCTGCAAGAGGTGAGCCTATGTATCTGAATTAGTAATGGTTTAACAATTGCTTAGGCATTCCAGTACATTAAGTTTGCAATTTTTTACTTGTCATGGTTGTATTTGTTTATAATTACTATTATGCATTCATCAAAATTGTTATTTGAAGATAGTTTAACTTTATATGTTGAGTTAAAAAGGTGTAGGGAAAATATATTTCTAGTAGAGAATAAATAATTCCTAATGAATTCTCATTTTAAAGGAGGAATTTCATTTTCATGGACCTAAATAATGTGAACCATTTGTTTGGATTTTTTTTTCTTTTTTTTTTCTACCTTTTCTCACTTATTTAGTAAAAAAAATCCAGGTGGAAATTTTTTAAGAGTGGACTAGGCTTTTCACATCCCTAGGTTCAAAATTTATTTCAAAAGGATTTTAATCGTGTCTACAGGTGCATACATCTCCATTCTCAATTCCCTTCAAATTAATTTAGTACCAGATTTGTTCTCTCTTAGCTTTTCCCTTTGGTTTCAGGTATGGGAGTTCATTAGTTATTGAGTTCTATATGTAAAAGCCTGAGGATAATTGATAATACAGTAGACAAGAGTTTAGTAGTGCATGTTTTTCTAAATCTATGGTACAAAAATTATGCAGAAACTATGAAAAATAATGGTAAGTATCTCTTTCCTTACCTAATTAAATCTTACCTCATAGATTAGGTTTCAATTTTTGAATTTTCTTTTTCTTGAAATATGGTAGAAAAGGTATTACTTTCTACATTCTGTTTTTAATTTATCTTTCTCTTCATTTTTTGGCAATATGCATGGCATGGTAGATATATTTTTAGTTTTTCATTTATTCTCCTTTAAATTTATTTCTTAAACATTGGTTTAATAGGTTCCCGTGAATGAAGACCATGCTTTTAAGGATAGCTTCATTTCATGGTGAATGATTCTTGGACTTCTCAACTAGTAAGAATTCATTGAACAAGGGTTGGTTGGAGAGTTCCGTTGCTTGGACTTCTCAACTAGAAAGTTGTGTTTGGATAGCTTTCTAGTCATGTTTGAATGGTGACCTTAGTTGTGTTTGAACAACTTAGTATTTTTCAGCCATGTTTGAATAGCTTTTTATTGAGTCATGTTTGAATGATGTCCTTAGTTGTGTTTGAACAACTTGGTATTTTTTAGCCGTGTTTGAACAACTTTTTATTGAGTCATGTTCAAATGACGACCTTAGTTGTGTTTGAAAAACTTAGTATTTTTTAGCTATGTTTGAACAGCTTTTTATTGAGTCATGTTTGAATGATGATCCTAGTTGTGTTTGAACAACTTAATATTTTTTAGTTGTGTTTGAACAACTTTCTATTAAGTCATGTTTGAATAACGACCTTAGTTGTGTTTTGAACAACTTAGTATTTTTTAGTTGTCTTTGAACAACTTTTTATTGAGTCATGTTTGAATGATGACCTTAGTTGTGTTTGAACAACTTAGTATTTTGTAGTTGTGTTTGAATAGCTTTTTATTGAGTCATGTTTGAATGACAATCTTAGTTATGTTTGAACAACTTAGTATTTTGTAGCTGCGTTTGAATAGCTCTTAATTGAGTCATGTTTGAATGACAATGTTGCACTGTACTCGTGACTTAAAGTCATGGTATTGGAGCGTCTTTAGGTTAACCTTTTTTCTTTTTTTCTTTTTTTTGTCTATTCGTGCTTGGATGACAATCATATTGGTTGTGTTTAAACAATTCTGATTTAGTCGACTTTGGTGGCTATGTGTTAACAACTTTTGATTTAGAATTTTAATGATGGAGGCCCTTGAGACGTCTCCCAAGGATGACCCCTAAGTGTTGCACATATTTTCATTGACATATAACTCATGAATAATCATTGATAAATACGCATTGATAATGCTTTCATGTATTATTGATCTATGGATGACAAAAGTAATAACTACCATACATATTGATAAGAAGATTAGGCAACTTGAAATGTAAAGCATTCCTTACTAGTAGTATTTCTTCAAGTGTTCTATGTTCCATGGTCGAGGCAATTCTCAGCCGTCTAGAGACTTTAGGTAGTAAAAGCCTTCTTTGGAATGACGGATTACTTCGTAGGGGCCTTCCCAGGCTGGTCCCAGTTTTCCTTGGGATGGAGCTTTTGTTGCCTGTGATACCTTTTTAGGGACGAGGTCTCCCGTGTTGAATCTTCTTGCCTTAACCTTTCTGTTATAGTATCTGGCCATTTCTTCCTTGTGTTTAGCCATTCACTTCATAACTTCTTTTCTGACTTCATCAATTAGGTCCAGATTGCTGTTAAGCTCCTGCTGGTTCTTCTGGTCTTCATAAGTTTTGACTCGGAAGCTCGTCAGTCCTACTTCTACTGGTATGATGACCTCAGTGCCAAATGTCAGTCTGAATGGTATTTCTCCTATTGGAACTCTTGTGATCGTCCTATATGCCCAAAGGACATTTTGTAGTTCTTCAGGCCAAGCCCCCTTTGCCACCTCAAGTTGAGTTTTGATAATTTTGAGCAAGCTTCTATTTGTTACTTCTGTCTGGTCGTTGGCCTGATGGAGTCTTGGAGAAGAGTAGTGATTCTTGACTCCTAAGTCTTAGCAAAATTTTCGAAACTTGGGATTGTCAAACTACTTTCCATTGTCTGATATTATGACATGTGGGACTCCAAACCTACAGATGATGTTTTTTCACACAAAACTTGTGACTTTTGCCTCTATTATCATTGTCATTGGTTCTACTTCTACCCATTTTGTGAAGTAATCAATTGCAACGATCAGAAATCTGAGTTGCTTCTTCCCTTGAGGGAGTGGACCCATAATATCAATTCCGCATTGGGTGAAGGGCCATGGTGAGGATATGGGTGTCATTGTCTCTCCCGGTCTTGTTTGGACATTTGCAAAGCGTTGACACTTATCGCATGCTTTGACGATGTCGTATGTGTCTTTCTGTAGGGTTGGCCAGTAATATCTTGCTCTAAGCACCTTTCCTGCCAAGGATCTTGCCCCAGTGTGATTTCTGCAAATTCCCTCATGTATCTCGTGGAGCACATAATCTGCTTCTTCTGAGCTGGCTCATCTTAGATACTGGAGTGAGTATCCTTGTCTGTACAGTACGTTGTCATTAATGAAGAAGCGAGCTGCTCTGATCTGTATCTTCCTTGCTTCTATCTTATCTTCAGGGAGCCATCATTCTTTCAAGTAACGGATGATGGGAGTCATCCATTTGTCTTGTTCTTTTATCTTTAGAACTTGCTCACCTTTTGTGCTTGACTGCCCCCTTATCTTTATACATAGTTCGAAGGTTGCATTGTAGTCGTCTGATGAGGCCAATCTTGCTAGGAAGTCAACTTTTGCGTTTTTAGTTCTTGGGATTTGCACAAAGTCTAGGTTGTCAAAGTACTGTGAGAGCCGTTGGATGATCTTCAAGTACTTTAGCACCCTTTCTTCTTTGGCTTCATAATCTCCCTTCATTTGTCCAATTATTAGCTGAGACTCAGCTTGGACAATAAGATTCTTTACACTTAGAGCTTTTGCAACTCTGTTAGCAATGCTTCGTATTCTGCCTCGTTATTTGTTGCTGTGAATTGCAATATAACTGCATACTTTAATGTTTCTTTTTCTAGAGATATGAGCACTACTCCTGCTCCTCCTACTTTCTTCGTGGTAGACCCATTTGTTTGGACCGTCCATGTTTCCATAGGAGGTTCTTCTTCCTTATAGGGGTAAGTGAATTCTGCAATGAAGTCTACTAGCACTTGGGCTTTGATTGCTGCTCGAGGCCAATATTCAATGTCAAATTGGCCCAATTCAATCGCCCATTGAATGAGTCGTCCTGCTGCATCTATCTTGTTCATCGTCTTTCTTATGGGTTAGTCTATCATAACGATGATAGGGTGTGCTTGGAAATAAGGACGAAGTTTTCTGGAGGCAACAATAATGCAAAAGCTATCTTTTCCATCCTTGGATAACTTGCCTCTGCTCCTTGGAATGCGTGGCTGGTATAGTAGACTGGCTTCTAGACGTTCCCTTCTTCTCTGATCAGTGCCAAACTTATTGCAGTGTTGGATATTTCTAAGTAGTGGTACAGCTTCTCTCCCATCATCGAGGGGCTTAATAGAAGTGGCTTCGTCAAGTACTCCTTTAACTTGGTAAGAGCTTCCTCGCATTCATCAGTCCATTGAAAAGCTTTTTTCAATACCTTGAAGAATGGCATGCACTTATCCGTTGCCCTAGAGACAAATCTGTTTAGGGCTGTAACTTTTCCTATCAAGCTCTGCACCTACTTCACTGTTTTTGGTGACTTAACGTCAATTATTGCCTTTACTTTGTCTGGATTTGCCTCTATACCTCATTGGGACACCATGAATCCCAAGAACTTACCTGAAGCAACAGCAAAAACACACTTTGTAGGGTTTAATTTCATATTGTACTTACGTAGTGTGTTGAAGGTTTCTTTTAGATCATCCAAGTGATTGGCTTCATCCTTACTTTTCACCAGCATATCGTCTATGTACACCTCCACATTCCTTCCAATCTCGTGAGAAAACATGCGATTTACCAATCTTTGGTATGTAGCTCCTGTGTTCTTTAATCCAAAGGGCATAACCTTGTAGTAATACAAGCCTTGGCTGGTAACAAATGAGGTCTTCTCTTGATCATCTTCGTCCATAAGAATCTGGTTGTATCCAGAGAATGCGTCCATAAAACTCAAGAGTTTATGTCTAGCAGTTGAGTCTACCAATTGGTCAATCCTCGGCAAAGAGAAGCTATCTTTTGGGCAAGCTTTGTTCAAGTCTGTGAAGTCAACGCACATTCTCCACTTGCCATTACTCTTCTTTACCATGACCACGTTTGCTAGCCAATCTAGATACAAGACTTCCCTGATGAAATCAGCTTCTAGTAGCTTCTCTACTTCTTCAGTTACAGCTTTGTTACGTTCTGGTGCAAATATTCTCCACTTCTGCTATACAGGTTTGCATTCTGGGTTGACGTTAAGATGATGCTGTATGATCTTCCTATCAATTCCAGGCATATCCTCGTGTTTCTAGGCGAAAACATCTTGGTTTGCCCTTAAGAAGGAAATTATTTTCTCTTTCTCTGAAGTTGGGAGTGCTGTTCCGATCTTCAATACTTTCATCGAATCTCCTGGGACGATCTCAACTTCTTGCTGTGTTTATAATGGTTTGGGAATGGGCTCTAGCTCATTGATCACCCATGTTTGGTTCTTTCTAGATGCTAAGGTAGCTTGATAGCATTCTATTGCTAGAACTTGGTCTCCTCTGATTTCTCCTACCCCATAGGTTGTTGGAAACTTCACCTTCAAGTAATATGTTGACGTTGCTGCTCTTAGTCTGTTGATTGCAGGTCTTCCCAAGATGATGTTATATGTTGAAGGGCAATCAACTATTAGGAAATCAATTTCCATGGTGACCTATGCTGGATAAGTTCCTACAATTACAGTTAGAGTGAGGATGCCTCTAAGGATTATTCTATCCCCTGTGAAGCTTACCAAAGGCGAGGTTAAAGGCCTGATCCTTTTCTTATCCAGTTTCATCTGCTGAAACGCAGGCAAGTAGATGATATCTGTTGAGCTTCTGTTGTCTATGAGCACCCAGTGGATGTTGAACTCTTCTACCCTGAGCATGATCACCAATGGATTGTCATAAGGTTGCCTGATGCCGCGATCATCTCTCTCTGAGAAGACAATATCAGACTCGTCATTCTTTGGCATCTTCATTGGAGGGAGCTATGAATGGACATTGTTTACTTCTCTCCCATGTACTTTTTTCAGGGACTTCAGTGTTCCATCTACTGTTAGTCCTCCCAAGATTATCTTTATCTCTCCTACTGGGGGTTTGCTATCTCCTACTTCCAGAGCTCTATCCTGATTGTCCTTTCATTGGTACCTGTGGGGCTCTGTCTTTCTAAAGTACTTCTATAACTTCCCTTGCCAAACTAAAGTCTCCACCTGATCTTTCAAATTCTTGCACTCATCAATACGATGCCCGTGGTCTTGGTGGAACCTACAGTACTTGCTTTTGTCTCTTCTTTCTACTTGAGTGCTAATTGGCTTCGGCCATTGCAGGGAAGGATCGTCTCCTATCTGCATAAAGACCTACTCAATTGGCATTATTAGAGGAGTGAAGTTAGTGAACTTGGGTTTCCTGTTTGGAAGTTCCTTCTTTTTCCCTGTGGTCTGCCCAACACTTCATGTCTCCTTCTTCTTACCACGATTGTTACTGAGGTGCAGTCTCTACTTTCATCTCGTACTTCAAGGAACTCTTTTGTCATTGAGAAAGATGGCTTGAATAATTAGTGTCCCCACAGACAAAGCCAAACTAATGATGCAAAAAATCAGCTGTTGAGGTCCTCGTCATAGCGGATGGATGAAATTGTGATTTGGGTCATCACTGTTTTACTAGGACTTGCAAGAATAAATGGGGTGGAAGAGTAACACGCCCGTGTGGTGTTAGCCAAACCGCCTCCGATGCTTAAGTCAATAAGGGAGAAAGATTCTAGAGAGAAAATGTGTAGAGAGTGATTTCATAGAGTATTTGTGTGTACCTTTAACTTCTATTACCTTCTCTTTTATAGTTGTGTGTCTAATCAATGGGCAATGAATTGTTGTATTTATGTTCAACGGCTAATGCGTTACTGAATCTTTGTCTGAAACTCATTCTGTGACCGTTGTTTCGTTTGTTACTTTTCGTCATTAATGAGCGTAATAAATGCGTAATGTTTTCTCTGAGTCAATGATGATCTCTGCTTAGTGATGATGATAAATTTCTGACTCATCATTACCGAAACAGCAAACTACAATATTTTTCTCACTATAAATTTAAATATTATAGGTTTCTTGGGAAAGAAAAAGATTAAAAAAAATCTCTGGCATATGTTTCATAATACTAATTATGATATATTATAAAACTCGAGATCCAAAAATCTGTTAATTATTGTTGTAGCTATGACAGACTAAATAATATAGTTAACACTATTTTTTTTTTTTTTTTTTTGTGAAGCAATTCTTTCTACAAAGATAATAGCAACAAAACTTGATGCATACTGTTAATGTATGTGCTTCAATCTTTGATCATGTACATTTATACTAGCAGTTTTTCACAACAATCATAGCTTCCATTAGTTAAATGTCCAAAGAGGCAACTAATACAATACCCTAATTTATAAGATAAACATAGTTCAAAAGGGAGAGTTGGAAGGTTTTTATTATTATTTTGAGATAAATAGAGGTAGGGAGTATTAATAAATGAAAAGAACTTAACATAAGTATAACAATTACAAAACAGCATACAAGGCCAAAGTTACTGAACAGTGACAGTCCAAGTGCCTATATGAACAAGTGTGAACTAATGAAACACCATGTTAAGACCCCGCCAATAACAATCTCCATTCCAAACCATCTCTTTTGACCATAACAACCTTCATTCTTGTCCTGACCACTAGTCCCCTCACTTTTGGCACTCGCAGAACTCCCTCCACCTGTAGCCAAAGAAATTACCCACAAATTTAAGAAGATTTCTACAATATAAAAAAAAAATGAAATGAAAAAGAAGACTCATGTATGTTGGTTACATTACCACTAGGACTAGGAGCAGGACTACCATCACTTTGATTAGAACTCCTTCCCAATTGGTAGAAAACTTGAGCTTCTGGTGAATTAGGATCCAAGTGTAGAAGAGCTGCATCCATGACCATCCCAACAAATCAAATCAGTGTGTCAAATATTAGCCACTTCTAGTGACATTTATCCTTCTTTTTAAAGAAGTGTAAAACCAAAATAGGTCTATAGCATTCACCATTTACTTCTTACATCGAATTTCATAAAAAAAAAAAAAAACAATTAGCTAGAACAAAACAACTCTTATAGCTGAATGCATACCAGGACACTGGGAGACATTAGCAGGGGCATTGCAAACAGAAGGCAGGCCCAAAGCAAGTGTAACATTAATCTGTAGTCCTAATTCAGGATCATTACGATCTCTGATGATGACACACAAGCACTTCTTGTTGTCCTTTAGGACTTGTTTAAGACCACTACAACAGTCTGGTGTAGGTGCTTTTGCTTGACCACCAACGTAAGGCAGACATGTAGCCAATCCTACTAGTTGTTGTGCACACTCCTCTCTGTCTTTGGCTGCATCTGCCATTGTATAGCTAACCATAAATGACATTAGCACTAATAGGAATGGAAGTATCAAAGTGCTCAAGTGTAAGGCTATTGCCATTTTGTTTACACACACAGAAAGAGGGGTCCAAACTCAATTTATGCTTAGGCTATTTAAAATGAGCTAGGTGGTAGTGGAGTCTATCATTTCATCTGCTTTGTCCTCGGTTGTGACTACTTTTATTATTACAATCACCAAGTTTAGCACTACTTTTGAATTATTACTTGTTGATAACATTCCACATCGAATGATATGTAGTGCACTCTTAAGAATATCTCAACAATTGCTATCTTACTAGATGTGGCATTCTATGATTGCAGCAGGATGCAAGAAAAGTAACTAAAACTTCATTCCTCTAAATGCACATGATGAAATCTACTAAAGCACCTTTTCTTTCTTTAGTCATAGTTTCTACTTGCTAGTAATACAGACCTGAGATAAGATAACATGTGTAAAGAAATAGAAGATCGCAGAAGTTCTCCAAGGTCAACTTAAAACTTAAAACAAGACTTTGCATAACATATGGTGGGTCACTTCACCTACCCCAACCAAAGGACAAGTCAGTGACAATGATGATGCCTATGGCTTTGAAATCATGATATCATTCACCGTTCTTAATGACATCAATATCATAAACCAGTGCACCTCATTTTTATTTTCTCTTGCACATCTTGGGCCAGCATTCTCTATCTTCTGTTTGGGCCACTGCATTCTCCAGTTGGACAGACTTGTACCCAAAGAGGAGCAGAACCAGAAAACAAGTATCTGGTGCTAGCCTTAGCCCAAACCTAAATAATGATCCATAACTAGTCTATGATCAATATCATCATCGGCCTTCCTTCAACTGAATTTATCATCATGATCATGAAGGTATAAGGCCGGGGTTAGGTCTTAGCTTTTCATTTTCAAAATGTTTTTTTTTTATTTATTTTATGTTTGTTATTTTTATTTTATATATGTATGACATTGTAGTTTAGTTTACTATACAGCTAGTGTAATATTCTAAACCAATAAAATCACAAATCTTTTTTTTTTTTTTTTTTACACTTATCTTTAAAAGTTGGAAAAAGTTAACCGATGTCTTAAGGACGTTAGTTTAGGAAATTTTTTTAGAAATTTATGGAAAAAGAAAAGTAATTGATTTTTTGACATTTTTTTTATATTTTTCATGAAAAATAGTATCAAAACTTTCTTAAAATAGCTCATTAACAAATTCTTTAAGAGTATCAGTTAATAAAACCCTTTTAAGTTTGTCATAATTTTGTATACATGATTAGCTAATTATGAACATCTAGTTCGTGGAAAATTATTGAATATTCCGAGAGTACCATAAATGCATACTCCCCTCTCTTACATGAATTGTGAGTCCTACCATAAATTTAATTAGTGGAATCCATAGTTATGTGAGAATATGAAGTATGTATTTATGGTACTTTTGGAGTACTCAATAATATTACCCCTAGCTAGTTCGTTAATCAAATAAGTGACCTTTATGTGTGTATGTATAATTGGACATACTTATTTGTTTCACCCTTGGTATGTTTGGTTAGGTGGATTTTAGGGAGGATGAAAAAAAAAAAAAGTGGAAAATAGGAGTGAAAACGGGTGGGAATGGTGTTTGGTTGAGAGGGGAAGGGGGAGAGAAAAGTGGTGGGGCCCACAAGTTTTCTCTCCTCCCCCTTCAAAATACAATCTCTCCAAATTGAAGTGAAAAGTGAGAAAAATATTTGGACAAAATTGCCCCCACCTCTTTTAACGTTTCTAGATCTCTTTTTTTCTTTTGACTTTTCCTTTCTCTAGTAATGCTAGCTTTTGGTATTTTTTTTCTTACTTTGGTTTTCTCAGGACGTAGCCGGTTCTTCTTCTTTTCCTTTTTTTTTTTTTTAATTACTTTTTTAAGAAAACACTTTTGGATTATGATTTTTATGCTATTTTTTGAAATGTCCACTTTCATCTATACACAATTGTTTTTTAAAGTATAATGTATTACTTTTTGCTTTATTTAAGAGGGATATAATAGTAAATTTATACAAACTTTATTTTCAACCAAACCAAAAAAAATTTCATCCCTCCACTTTTCTACTCTCTCAACCAAACACAAATGAAGAAAACAAAAAAAATTTTTATCCTCCCACTTTTCGATCCTCCCTTTATTTTCTATCCTCTCACTTTTCCATCCTCCCAATCAAACTGTTAGTCTTTATCTTTTTTTTTTTTTTTTTTTTTTTGTGCTGAATAAATGAGTTATATTGATGCGGATTAGATGATCCTAGTGATTTTAGAGCCGTTTGGGGGCACTTATATTGATTCCCTCTATGTATTTTTATTCATCTTTTTTACTGTAGATATGTGTATATATATATATATATATATATATATTGATAAGTATCTTTTTTACTGTGGATATATAAACCTTCAATTATTTCTGTGGGACGTTCTCTTTTGGTCTTATTATGTAATGACTAAAAGCTAAAAGCCTAAAAAGATAGTCCTTCCTTCCTCCCGGCCATTGGCGCCACTGCATCTGCCTGCATGAAATGCTTTAAACTTTAAGATTTGAGATCCTTTTTATAAAATAAATATTATATTATATTAACTCCTTTATGAATTAAGACCGAGTCATCAGTGTGCATGGTTGTCACATGCAAGATTATCACAGTTGAGTGTGCATGTATGTATACAGGTAAAAAGTGAGAGAGAGTGAGAGACCAGTACCAAAAAACACTAATGAGTGGAGTGCAGCTCTAAAGATATCAGAGTACCAGTAGGCATTACTTTGAGTGGGATCCCACTTTCATTCACTTTGGGTGAACTTTGAGTTTTTAACTAATAAATTAGTAGAAAGAGAGAAATTAATCAATATTAATTTGTTAATACTATTGCTTTTTTTTTAATTCTTTTTTTAATATATATTTTATATGGATGTAAGCGTCGTTTTAGGGATAAGTAATATTCTTGCAAGGCATCAGGCGATTCAAGCATCATCATTTAGCTATACATCGTTTAAACCAAGTCAAAATTCTGAGTTACTGAAAGACGTTCCATTTTCAATTATGGATATTCGCCTTATACAACTATAATATTCTTTAAATTAATTGCCTTCATTTTTATTTTTATTTTTAAATAAAATATTTATTTATTCCAACCAGAATAAATATCTATTTACTTAAGAGTAATGGTAAAAACACAATTTTTTTTTTTTTTTAATAATTGATATCCTTTGTAAAATGATCATGCCTCTAAATTTAATATTAATGGCATTCATTAACTGGACTTGTTTAGTATTAACTGAATGACATTTGATTGGAGGGAATGCGCAGATTAGCTGTTAATAGGGATTCAATGTAGTAAGTTAGGTAACGTTTCAAAGTTTTAAGAAAAATAGCATCTCGAGTTTTAGAAACTCGAGATCTATATTAAAACCCGAGTTTTATAAACTCGCTTTGCGAGTGTTTGGCTGGATGATTTGGACCGAAAATGCCACATAGATCTCGAGTTTTTAAGACTCGAGTTCCATGCAAAAAAATTTTCCTCTATGGTGGCGTTTTTAAGTCCTATAGTGACGTTTTAAAACCCTATAGCCGCATTTTCCTGCAAAATGTTTTTATAAGTGTGATCACCCCATACAGGTTCAGGGAACCTTATAGTGGCGTTTTTAAACCTTATAGTGACGTTTTAAAGTCCTATAGCGGTGTTTTCTTGCAAAATTTTTTTATAAATGTGATTATCCCATATCAGGTTCTGGGAGCCCTATAGTGTCGTTTTTAAGCCCTATAGTAACGTTTTAAAGCCCTATAGCGGTGTTTTTCTGCAATTTATAGAAATCGAGTCTTTAAAACTCGATTTTCAAGTGGATTTTTTTTCACATCAGATACATCCGCTTACAAATCGAGACTTAAAAACACGAGTTTTATCTTGAAACTCGAGTTTTATCTTGAAACTCGAGTTTTAAACACTCAAGATGTTAGTTTTCAGCATTATTTTGAATCGTAACAACTAACTAAATTTTTTGATATTTATTGTTATTTGGAAAGGTGTTCCATTTGATTGTGTCGGAAAAAAAATTTAGAACCTTTAAAGTTTTTTCCTTTTTTTTGGGGTTAGATTTACAGATTAATTTAGTAGATAGAACTAGGATCTTCTTTAACAGTGAAATGATATTTTTATTTTTGATGGGACAGTGAAATGATTTCAAAATGACTAGAATATACAAGAAGCTTGACGATTGATGTGGCCGACCTGACCATGATCTAAGCCTGGAATAATAAAAAAATGAATCTGGTCTTATTTATTAATTACTTTTATCACGAGTCACCTCAATATTTGGTCCATGTCGGTCGTACGTGTCAGCTCCTCACGAGTTACCTTTCTATAACGTGAATCTCCGCCATAGAAAACTCACCTGTCCTTGGAATTATCCTCGGCTCTGGCTAGATTGTCAAAAAGTAAAGCTTTCCCTTTCTTCACAAATGCAAAAATATCATAATTAACATTCTCTATATATAAACCATCTCCACTACGTAATCAATGTACTCCACAGCCACATATTACACCCTTTTAGCTACCTCTGTATTGTATTAGTAATATACCAGGGTTTGTTTTTCAGGCACATACACATGGCTGATCAAGGTTACTCATCTTCTTCTTCCAGCTCTCATCAGTCTCCTTTGCCCTTACATCTACTTTTCGTCTTCCTCATACTGCTCATGTTCCTTGGCTTCTCATGGTACATCAACTACGAGCCTGTGCTAGAGAGCGTGTTTGGTAATTTCAAGCTCTTTCTCATCGTGTCCCCCTTGTTGCTTTTATTAGTTGCGCACTTCCTCTCCAACAGTGAACGGAGCCCTTTTTACCAATTCATTCCTCTGCCAGAGAGAGACTCATTCCATAGAGCTGGGGGAACTCCTTGGGGCCTTGGATTTGCGCTTGTCCTTCTCTGCTTCATGATTTCTTACCAGTCTTACTTTAAAGAAAGTTGGTTTCCTCTGCTTAACAGATAAATATATACTAGTTTAGTGGTATCCCAGATGAAATTTGCGTTTAGTTAATGAGATGTATATATGTGGTTTTGATTTTGTATGTAAAAATTGTAAGTTGGTTTTCATGAGCTACCAGATTTTAGCTATATGGTAGTATAGAGAAATTCGTAGTATAGATATTACTATAATAATAGTATAATAGCTCTGTTGTTAATAGAATCAAATTTTGTTGCTCCAAATTGTCTCATCAATTTATTTGCTTGCCAATTATGATCTACAGAGTCCACCAATGTTACGGAAGAAAGTGGCCTCCGTGATACCTAGAAAGTAGAAACACTGTACCGTTCTAAATTCCTAATACAGATACAGACATTGTTTAAATCAAATATTCAGTAATTACCCGAGTTTCCAAATAATTTTACCCACTGCTCTAGACAGAAGCCCTAGTTCTCTGCGCATATGAAACCATTTTATTTTTTTTGTTTAGTGAATTAAGTTTTAGATTGTCACTAATGGTGCCCCAATCCTACTTTGATCTAATTCAGTCCCAAATCACATTTTATTGGCCATTTACGGCTCAGTGGACGCATGCTGTCTAATTTACAAAAGGTTTTTCAGTGAACCAAAGTTAATTAGTTTATAACGTTTGCAAACCCGTGACTTATTGGTAATGGATTATGAATCAAAGTGCCGTGTTTAATGTGCTGCAACTTAATTATATTTACAAAGCATATTTCAGGTTGTGAATTGTTGGTCAGGGTCTTTGAAGGAAAAGTAGTTTTTAAGTTTTTTCTAACCTATTGACATTTTGTTTAGGAAATGATGACCGTGTATTTTTCTTGAGCTAAGAATTTCAAATTTCACCTAAATCTGGTAATGACGTGTACGCAACATTTGGCCGTAAGATAACTACAAATTTCAGAAAAAAAAAAAAAAAAAAAGGAGGTCAAAGTCTTTTAAATATTTAGCTTTATAGATAGTACATAGTATCTATTTTCTTATTTTTATGAACTGCACGCTCATCACGCTGCTCATCCTCTTCCTCAGCCTTCTCTGGCACCCGATCTCCACGATCGTCTTCCTCGCCATCTTTGTTGCCTGGTCTTCCTCTCTTTGTTTTTATTTTTTTGGCTGAAATCCTGTGTTTGAGTTTTTGAGTTTAAGATGAAGGGTCTATATGAATATAGATTATTTTGTTAAAAACTAAAAACATTATAACAAAAACAAAACTGAAAATACTGTGAATAGTATATTTTAAACAGTTTATTTGGTTGAAAATTAAAAATATTTTAGCTAAAAGAAAACTGAAAATACTATGTGAATAGTATTGTGAGGTCAATTTTTAATAAAAAAATTGCTAAAAAAGATATTTGTGAATCTCAAGAATAATATACGAGATCCACTAATATTACACATTCTTATAAAATATTTACTGGTCAAAGAGGTAATGAGTTTTATACACAGTATACGAGACCTACTAACGGTACCGTGTTCCATGCGTAACGCAAACCTCAATAAAAAAAAAATAATAATAAAAAAAAAGGGGATAATACAAATGCAGCATGGACAAACACGTATCCAAACGTATAGGAAGATATTTTTTATTCTGACTTTTGGTATGTGGTGGAGAATTGGGTTAATGATAATTACAAAAATTTTATGATTAGATATATATTTTTATGGGATGTTATGTGTATAATATTTTCATAATATTTTTACAATAAATTTTAAATACTAGGTTGTTATTGGTTGTTATAAATAGACAAAAAAGTAATTTAAGTTATGATTCAAATTAAAACTAATAAGAACTTACTACATGTGATTTGTTATAAAAATGTTGTAGATGTATCACTTTTTTTATTAAAAAAAAAGACTTGTGAATAAAAAAAACTAACTCATGACTATATTATTTGTTATCTCAAGTGCTTCAAGAGAACCATTGAAAAAAAAAAAAAAAAAAAAAAAAAAAAAAAAAAAAAAAAAAAAAAAAAAAAAAGACCAACCACAATTTTAAAATTTTCATTCATTGAGAGTTAGAAAATATAGTTGGGAATAAATAAAGAAAGATTAAAAAAAGAATAAAGATAGATTAAAGATAGAATAAAGAATGAACGAATAAATAATATTTAAATGAGATAGAGAAAAAATAAATAGTCTATTGGAAAATGTATTTGAAAAAGTAAGTAGGTAAATATAACTGTTTACTCTCCAAACAGTACAAAAATTTGGAGAGTCTGTTGGAAATGCTCTAATAAAACTAACATAAGTTGTGAGAGAGTTCTAGAGAAAGAGAGAGTTCCTAAATATTGAAGTTGAATTTTGATACAAATCAATCAAAGTCATCTGCAGCTAAGAATTTTTTTCCTAATATTTTTATTTTTGTTCAATTGTATTCTCTAGGTATTTGAAGTTTGGGGATCTTTCATGATTAGGATGATCTAAGCAAAATATTGAGGAGGTATACCTTGATATTTTGATGAATTTTGGGTTTTAGGGTTAGGTTATTGACTTTGGGATGATAAAAACCTTCAATGAATTTTGGGTTTTAGGGTTAGGTTATTGACTTTAGTAAGCAAAGTAGCCCTAAGTGTGATCTTAACAATAGAGTTTGGTAAAACTAATTGTACATTTGGACTCTATATTAAAAACCAAGTGGGAAACTCAATTGGATTGTGAAAATGAGTTGTAGGAAAAAAAAATTTAAATGAAGATTCATAATTTTAGGTTCTTAACCAAACCCACTGGCAAGAAACATGGTTGAGGGAGAGTGTGGCTCATCCTCTGGCCGATCAAGTCTCTGATAAAAGATATTATTACTCACTCACCAGACAAAACTAATAGACCTTTCCTTAGGACAAATTTTGGCTAATTATAACATATAGTTCTTAAAATATTGAAAACTTCCTTTCAAAAAGATATACATATATATATATATTGAAAACTTTAGGAGGAGAATTTATATATGTACTCTCAGACTTGTGAACTAGTGATGAACTTTGGAAAGTTTTGTGGCTTATGGCTCCATTTGAGCAGGCAATTTATTAAGGCATGCAAATCGGTTCAAGTTACAAAGGCAATTTACTAGAGTAAAACAATTGTGTTATTAAATAAAAATCATAGCACATTGTTTGGGATATTGTCGATCATTGTATTCTCCAACAATCAAGATATCAAGGACTGTTGATATCTGGTTGCCTGAAATCTGTTTTCCTTTTGGGCCGGGGATCAGTCTAAGTTTAATAAATAAAAACCAATGAGATGTAGTTGTACACTGTAAGGAGATTGGGCTTCTTGGGCATTATGGAAATTAAAATGTCCAATTTATGATCCTGCAAGTTTCACTAGCCGGATTCCCCATCACGACATAGGACTAAAATATTGGCCCATATTATGGATCTCGTCCTTCATGGTTCATCAGAATATGATATAACCACTGCTCTTCAGTGTTCAATTGAAGATAATCCAAAAGCCCTATGATGGCTATATCATAGTTCAAGCCACCATCAAAACTTGGATAACCACCCATTTGTAAAGAAATTTTGCTCTTTTTTTCTTTTTAATTGAACGTCATGAATTTGTCAATCTTACAACTAGGGATATTGATGTGCAATTTGGATGCATAACCTTTTTTTCTAATGAAATAATAATTTGGATATATATAACCTAAATTCCTAAATTTTATACTTTATTTTAAAGAAAAATGCTGTAACTTTTTTTAAGTACTTGATCGACGAAAAAAGAAAAAAGAAAATGTCTATAATATATAGTTGTTTGGAGGATATATATGAGTATTTGCAGTAAATTTTCTTCAAAAAAGAAGCTAATAAAGAGCACTATAGAAAGTATTGGACTCCAATTGCTGGCGTAATAAAACTCTAAAGTTGAAATCATGGAGGTGTACAGCCAATGAGCTCTTACTTAAATGAAAATATCATATGTCACAATAACATATTCTCGAGGTCTTGACTAACCTGGTCTTGATCTCAAGATTATTTGGTCTTCGGCATTGAGACCAAAGTTGAGGCCCCAAATTGGTTTTCCCTTTTTTAAATGTTAGTTGATTCTATGTGACAGAATTAGAATGAAAAAAGGGTTTATATTAATGCATATGAGTAAGGTTAATTAGAAATTTGTCAAAGAGTATTTTTATTTTTTATTTTTAAAGAAGGAATATTATGAATACTAGTGTTTAACCCGCGCAATGCGCGGGATCATTTAAAATCTCATAAATAGAAGAAAATACAGCTGATTGCTTTTAATATATACTATACATTCTAAAGACTCTTAGTCATCACAACCCAATCTTTGATGGTATTTACAAAGGATCCTAACAAATTACATTGAAATAAACAGACATGTTTTTTCACTGTACAACTAACCCAACTAAAAAACTTAAATCAAAACCAACCCAACCAAAACACTCAGAACTAACTCATATTTCTTAGTTCATAACCAAATCAAAGGAAAAAGAAAAAAGAAAAAAAAGAATAGTAACATTCAATTTCACTTATGTTGTACTTATTCACTAAAATGACTCAATACAGCATCATTTATATATCCACTAATCTAATGAGGTTATGCAGATAGCCGTACACACACTATCTGTGCCCATGGATCCTGACCTGGTCTGTCAACAACTAAAAATGCAGAAGAGAATACTATATTATATTCAATTATTGACAGCCTTGTTCTAAATTTGGGTCTATGGACTTTCATATTTAAGAAATCTATCAACAGGAAAAATTTAGTAATTTGCATAAATTAAGTGTTAACAGTTCCAAATTAGCAATTGGTACACAGGAAAAAAGTAATATAGATTAAAAAATAAAAATAAAAACTTCATAAAAAAATTTATAAACTTGTATCACAGCAGATCTAAAACGTACTTGAAAAATGTGATATTGTTATCTACCATTCCTATGAACCACAATGAACAAAAGACTTCAATTTTAACTGAAGAAAATACTGCTTGTGGAGGTAAAAGACTCCCTTGAGAGCCTAAAATGGCAGATTTTATTTGAATCAGCACAGGTGAAACAGACTGGGCACCATTAACTGGTGTTGAAGATTTGGATGGATGCAGTAGCTGAACACACATAACTTAAAATAATAGTCAGCCTAACAGGTATATCTACTTTGTACTCAAACCTGAACACATCATACTTCTTACTTTACAACAACAGAACAATAGGGGAAAATGTATTTATTTTAATCATTTTCTGCCGGATCGTCTCTCAAACAGTAGCATCCGTCTTTTTAATCGCGCTTTTCTTGAATTTTCCATTTTTTTTAAAAGTAAAAAATGAGCTGCAACAAAGTTAATTATAATTATTTAAAATTCAGAAAACATGGCAGATTTATATAAATGAAATATATTACAAACCCTTTATTTAATCAAATATTCCTTCCTCTTGAATTTTTTCTTAACACTTTCATGAAAGCCCAAACATAAAGCACCAAAACATAAGCACTCAATAAGACAACAAGAATTAAGATTGATTACATTAAAGTTCCTCAAATTTTTTAGGCTTTGCTTCAAAATTACACAGAGATAGATTAGATTATACACACACCCGAGTAATGGAATTCATGAAACTTTTCACTCACTATTATGTAATCTTCTATTCATAAAATAAATAAATAAAATTAAAGCATCTATAGGCACTCAATCCAAAACACTAAGATACACACAATAAAATATAAATGAGTAAACAAAATAAATAAAGCTAACAACAACATTTAAAAAAGCCTGTTGATAAACTGAGCCTAATAGCCTAAGCAGTACAAAAATTAAAAGAAACAAAGTCTAATAAGCATTCTAGTAAATTAGAGACATATATCAATAAGGAAATAACAGTAAAATTAAAATTAAAATCCAATAATTTTACTTACTAAAAATTACAAAATAACTTTACTTCCTCAAACATTCAGATCTTAAACCATCCATCTTACAAATATGGCTATTAACAAAACATAGAATACAAAACATTGGTGATTAGAGATAGATGATTAGAGATGGCATCACAAAAATGGCTCTAACAGCCATATATAAAAGAAAAGCCAATAGGAAATAACAAAACGCTATTCTAAAAGAGAACCAAGTAAAAGCATTGTTAAATATTATGTTTTGTTTTCGTCTTATACATAAAGATTTTAAGCAATCCAATGGTATCCTTTTTTTTTCTCATCTTTCTAACTCTCTCAAAGGGGGTTAATCTCATTACCAAAAAAGAGTACAATCACAAAAACCATCAATTTTCCCTTCTTTCTTTCCCAATGTCAATCATTAAACCTGGGTGTAAATCTGATTAGCTTTGGCCACAACCAAGTAGTACAGACTCAAAAGTGCTAATAAGTTATCAACCAATTTTGTATGATAATGCTTTTACCTTCAAATATTTTGTAAATAAAACATAATAGTTCAATGTCATATGACCAGTGACTTTTATGAATAAGTAAACTTAGTATATATTTATACTCATTCAAAATAACAGCAACAACCAATAGCCTAAGGTAAATTGTAAATGCCAACTTCTAAATTTTAGTATATATTTAGTGCTTTAACTTAATTCCATGAACTTACAGATAAATGTAGTCACTATTCTACTAACAAATGTGCAATTAAACAATTAGGAAAGAAATACACCAATACATCAAGACAAAGAACCATAAACTTTGCATATTTTAAATCCAACAAATTTAGACAATATTTATACATTTTGGTGAAAACAGATTCAGCTCTTACAAAAGATGATCTTAAACAACATTGAACAAACAATTTTAATTATGAAAACAAAGAAAGTATTTTAAAAATAAATAAACAAAAGGCAGTTAAACAAACAAAACAAAATTGAATGTGAACTGCTTTAATTAAACAAAGAAACTATTTACACTAACATAACTGCTTAATTCATTATTCACATCATCCCACTTCAATGACTCGTCTTACTCTGAGTGAACAAAGATATGATTGACAGATACAAACTAATACAAATCAAAGTCATACCTCATTTTAAATAAAACTTACTAATTTAAATAAATAGGTTCACCATCTCTCTCAAGCCAATTCTAAATCAAAATCAATCAAACCAAGATAACCACGTCTAAGTCATTTTCCTCAAAAGACTAATAATGCAGTTTTAAAAACTGTCAGCTTTTACTATAATTCAATCATAATTAATATCAATCTTAAAAGGAATAAGAATTTTAGAAGTTAGGAGGTTAACTACTATTCAATAACATCGGCACCATATGACCTGATATTGCCTCTGTTTACCCTTTGAAAAAAATATTCAGTGGATATGAAAACCTCTATTTTGGTTCCATATTTATTTCATTATATGGTGTTCTTATTGTCAAGGAAACCCTACATAATAATAGAGTAGGCATGAAGATGTAGGAAAAGCCGGAATAAATATGTTTTAATATTATTATTAAAAAACTTTTCTAAGTTAGGTTGAAGAAGATCACTAAACACCAATCCAATCTAACTAACAACACAAATATACATCAGAATTGAATCTCACATCAAATATTCATTTTTAAATTGCTACACTTCTTAATGCCCGCCTCTTATGAATTCCTTCCCCATTCAAATATTTATATTTACTAAAAACAAAGAAATTGTATGTGTAAAGAACCTGTGATTAGTGCGATTCAACACCATTTCAATCTCTTTTAACAAAAAACAATAATCCCAAAAAGAATCAAATCTAACCCAAATACCCAAAACAAAATCAATTCTAACCCAAAGACCTTAGTTAAAAATATAATCATGAACTGATATCAAAAAACCTATAGTTAAAAAATAATAGTTAATATCCGCACATGAATCTATATATATATATATTCATTTAATCTAAGGATATAAAAGCATACGAATGATGTGAAGCACATAATTCCATAGATATATCAGAATCATAACAAAGATTCTAGTGCTTCAACTATTATATGATAAAACAAAGAAGTTATATCATATTTGAATAAACCTAGAAATCTCATTGGCGGTGTGCATCTGTAACCATAGCTTTTACGAATCAAGTTTGTACCCAAATAAAATTATATATATGCCAAGCCACAGTATCCGAAACTTAAATGAATATATCACATATATCAATCACAACACATAGATTTATCGAACAATAGTTCTAAAACAAAATTATGCAGAAAAATTACTACAGAAATTTGAAGAATCAATATTCTAGGGTTCTGCATTATTGTCCATGCCGTAAGAATCAATTTTCACAACAAAGCACCAAAAGAGGAAGAATGAACACATAGAATTGATGTGTACCTTTCGTCGGAATAGAGCCGATCTCTATCTCCGTATCTCAAAACCTCTGGGACGTTTGATCGTATTTAGCTTTGACGAATGTCGGTTGTGGTGGTCTAAGTTCGGAAGGGTATGGCGGTGTCTGGTCGTACGAATCTCCACTGGATTGCAGAATCTGAAGAGAAGAGATCGATAGGGTTTTTTTCCTTTTTCCCTTTCTCTGTATTGCAGTATCGCCAGGGTTTTTTTTTTTTAGAGAGAAAATGTTAAGCAGAAGAGATCGCTAGGTTTTTTTTTTTAGTTTCTACATTTTTTATTTTTTTTAAACTGTTCTTTTTTATTTATTTTTTTAATATAAACAATCACAGCCAAACAGTGTTAAGCTTTTGAAAACAATATAATGTATCGCTTTTTAAAGTGAAACATGCCTGAATTTTGGATAGACACTTTTCCTATTTGTCACCGCTTCCTTAATTGTAGAAATCCACTTTCTCAGCTTCTGCTATTATATATAATATATAGATTATTAAAAACTCTTAACCAAAATTAGCTAAGAGAATAGAATTGAAGTATGGAGGAACATCCTTCATCCACACAAGGAGACCACTAACATGTTTAGTGTGTCCAGCAAGGTTGTGAGTCACAGAATTACCCTATCTACAAATATGAGAAAGACTAAAATAATGAAAGAAATCTTCATCTCTGCAATAAGATGACCACGGGAGGAGAACTATTCATCTTCACTCTTAAGAGCTTTGATGACAGTCTCCAAATCACCTTCCTTCCAAGATAATAGATGATAAATTAAGTTTCTGAGCAAAACTTAGAGCCTTTATTGCCACCAAAGCTTCAATAGCTGCTACAGAATGTGGGAGGGAGATTTTTTTTAGTCATGGATTCGATCACCAGACCTTGTGAATCTCGAATAATCACTCCAATTCTTGCATTTCCAATTTCTTTGAATACTGCACCATCAAAGTTAACTTTAACGAGAGGAGAGGAAGGAGGAGGGGATCATAATATACTGCTTCTTTGTGCCATTGGTGGCCTAGACTGTATCAGAGGAATGGCCTTGACGAAATCACACAGGAACCAAACCATTTTGGCATAAGTGAATTTCGGATAAAAAGTTCGTGATTTTCTCACTCAACTGAGAACATGTGAACCATAAACTAGATTTGTAGAACCAACTTTTTAATTATTTTTTTCTTATAAATACCAACTCTAGATACAGAGAGAGAGTGAGAGGCTACCATACAAGACCAAAGCTAAGAGACTGTTAGAGTCATATTTTTCAGTAGTTGGCATATCCTTTGACAAAATACATTGTACTTGTATTTGAGTAGTTTTAGGTGAATTCTAGATTATCATAAAGTATGTTTTATAAACAAGACAAATGGTATTATTGAAGACATGAATACTGCACAAAGAAACAAGTGTGAAAAGCTGAAAATTGTGAACCTTGACACAAGCTCGATAGAAGCTGCTATTGAGACTTGATGAATCCCAATACATCTTGATACTATTCAATCTATTGAGTTTCCTAGATCCAAAAATTCCAAATCTGTTTTTCGGCCCATAGTGACTTGGCTATCTAGGATTTCATCCTCTAAACTACTAGATGATATAAAAGGATTATTTTATAGCTGTCATTAAACACAAAGACTTACACAGAGAATCTATATACTTATTATGAAATTACTGCGTTCTTATGTGCCTTAGGGTTTGGTGACCAAGTGCTTCATTCTCTTCAAATGTATTGAAGAACTTTGCATCCAACAACAAGCTTCAAGTTGCCAGGAATTGTCATATATTGGGATTTGTGCAAAGAGAACAAATCTCTAAAAAATCAAGATCAATTGGAGATTGGCATAAGGATTCCACTGTAGGTAAGTACTTTGGGATAGATCAAGTTGGGGTAAAATTCCTTATACTTGTAATCCGTTAATTTTGATTAGTATTTTTGAGAGTGGTAACCTAAAAATCACTTGGTTAGATTTTTGCCTTGTGAAAGTTTTCCCCATTAATTAATAAATTACAGTGTCAAATTTAATTTCTACTACACTTTAGATTATTTAGTGATTTTTTCGTGCCTCAACGATTTTGCATATAATTTGATATAATTAATCAATTTGGATAGTTGAATTAATTAACTTGAGTCAATCTATAACTTGACAAAGAAAAACCTCCTTGAGCGAATTATAGAGTTTTTAAATCCCTCTTCCGAAAGTGTTTTTTCCTTATGAGATATCTTTTAGAATTTCTCTGAGTGTTTCTCCATGAGCCTAAACTGTTGATTCCTTGAAACCACCGAGTTTATTCTTCAACAGCGGGTCATTGTTGATTTCAAGAGTTCCAAGTTGTGGATGAAGGTCATTTGTTTTCACATAGAAGGATTTCAAAAGCTTTGGGGACCACTGCAGGAAGGCAAGCGATGAGATTACAAGAGAGAATCTAGTTATGCAATGGTTTTATAAATCTGTTGTTTCTAGTGAATTTTCAATGAGATTGGATTTTTAGAGTTATTTTTCCTTTAAAGATGTTTTTTATTGGTTTTTCACTTCGTTACTTTTTAAATGCTTTACATCTTCATTGTGGTGAATTATAACTATGTTGCCTTCACTAAAATCATACACTTTGTAAAAAAGACACCCCCCCCTTGTAAAAGAAGAAAACTCTCATGAGTCACGCCCCCTCCCCGGCTCTCCCCCCCACACCCCATTCCTTTTCCCCTTTCCTGGCCAGGCTAGCTAGGCTACCCTCTCCCATGTTCAGTTCAGAAATCATGCAATAGATAAATTCCCCCATCTAAAGCTTCTTTAATGGCTTCTTTTCTCGACGTAACATTATAAAAAGCGGAAAGCTTAAATTAAAGTGGAATCAATTCCCATGCTTTTATTCACCCACTGCCCATGAATGTCTCCACCTCGAACTTCCTAGCTAACTAACTCCACAACACTACTCAAGCACCTCAACTTATCTGTTTTGACTGGTTGTTCGTTGTTGCAAAAGACTTTTATAATTCTAATTCCCTGTAATTTCTTACAATTTACCTAACAAATCCAATCTCTTTGTCAGTCTTTGTTTCCCCCACCTTGAGTGCTATGTCAGAGGAACTTGTTCCCAAGTTGGTTTTTCTTGTCCTAGGTCTGAAGGATATCTTAACATAAAATGTGATATCTTAATTACAATGATAAATTGGAGGCCAAAACCGGCTGATAATCTTGGACTTCAGATTTATTATCATTTAATTTCTATGGAGAACAAAAAAGAGACTAGGATAAAAATATACTGACAAAGTTTACTTTGATGAAAATTCTGTTTGTGCAATCAAGCATTTCCATATTTTTTATTAATGTTCTTGTAAGCATTCTATGCCTCAAAATGAAGATTTAATAGTGGATGGACTTGAACTCCAAAATCTCATGTGCAATTGCTAGATTGGTCACCTTCGTTTTTGCCGCATAGATATGTAACTCCAAATGTTTTGTTTATTTTTAGGTGATTTTATTTTCTTGATGAATTAAATCCAAATATTTTGTACTATAAATGATCTCAAAAACTGCTGCCAAAACCGAATCTGAGCCATTTGATCTTTGACATTCGAGGTGGAGCTTCTTTTTGGCTTTATTCGTGATTCTCCATATTGAGCTAGTGACCTATACTCTAATTTTGCTCTCCTCACTCTTGGCTTTCCATGTCAAACCTAAACCCTTTTTCTTTTTCTTTTTCTCTTCTACTTTTATTTTTTTAATTCAATTTCAACCATTTCTGAGATCTAGACATTTAAAAGAGAGTCTAGCTAATAAAATGCATTTGAGACCATGAAGGCCCGCTAGAGCATATAATCTGAATTGAAGATGGTCAAGGGCTCACTTTCTCAAAGAATTTTACGTGATTTTTTTTGTTGTAAAAGAAGTGTAAATTAACTTTGTTTAAAAGGAATAGTCCTGTAAAGATGATAAATTTGCAAGTGGCAAAGAGGAAAAAAGAAGGCATATTATGAGCTGCCCTTTTATCTCTCTCTCTCAGCTCCCCCCCAACCCCAATGAAAATGAAAAAAAAATGAAAAAAAGATGTGTGTGTGGCTTGTGAAATACAAAAGCAAAATTTTGTAGGAAAGAACCCATTTATTGTAGCGAAATAATCCTCAAAGACTCAAAATTTTTTGCTTAGGTCCTTTCCCAAGTCCCAAATGCCCTTTAACGTGCAAAAACTAATTTTGGGATAAAGGATATCTTTCTTATTTTCCTTCAAATTTTAGCTTTAAACGCTGAAGCAAACATGACGTTCATCCGCATAAGCTGCACCAAAGATTATGGTCCAAAATTGCCCTCCCTTTCCTCCATCCTTTCATGCTCTCAAGTCACAACTACTATATTAAAAGTGGTGATTCTAAGGATATCGTGTAAAGATTTCTAACTAATGTATCACCAATAGCCAAAAAACACAATCCAAACATTTATTTATTAGTTAGTTGAAATATATCAATAACAATTATTGTCACATCAAATTGTAAGTTTTATGTAGTAAAATTTATAATATTTTTTACATTTCTCATTATCAGCTTTAAGAAATGGAGCATCTCAATTGCACATAACATAAACAACTTTTGAAAATGAAGATCGTATACAAATTATGAAGTTACCAATCAAAAAATGTTTTAAAATTTTATTTATTATATTGTTGAAAGATGCTAATTATATTCATTTTCACACCAAGTTTTTAAGTTGTTTGTAGTAAGATTGGTAATAATTTGATATTGCTATGGATAAAACAATTTTACAACAAAATTTAGATCGAAAACTATTATTAGTTATCATTTGAGTATACTATTAACATTACTATTTATTTTTTACCCTTGTTAATTTACCACATAAGCTCTGTAGTTTTATTCTTTCAGAATTATTTAATTTGTTGAAGTTTAAGATCTTAATTAACGCCGAAATTAACTGAGGTGGGGCTCACTTGGGGACAGTAAGCTATGTATATAATCAGCAGGACATGATTGTATACATCAATATCGATCCTAATCCTCTTACGATGATGAGCATAATTATTCAGAAGAACATTCTCTGACAAGAACCCAAATTACGAGGAGAGAAAAAGATAAAGGTGATTGGTAATGGTAAAGAAGGAAGCAGAAGCAAATTCCAATTTATTATCAGTACTAAAGTGAAAAGCCATCCGTGTCTCTGTGTCCTTACATGCGCGCCGCTGTCTGCAGTGGTGCCGGTCATCCATGCATATATATTATATGTTAGCTAGCTAGTTAGCTACTACTCTTTCTCAGGCCTTTATCACCACACTACTAATATAAAGCGCGTAGAATATATGTTTTCTATGCATTCATGCATTATATAAAGTTTCCCTAGCATAATATTCATCCTTGAAATGCATTATAAAGTTACTCATTAAGTTTGCATTTTACAATAACAAAGTTAATTAATCATTATAATCATGATAGGAAACTGTGTAAAAACAAGGGCATTGATTCTTTCACATACTTTGTTGTACTAGTTTATATGCATTTTCTTTCATGCTCTAAACATGGACATCAATAAATAAATAACAAATGGTAAATATCATGCATGAAATTATAAATATGTATACGAATTATATATCAATGGGTGTGAGAGGACAAAAACCGTACAATCAAATCAAATAAAAATTTTCAATTTAAGATAGAGTAATAGAAATTGAAGAAGAAAGAACAGACAACACATGAGAATTTTAGGTGATTTGTCCACACAATGTACATCCACAAACAAGAGTCAAAGGCTGCATTTTTTTTCATTCATATTTCTTGATAATTTTGATTGTGCACACAACTTTCTCTATATATAAAGTTTTAGATTGATTTTGAAATAATTTAAATTGAGAAAAACTCTCATGCTTTAAGAATCAAAATGAACTACTGATATTTATTTTGAAATAATTTTGTTGTACTACTTCTTGATTGCATAATTTTTGACATTGATTCGGCTTTCATTGGCATACATAAAAGGTATACACTTTCCTCCATCTTCATTCTAATCTTTTCTTTAAGCTATGGTTATATGTAAAGTTAATAAACCTTATACCAAATAAAGACATACGTTTCAATGATGAAATAAGATGCTCCTCTATCAAATTGTTTGGAAACAATGTAGCTTTGCATGGATGCTCTCATTCTCATAGCACCTTAAAGTTAAACATAGGTTTTGTATGGTTCACACTTTCAAAGTGCGCGTGGAGCAAAAACACAAAACTGGAACCGTCCACATGTAAAAGAAAAGCAAAAGAGAGAGCAGTCGGCTTCATCTTTAGCTTTATCTTTGCCACTGCTTGCTTTTTTTTTTTTTTTATGCCCTCAAAACAGTGTCTTTGCCTCTCTTTCTCTTTTCAAGTTTTACATGGCAGCATATCCCTAAATACCCAAAACACCCTTCACCACACCTACACTACACTATCACTTCAAAGCTAATTTGTCATCTTCCTCTCCTCACTCCCTATATATATATAAACAAAACCCACAAACCATTAATAAAACCCTCAAGACAGAGACAAACTCACAATTGAACAAAGACAACAACAAAAACAACAAAAGCAAAATATAGTGCCAAATTAAGCAAGATGGAGATATTGTCGCAAATGTGGTCGTTTTTGGGGCTTCTCACAGTCCTCCAAAACGTCTTGCCCACTCAGCTCCTCTCTCTCCTTCACTCCTTCTACGAGTCTCTCCAAGACTTCTTCTCCCCTTACTCTTACTTCGAAGTCCCAGAGTTCAATGGCTACTGCGGCGTCGACGTCAACGACCTCTACCGCCAAGTCAACCTCTACCTCAACTCTGTCAACAACCCCTCCACCGCCGCCACCTGCCGCCGCCTCACCCTCTCTCGCTCCAAGTCCTCCAACCGCATTTCCTTCACCGTCGCGCCCAACCAAACCGTCCACGACTCTTTCTCGAACCACACTCTCTCTTGGACTCACCACGTAGACACTGTCCAGGACTCTCTCGAAGAGAAACGAAGCTTCACTCTCAAGCTCCCGAAGCGCCACCGACACACCCTCCTCTCGCCTTATCTCGACCACGTGACCAAGCGTGCAGAAGAGTTCGAGCGTGTCTCGCGCGAGAGACGGCTTTTCACCAACAACGGCCACGGCTCCTACGAGTCCGGCTGGGTCTCCGTCCCTTTCCGCCACCCTTCCACGTTCGAAACTCTCGCTCTAGAGCCGGACCTCAAGAAGCAGATCACGGAGGACTTGACGGCGTTCGCGAACGGCAAAGAGTTTTATCACAGAGTTGGACGTGCATGGAAACGTGGGTACTTGCTGCATGGTCCACCTGGGTCTGGCAAGTCGAGCTTGATCGCCGCCATGGCGAACTATCTCTGCTACGACGTGTACGACTTGGAGCTAACGAAAGTGTCTGACAATTCTGAGCTGAGAGCTTTGCTGATACAGACGACGAACAGGTCGATTATCGTGATAGAGGATATTGACTGCACGGTGGATCTGACGGTGGACAGAACGATGAAACCGAGGACGACGGTGATGAGGAAGAGGAAGGAGATGGTGGCGCGTGGCGAGCAGGAGGAGAGCGGGCGGGTGACATTATCGGGGCTCCTGAATTTCACAGACGGGCTATGGTCGTGTTGCGGAGAAGAGAGGATCATAGTGTTCACCACGAATTACAGAGACAATGTGGACCCTGCATTGGTGAGGTGTGGAAGGATGGACGTGCACGTCAGCCTCGGCACGTGCGGGATGCACGCTTTCAAGGCCTTGGTTAAGAACTACCTCGGTTTGGACTCGCACCCGGTGTTCGAGGTGGTGGAGAGTTGCCTGAGGTCTGGTGGGGCCCTCACGCCGGCTCAGGTTGGGGAGGTACTGCTGAGGAACAGAGGTGACGCTGACTTGGCGTTGAGAGACGTTGTGGCTGCAATGCAGGCGAAGATATTGGGGTTGGGACATGGGGAGGGGATGGAGTGTGATGACGCCGCGGCGGTGACGGCTGGGAGGTCGCCGGAGAGCGTGTTGATGGTGGGGTCGCCGGAGAGTTGGATGAAGAAGAGGAAGGAAAGTGGTGGGTGTGGTGGTGGTGGGTCTACGTGGGAAAAGAAAGTGAAGTTCTTGGTGAGGCTTAGATCTTTGACCAAGTCTGATTCGGGAAGAAGGGGTGTATGACTATGAATTATGAGTCTTTTGAGATATGGACTCTACATAAAGTCTAACGTGACAAATGATATATATTATAGATGTTTGATGTGTATCATATCATATCATCTCCTTGATGGAGCAATTTTTGGGTTTTTTTTTTTTTAGACTTTTGAGGTAGTACTTGTTTGGTGTAAAAATGTTTAATTTCAACTGTGTTTATGATGTACCTGTTGCAAATTAATAACAATTTCTTTGTTACGGATGGCAAATTGTAAAATGGTCTATGTTTCTTTTCTGTCAATTACTTTACCTAACCATATCATTTTGCATTTCAAAGGGTTTGGTGATGTGGCTATACATATATGAGTCATTTGTGTGATAAATTCTACACTTTGTGACCATATTGATAACGTGGGTTTGAATTGAATCTATTGAAATCGGATCCTTTGGGCTTAAGATCATTCCATCCACACGTTACACCCAAATTATTTTTTTGATAATTTTGTTTAATTGGGGTTATAATTATCTTGAGCTTTTTGTTGTAGAAATTTTAATTTTGCTTGATTTTGGTATTGGACGTTTGTTGCAAAGTAAATAGTAAATAGTTTGAACTTCCTATATTTTTTTGGGAGGATGTTTTGTAGTACTACTTTTGCTTGATTTTACTATTACAGATAAATAAAATAATAATAATAATAATAAAAGAATATTTATATGGAGTAGAGAAAGAATAAAGCATAAAGATTAAAGGGTAGGACGTGAGATGTATTTTAAACGTATAGGAAACTTAAAATATTTTTTTTTTTTTAAAAGTGACTTTTCTTTCAAAATTTATCTAAACTTTACAAACCATTTGTGAAAGCTCTTAGAATTGAAATTATGGAACTCATCTTCCATTTTTCTTGTTCAGAATTTACTTAAATCGTATGATGAACAACGATTTATAAGGTTCTAAGCTACCTTACAAATCTTGGGGGTGACTTTGCAACTTGTAATCTTATTCTCATTAAAATTCATTCATTCATTAAAAAGAAGGAATTTTTGAATAATTTATAGACACAGTTCTTGAAAATAAACTTGTAAAGTAGCTTATCAGTATCATTAAAAAAAAATTAAAAAAATTTGTTGATGCATGTAAATGTTCTTGTCAAAATGTTGATCATAGATGTGATATATTCTATCTTGCTTAGGAAAGGATGTATCTGTTAATAAATAGATATATCTATACCAAAGAGTCATAACACTATCCAAAGGATATAACTCATTGCAAAAAAAATTTAATGTTTTATATATGAAGCAACTCATTGCGGTTATATTTTGGGTCCGTTTGGGTACAATTTATTTTGCTGAAAACTGAAAATATTGTAACAAAATAATTTTTAAATGTGTAAATAGTGCCGTGGGATCCATTTTTAATAAAAAAATAGTTGAAAAGTGAAGTTTGTGGGTCCCGTGAACAGTGAACGGAACCCATTGATGTGCACTGTACATTGAAGAAAAGTCAAAAATCACGACTCAAAAAAAGGAAAAACAGGAAAATGCAGACGTGGGAAGCGCAAAACGCGCTTCCCAAATGCACTCTTTATATATTATGATGCACCATATTGTAGTTTGATCATCCATCAAGACCAATGAGAATATACCATATTGTTTTGCGCTTCCCAAACGCACTCTTTATATATTATGATGCACCATATTATAGTTTGATCATCCATCAAGACCAATGAGAATATACCATATTATAGTGTGATCACTCGTCAAGACCAACGAGAATGTACTATAAAATAGTGCGATTAAGGCTTGACAATGGGCCAAGTAGGGCCGGCCAAGCCCAGTTTTACTTGGCCCATGGGCACAATGAGCTAGACATACTGAGTTGTTAACTAATTAATGGGCCAAACTGGATTGGGCAAAAAGAGAAAGCCTAACTTATGACCTTACCCATGGGCAATACCCATTTCGTCTTTAGCAAGTTGGGTTATCATGTTGAGCCTAATAGGCTACTTATGGTCTTACGTTAGCATCTTATTTTATTATTTTTTCTAATAAGGCAAGAATCGATCAATTACTTTTAAATGAAAGAATTAAAAATTAAAAAACTTATTTTAAATTTAATAAAATCTATTTAATTTTTTGTTTTGATGATGGAAAGCTATTTAAATTTTTCTTTATTAAGGCTTTAAATGGTTTTTTATTTTTTATCTTTTAATAAAAAAAATGTCAAAGGATTAATTCAAGGTTGCTAAATTACTTTTATATATATATATATATAGTTAGTAAACTAAGTTTAACACAATTACTTTAAGTATTTTAGTAGTTAGGAGAGTTATCTTAAGAAATTCTTCTATAATGTGTCAAGATCAATTCCCTATATTCCTCCTATATTTTTTTATTATGAATTTTGAGTTACCAAATTGGGCAATGGGTTGGGCCTACAACTTAACTCGTCAAGTTAGTAGGCTACCCATGGGCCTCAATAACAACGAGCCGAGCCATCAATTATCCTGGTGTGCCTTCGGGCTACTGGATCGAGCCTTAGGCAATGGACTATTTGGTAACCCTTAAGTGTGATCATTAGGGTTGTCCAGCGGTCAATGACCCGCCTAAACCGATCGGGTTCGGCAAACCCGAAGCCCAGCGAGTGGACTCGAAACCCATGGTTGGTTGGATTTGGATCTTTCTCTAACAAAAATTGATTATTCAATTCAGGTAGTGGGTTAAGGAATTAAAAACCTGTATTACCTAACCCGACCAATAATTTCAGACTTTTAAAAAATATATATTATTTTTTCGGTTAACATGTCAAGACTGAAGATTGATAAGACTAAAGCACTGACTTTTTAAGTGTTATGCGCTAACTAAAACTTACATGCAAAAGCCAAAATCAACCAAAATCAAATTAAAAGATTTAAAATGGCTAAATTTCAAATCAAGATCAGAGTCTTCCATAGCTCCACTTCCCTATGAGTCCTTACTTCTTAGACTTAGCCAATTACCCTTAATCATCATCTCACTCTCTCATAAAGCAATCTCCGTTCTCTCAGGTCTCTAGTCTCTCTAGTCTCAACTCTTCACTCCACACTCTACCCATTCCTCTCCAAACAGACCAAACCTTAGTTGATGTTGCCACTGCCTTACACCACACCTGACAACGTTGCTTCCTCGAGCCTTCTTAACCTTTCAGTCTCAACTTCTTAGTCCCAAGTCATGAATATTTTCTTCCTTTTTCATCTCTCTGTTTCTCTATTTTGTGATATAGATTAATCATCTTGTTCAAATGATTTAAAACTTAAAGATTAGGACCAAAGATTAGGGACCAAAATTGACCCAAAGATTGGATTCAAAAATGACACCCTAATTGTTTTGATTTGATTTATTGAGTCAAAGACTTGAGATATCACTTTTCATAAATGAACCCCTAATTTGAGTATGCTCGTTTGTGTTATCACTTTTCAAAGACTTGAGCTAGCACTTTTCTAAGTGTGCTCGTTTGTGTTTATTTTCATGTTTACACGTTATAGACATTATAGTTAGTTTTTTTAAGTTCTTTTTCTTCATCTTTTTTCCTGAGTAGGCTGGACCGTGTGGAGGTCCTGTTTGTATCTACCTAGTTTTATTCCTTGTTTTGTTTTTTTATGATCAATATACTTATATCTTCATTGTAAAAAAAAAAAATAAAAATAAACCTCTAATTTAAAAAGATGAAATCCAAACACTTTTTTATTTATTTATTTGATTGTATTTTATTGCTCATTTGTTTGATTCATTTTGCTTTCCTAACTTAAAAAATTGAAACCCTAATTTTATATAGGAGTTGAAAGTTGTTCAAGTAGGCTACTCTTTTTGCTTCCTTTTCAAGGTCGAATTCGTAATAGTTAAGAGTTCTCTAAGGTACCATTTCTCTTCAGTTGTTTCTCTTTTAACTTCTTGTTATTGTTTGTTTGTTACTTTTGTCATTGTTTTTGTTGTTGCTTTGACCAATTGTTGTTGTTGTGTCACTTATGTGTGTTCTTATTATTGGGTTAATAGTATTATTGTTATGATAGTTTGCTAATGCTTAAATTCAATGTCTTTAGGTTATGAAACCCTCTAGTGATGCACCCCCTTCCCAAACAACACCTACAACCCAAGCTGAACCTGCTGCCACTCTAACTAATGCTAACGCACTTCTACTTAAACCTAAAGGTAAAGGTAAGGTGAGTGAGATAGTTATTGGTTGTGGTAATAATAGGAAAAAGTCTACTGCTTGGGATCATTTTGAAAAAATATAGATTAGTAAGGGTCATTTTATGGCTATTTACAATTATTGCCAAAAAACTTATCGTGCTAATAGTAAGGGGCATGGTATTACTAACTTATTGAATCATGTACCAAATTGTGTTAAGAACTCTAACAGAGATGCACTTAAAGGGCAACAAACCTTAGCATTTGAACCTAAACTGAATGGGGAGGAAAGGTTTCAGCTTGTACCAACAGCCTTTATTGTTGAGGCTTTTAGAAAGTCACTCATTGAAATGATTATAAAAGATGAGCTGCATTTTAGGTTTGTTGAAGGGTATGAATTTCAAATATATTCAACAACCTTACAACCTAAGTTGTGAACTAGGGATATCTCATCTCATCAAACTATGGCTAGGGATGTGATTGACATTTATGGTGTTGAGAGAGAGAAACCAAGGGAGGCTTTGAAGGGTCGTAGGGTGTGTCTTACTACGGACACATGGACTAGTATTTAAAATCTGAATTATATGTTCCTCACATGTTATTTTATTGATGACGATTGGAACTTATATAAGAGAATTCTGAATTTTTGTCAAATTGAAGACCATAAGGGGGAGACTATAAGTAGAAAGATTGAGATGTTTGCACGAGTGGGGTGTTAATAGCATATTCACCTTGACAGTGGATAATGCTTCCTCAAATTGTGCTACCATTAAATTTTTACAAATAGTAACTAAAGATTGGAAGGGGACTGTTTTATAACATGAGTTCCTACATATGGGGTGTTGTACACATATCCTAAATCTGATTGTGGGGGATGGTTTGAAAGAAAATGATGCATCCATTGCTAAGGTATGTGAAGCAGTGAGGTATGTGAAATCCTCACCAAATAGAAATCAAACTTTTAGGAGTTTTATGGAGAGATTAGGTATTGAATCCAAGTGTTTACTTTGTTTAGATGTAACTACTATGTGGAACTATACCTACCTCATGTTAGATATTGCTAAAAGATTTGAGAAAGTGTTCCTACGAATGGACATTGAGGATGATAGTTATTCTTCATACTTTATGAACAAGGAAAATAGTGGTGGTTTGGGATCTCCTAGTGGGGTTGATTTTCAAAATTGTAGGACATTTGCAGGTTTCTTGAAATTTTTTACAATGCAACAAAGAAGTTCTCCAGTTCTTTGTATGTTACTTAAAATACCTTCTTTGATGAGATGTTTGTGATTCAAAAGAATATTGCTCATTTAATTAAATCTCAAAATCATCTCTTCAAAAACATGACAATTAAAATGGAAGCTAAATTTGAAAAGTATTGGGGGAAAGGGGATAAAAATAATTATCTTTTGTATGTGGCTGTGGTTCTCAATCCAAGAAAGAAAATGAGGTTTTTGAAGTTTTCTTTTTCTAATATGTATGGGGATGAAGTGGCTGATGAGATGATTGATTTGGTGAGGAAGACCTTAGATATGTTGTATGATTATTACTCTTGTGTTGATTCACTAAATGCGGTAGTCCCAAGTGGGAGTGAGAGGACACACATAGAAGGTGATACAATTGGTTGTACTGATCCATATGCAATGGTTAATTCTCAATGAGTGTTTCTTGGAGGCTGAGAAGTCTATAAGGTGTAGCAATAAGATTGAAAAATATTTTGGCTGAAAATTGTGAAAGCAGAAGGGATGTGAAATTTGAGATTTTGGGCTAGTGGAAAGCCAATTTAGATAGATACCAAGTGTTGTCCAAAATGGTTAAGGATGTGCTGGCTGTACTTGTTTCTAAGGTTGCTTCTAAGTGGCGCATACTTGATCCATTTCGAAGTTCACTCTCTCCTTTCATGGTTCAAAATCTTGTTTGTACTCAAAACTGGCTACAAGCCCTTGTCCCAATTTCTTTTCACAAATCAAAGGATAAGGTGAAGGCATTGGAGGATGAATTTCATGACTTCGGTAATATGTTTAACTTCCAAACTTCTTGTCTATTAAGTGTTATTAAATGTGTCATATATTTGAGCAAAATTTAATTTATTGCCTTCATTTTGTCTTTTCTAGTTTTGAATCAAGCAACAACAGCAACAAGTTCTAGTTCCTGCTCAAGCAAAGGTGATACCCGTACCACAGTTAATATTGATGAATGATCGCTAACTAGGTATGTTTCTACCCTTGCAATTTTTGTTGATATTGGTTACTTTCCTTTCAATCATTCTATAACTTTTGTTCTTTGTCTTTATATATTATTGATAATTATTTTTTTCCCCTTGTATTGTAGGAAAAAGGAAGGTCGTATTTTGTAAAGGAGGCAATATTTTGGATATATTTTGGAAGCTTTTTTGGACATATATATTTTTTTCTAACTATAAATGAACTCTTGCTTATGGAAAGGAAAATTTAACTATGGATAATAGAGTAGTTCTTTATAACTTTAGGAAAGCTATTTTTTAGAAATACTTATAGTATTTCACAATTGTTACTAATTATATATACTGTTAGGAATATTGCCTATTGCCTTGGTGGTTTACTACCTTACAGACTTGCAGTAATGGCCTTTATGGCTTACTATATACATACCTACACACACACACACACACACACACACACACATATATATGGAATTATAAAGATGTTCTAGCATCTATAGCAATGCTTGCTGTGTGGAATGGTTGGCAAGTTTAATATGTGTTCAGATTGACATTTATATGCCTGAGTTTTCTTGAGGCAATTTTGAGGCACTGCCTAGTGCCCAGGCCTTTAGACTTAGGCAATTTTGAAAATATTTGTTACTTGTATTGTGTGGATGTTTAACAGGTAGTAAAAAATGGTAATTTGTGCTTTTTTATTTGTTTGATATTTTGCCCAGGTTTAGATGCTATTGATGTTTAACAAGTGGTAAAAAAAAAAATGATATTTTGTGTGTTTTTATTTGTTTGCTGCTGTGTCCAGGTTTTGCATGCTACTCTGTGTATTTTTTGTTCCCAATTGTCAATATGTGGGTATTGGGAAGTATAAATTTGGACAAATATTGCTTCAAGCAGAGCTTGACGGCCCATTTTAAAAGGTACTGGCCTATTAGAAAATATTAATTTGGACAGATATTGTTTCAAGCAAAGCTTGAAGACCCATTTTAAAATAAATGAAGTAAAAAAGAGGCCCAATATGATATAACAGGATTCAAAAATTTTTAAATCCTTGTAATTTAGAAAGCCCATCAATTTTGGCCAAAAAGGCCCAAAAAAATAAAATCCAAGAAACTCGACAAGTTTGAGCCAATTCATGGTCCAAACCCGCCAAACCGTTGAATCCGACCCACCCCAACCGATGACCCAAATCGATGGGTTTGACCCGTATGCATGGTCGAGTACGGGTCAATTTTTCAGCAACCCAACCCAAGTGGGTTGGGTTCGGGTTTGGCCTAAATTTGAGCTGACCCGACCTGTGAACAGCCCTATTGATCATCCATCATGACCATACACGGACCAAAAAAAAAAAGATTTCATGACCCATACACAGACAAAAAAAAAAAAAAAAAAGATTTAGGCAAAGAAATAGGTAACAAAGTTTCAGAGAGACCGAAGCTACCTCAACACACTCTCCAAACTTTATCCCTTGCCAAATCAATCTGATGGCCTCCCAAGCTCTATAGCGTTGCTACTTTGATCTAATATTTGTTCTCCAAATTATATTGGAACTCCAAAAAAGATGCACTAATCGCACCATCAAATTGATCTTGGAACTCCTTCCGACGCTAATTGTGATGGCGGCTTGCTTGGGAAGATGAATCAGCGCACTACTGATTTGTGTGCGTGAGAGAGATTATTGAAAATCGCATACTAAAAATTTTTTTCAGCACTGTATTGCAAAATTTTGAACAATAAGGCAAAGAGAAAATTTGTTGACACAATTTTTGTTACAGCCCTCATGTGGCTAAATAATGATAAAAATTAAAATTAAAAATTAAAAAAAAAAAGGTAACGAGTTTATATGAAAGTGATAATTAATAGACACTCAACAATATGTCACGTCAAAATTTTAGTCCAAATTGTGGTTCTAAATTTCTAATAGCACTCTATTGTCGAGGCTTTATTTATTCTCTCTCTCTTTTTTTTTTTTCTTTTTTCTTTTTTATGTGATTCCTCCTAGCTATGCAACTCAACAATTTGGGTATAAAGATCATTTGCAAAACTAGAGGTGGGTGCTCAAGTGTCATGAATTCACCCAAAAATTTATGTGATTGCTTTAAAAGTTATAAACCATCATTTATCCACTCTTTTTAGGATATCCATTCTCTTTCGTCTTTGATTAGGACTCTGATTCAAACATATATAAAGAGAACATTGAAAGTAGACATGAACAGAACAAAGAACAACGTTCATGTTTGCTACAACCATGACACTGGAAAAGTTGGACACAATATTATGTCTTTGATGTTTCCTAATTAAAACGCATTTAATAAATTTTCTTTAATTAGTTTGTGATTATGAGTAATAAGGTACTCTTAAGTCCTAATGACCGACTATTCTCAGGAAAAAAAAAAAAAAAAAGGTCCTAATGACCGACTAAATAAAATATTGATTCCATAGAGACAATCAAGAGATGCATGCCCTCACTGTACGTAGTAATAAAAGATGGGTTTCTTTAGTAGCTCAATGGCTTAAATATTTATAAATTATGATAACTATCAAGTTTCGGTTTCGCAAGCTAGCGAGAAGTTGGAAAGACGGTTTTCATTCTCATATATCTACTATTTTCGTTATTTTTTTACATCCAATTTTACTTGTTAAAATGTGAATATTATTGTATCTATTATGGATATTAGTGTGTAGATTTGTGTATATACATGAGTACAATTAAAAATAATCACAATTATATAGTTCAAACTATACATGGTATTAGCTTACACTTTTGTTAAACCATATATTTTTAAAATATGTAATGGTTTCTCATTATATATATATATATATATATATATATATATATAATTGATTTTAAACTCTTCGATTTTTGTACCCAATAATTTACTTATCACAAAAATTAAAAACTTAGATGGATATGTGGCGAAAAATTGAACTCCAATTAAAATTCAATTTAGAAATTAATTGGATTTGAACTCTTCAATTTTTACATTCAATAATTCACTTTGTACAAAATTAAAAATTAAATAGAATACAAGACGAAAAATTGAGAATCTAGATAAAATCTAATTAAATTTTCTGAGTTTTGCCTATATATATATATATGCGTGTGTGTGTGAAAAATAGTAAATGTGAACTAATGTCAAAGAATAAAGCAAGATATATAAAGAATTTTACAAATAATAATTTATTAATGAGCGGCAACGATAACAAATAACGATGACTATTCAATACTCTACTATGTGGAGTGAAGCTACGTGATTACACCAATTACAAGGATGAAGCTTATGCAATTACACCAATCAGGTTGCTTTAAAAGTTATAAACGATCGTTTAGCCAAAAAAAAAAAAAAAAAAAAAAAAAAAAAAAAAGGTTAATAAACTGTCATTAATTTATCCACTCTTTTTAGTCTTTAGTGAATTAGGACCATTTGATTCAAACATAAAGAAACATTGAAAGTAGACTTGAACAGAACAAAGAACATCGTTCATGTATGCTAAAAACGTGACACTGAAAATTTGGACATAATATTTATGTCATTGATGTTTCCTAATTAAAACGTGCGGTCAATAAATTATCTTTGAATAGTTTTTGATTGAGACTTTTAATGACCAACCGATGAAGCAGTAAACAATGACTATTCAACACCTAATGTGAAGACATGAAGCTACATGATTCCACCAATCAGAAGGATGAAGCTTATGTGATTACACCAATTAAGTATTCCATTAACATTAATCGTAAGCTGTGGTCAAAGCTAGCGCTGCCACAAACATCTTGGATTAATATACGAACGCGCATTGCAAGGACCTAGCCTACTCTACCTGGTCTTCTCCGTGCTCTCTAAGCATTGGACTCACTCCGTTGTTTCATAGTCTGTCACTGTCCCTTACGCTACAAGATAATGGACTTATTGGTATCACTATAAATAGAGCATCTTAATTTCCTATACTCTCATCCATTTAAAACTTCTGCTAAAGAATCCACAAGCCTCTTCACCTGATCTAAACTTTCAAGTATACACAATGGCTCTTTTCTTAGCCTTGTTCAAATGTTTCGTACCCTCCTCATCGTCACAGGTCTCTGATGATGCCATGAAAGTAGACTCTTCAGAGAAACCCAAAGGCAAAGACAAATCAAAATCATCTGGAGCTCCCATTGTACTATCCTACTTCCCAGTTAATTCTAACCTCTCCCGCTTGTAGTGATCATATTACAAGTCGTTGAACTGGAAGATGGTATGGTTATTCCAATTTCCATGCAGTCTGCAGTATCTATAACTGTGTTTGAAACTAATTTCTGGGACTGGGAGCACGGGAATATGTAAACTATGGATTGGAGATTTTCATGGGCATCTTAGTATGTAGATTGTTGATTTGAGAGTGGGATCTGTAAATAAATAAAGCATGAAGAAGATGTTGCCATGTATATTTATCTGAATTTGTCAAAGCTTTTTTTTTTTTTTTTAAATTTGTGGCAAGAATAATATTCAATTTTGATTTACAATGCGTATTTTTCAATAACTTATTGTATTGCACTCACAAATTTATTGTAATTGTGACCATTTGTCTTTATATTTACGCATAACTTGACTTTATTTTTTGAAAAATATAAAGATATGATGCTCAAGTAATAGTCTAGTGGTAAGTTTGAATCTCACCTCCCCTTCTCCTTTTCTTTATCTATCTTAAAAAGATATAAAAAAATTATGAAACTTAAAAAGAAAAATCTATTCTTGACTATATCAAACTAGAAAAGAAGCAAGAACCATGCCCTAAAATTATTGCCAACCCTTCAACCAAAAAAAACAAATTTCTGCAAAAAGTCCCCACCCCCCCCCCCCGCCCCCCCCCCCCCCAAAAAAAAAAAAAAAAAAAAAAAAAAACAAACAAACAAACAAAACAAAAGAGGATCAACTACAGTCTACAGGGCACTCTCCTTGCAAGGAAATTTTTGGGTCAAACGAATAGAGACAAGCAAGCTTAACGAGAACCCTACATGTAATAGGACAAGACTTCTGTGCTGTGCTTTATGATTACATATGCTAGAAGTGGTGGCTTCAGGAACTTTTTTTAGGGTAGTCATTAAAAATGTAAATTATACAATATCTAATAAAAAGTGAATTTCATATATTGATGACAAAAAAACACACACACACATGCAAACACATAAAATCTTGCAATTTCCTCCTATGAATTTTATTATTTTGAAATCGTTACATAATAGTCTCATTATCAATGTTATGAGCTACATTTCTTTTAAAATTTTAGTTAAATAAAATTTTTCTTGGACTTTTTTTATGTAAGGAACAAATTAAGGGGACTAAAGTTTAAGGACAAAGTTTGATTACAAACTAAGTTATAGCACAATGCTACAACTCTCGTTAAACAAATTAATATTGCTACATACTTTGCAAATCTAACCGTTAAGTTGCATATTCTCTATGTTTTTAAAACATATGTCAAGTTTCATGTCAATCAAATATTATTTACTATTCAATCCATAAACTTATTTTTTATGTATAATTTTAGACTGCAAAAAATCGAAATTTAAATATTTGAGTGATGACATAGCTATTGATCTTCGATCTTCTTAAAATTTTGCAAGTAAGGAAGATATAAGAAGAAAATGTAATTAAATGGTGGATTTGTTAAAATTTACAACCAATAAAAAAAATTATTGAATAGAATTGTAGTCTTAACTTACAACCAAGTGTGTTGCCAAATTTTATTTAAAGTTTAGTTAAGTTGGGCCTAAAAAAAATTTATGTTTGTCACATAGTTTTTTTTAAGGATAAAAAATCATAAATTTTAATATAAAATTTATATAAAATAATTTTTTGTTTTTAGGCCAAGGTAGTCCTATGATCACTCTGGACTCTACATAGAGCCGCCAGTGTATACTAAAAACTAGAATTACTTTTGTAGTCTTGAATTGTAGGGGAGCAAGTAGCTAGTAAACATGTTTTTGTGTTGTTGTTAGGAAAATAAGTGGAACCTCCCTATTCTTTCTTGCTTCCAAGCTATTTATTTCCTCCTTGTCTCTATCCAAAAGAAGAACCTCTTTGCACCTTTATATATATACTAGTGTGGGTCGCACGTGGAAGGCACGTGCCACCCCTTTAATGAGAAAATTAATATAGATTTTTTTTTTTTTTTTGAAAAAGTATGAAATCATGTACTTAATTTAAAATAACTATTTGAATATTTATTTACTATGACAAATTTTGGATAAATATATAATATAAGAAAATAAATTATTTTATTTTAGATTTTCTTGCATTCAAATACTTCTTAGCATTTGCATACATGAATTGTACTTTTCAAATCGATCTCAAATATTATGTGTAATTTTTGCACTCCCTCAAGTTATTTCCTAAACTCACCACTAGCTAGTTCCACTACCATAACTCATCGCAACCCTAACTTACCCCACGTAGATTTTTCGCATTCCTTTTGGATGATGAGGCGGAGATAAGATACTCGATTTAACCTCCTCCTCCATTGTCATCTATATTATTTGTTGATTTGCTTGCACATAAGTAAATAAACTTTAAAAAGGGGCCAAACCAAGGCATAGTATACTCGTGACTGACTAGAGCAGTCAAGTTGTTGACGACTCCACGGTTTCCACCAGCTACATTTACATAACGTAATTCATTTGTAAGCTTTGGTCAAGCGCAACCACAAAACCATAAATTAAGCTTCGGTCTTAATTTATGGTGTAGATTGATTTGATGATTTTGGAGGAATAAAGCATGAAGAAAGATGTTTCATTATGTATTCATTTGAATTTTCCAAAGCTTTTTTTTTTTTTTTAAATTATTTTCACTGTACTCCATACAATAAGGATAATCAATTAATCATTTATTCAATTGAATTTGTAAAAGCCTTTTTTCTACTGTCTCCCTTACAATAAGGATAATCAATTAAAGGGCGAACCTAGAAAGAGGCATGCCAGTTTGGTAAGTTGGCTATATCTAGCTACAATATGGACAAGGTTAGACTATAAAGATACATAAATTATCCATATATATGTTACTTATAAAGTTTGCCTACAAAAAATTAACATACTAAAAAAATTAACATGACTATATTTATTGAAAATCTAACAATTAAATGGAACATTTTTTATGTTCTTAACACTTTGGTTAAATTTCATGTTAATCAAATATTATTTACTATTTGATCCACAAACTTATTTTATATATATAATTTTAGACTACAAAAACTTAAAATTTAAACATTTGATTGATGATGATATAATTATTTATTTTTGATCTTCTGGAAATTTTACAAGTATAGAGGATATATATATATATATATATATATATATATATATATATATATATAATGTAATCTAATAGTGAATTTGTCAAAATTCACATATAATAAAAAAAAAATATTGAGTATCGTTATAACCATTAACTACAAAAAAATTTGTAACTAAACTTTTTTTTTTTTTTAATTTTTCATGGCCTTGATATTTAAAAAGATAAAGTTTAGTTACAAAATTAGTTATGGCCTAAGGCTACAATTTCCTTTTAAAAAAATAATATTATTACATATTTTAAAAATATAACCTTTGAATTATATGTTCTTTACGTTTTTAATACTTGTGTCAAATTTTGTACCAATAAGATATTTTTTACTATGTGATCTATAAACTTATATTTTTTCATAATTTTAAATTATAAAAACTTGCAATTTAAACAATTTGTTAATGACAAAACTATTGATTTTTAATTTTCCAAAATTTTTTGCAAGTATGGAGGATTTAAGTAAAAACATGTAATCCAATGGTGAATTTATCAAATTTCACCTCCAATAAAAAGATATTGAGTAAGTTTGTAAAACTACAAAATTGTAGCTTAACTTTGTCTAGCCAACTTTCAACATTGATTTCACTACATTCATTATCTGATACTATATTAGTTTAGTATAATTTCGAGAGCCACCCTAGTGAAAGCCATATTTGAGGCATGTTGTAATACCTCGATTTTTTTTTTTTTTTTTTTTTTTAATGATCATCACCGTCATCGTCATTGTTATTATAAAGTTAAGGTACTATATTTGTGTGCACAATAAGATGAGAGTAGACAATTTTGTGGTGCTACAAAATAGGTGAGAAAATTAAAATTTTAGTGCACACAATTTACTGCGATAGTTAAAATAATAATAAATAAATAAAAAGAGGAAGATGTAACGTAGTGTGGGGGGTAAAAGACCAAGAAGCCCATGACAATATCTACATTGGGCCAAGGGCCCAGTCCAAAGAAGAACCCCTCCTTAGCTATGGGAAGAACCCCTCCTCGGCTATGGATGTAGCCGAGGACAAAGGGAGCATCCTACTACTGAGAGTGACATTCCGGGCCATTCCATGGAATAGGGTAAGTACTAAGACAGAAAAGGACAACGGGAAGAATGGAAATATCTAAGGGAAAGCTGCCATTATTGCATTCTGTGCTCAGTACCTAACACAACCACGCCTCCCTGCCTTTACAACCACTCCCAACAACTTTGGGGATGGACAGATGGGACAAGGAGCAGTGCTATGAATCTAAAAGTCTACAGGAGGGAAAGGGGGTATAAAGAGGATGGAATGGGAGGCAACAGGGGGGACAATGGAATCCCTACCACTTAACGCGTACTGGAAAAGCTCATCGGATTATGCCAAGGACCAATCTTCCTTAACAAACTCAATTCATCTCAGCTTGATCGTGACAAATACCATATCAACTATTATACGTGCACTAAAACCTAGCTCTTCGACCCATTCTCTACAAATTTATTGTACTGGGTTCACTGGTCCAAGATCTCATACATCTTAGGCTTGGGTTGAAAAACGTGCCCCTACAATTGGCGTCGTCTGTGGGAAAAGCTTGTGCGTTAGTGAATGCAATGGTTAATCATGGTGGGATCAAGCTCCTATCAGCAAGAGTCCCTCGAGAAGACCATTTTTGTGGTGGTGCAAGTTACACGAAAGCTTCCCCATTATTTCCAAGAACACACTGCCGCTGTCATAACTCAGCTTCCGCTTAGGTCTACACTTCAAAGTATTGATTACGTGGGAAGGATTGCTAAACGGGGCGCAGTTCTAGAGGCTTCTGACGTCAAGTATGTGCCCCATGCATTTGTCAAGGGGCTAGTTCTCGTGGGTCTAGTAGCCCGGTTCGCTGAATTCCCATCGTAGAAAGAAATTTGTAACTAAACTTTTTTTTTTTTTTTAATTTTTCATGGCCTTGATATTTAAAAAGATAAAGTTTAGTTACAAAATTAGTTATGGCCTAAGGCTACAATTTCCTTTTAAAAAAATAATATTATTACATATTTTAAAAATATAACCTTTGAATTATATGTTCTTTACGTTTTTAATACTTGTGTCAAATTTTGTACCAATAAGATATTTTTTACTATGTGATCTATAAACTTATATTTTTTCATAATTTTAAATTATAAAAACTTGCAATTTAAACAATTTGTTAATGACAAAACTATTGATTTTTAATTTTCCAAAATTTTTTGCAAGTATGGAGGATTTAAGTAAAAACATGTAATCCAATGGTGAATTTATCAAATTTCACCTCCAATAAAAAGATATTGAGTAAGTTTGTAAAACTACAAAATTGTAGCTTAACTTTGTCTAGCCAACTTTCAACATTGATTTCACTACATTCATTATCTGATACTATATTAGTTTAGTATAATTTCGAGAGCCACCCTAGTGAAAGCCATATTTGAGGCATGTTGTAATACCTCGATTTTTTTTTTTTTTTTTTTTTTTAATGATCATCACCGTCATCGTCATTGTTATTATAAAGTTAAGGTACTATATTTGTGTGCACAATAAGATGAGAGTAGACAATTTTGTGGTGCGACAAAATAGGTGAGAAAATTAAAATTTTAGTGCACACAATTTACTGCGATAGTTAAAATAATAATAAATAAATAAAAAGAGGAAGATGTAACGTAGTGTGGGGGGTAAAAGACCAAGAAGCCCATGACAATATCTACATTGGGCCAAGGGCCCAGTCCAAAGAAGAACCCCTCCTTAGCTATGGGAAGAACCCCTCCTCGGCTATGGATGTAGCCGAGGACAAAGGGAGCATCCTACTACTGAGAGTGACATTCCGGGCCATTCCATGGAATAGGGTAAGTACTAAGACAGAAAAGGACAACGGGAAGAATGGAAATATCTAAGGGAAAGCTGCCATTATTGCATTCTGTGCTCTGTACCTAACACAACCACGCCTCCCTGCCTTTACAACCACTCCCAACAACTTTGGGGATGGACAGATGGGACAAGGAGCAGTGCTATGAATCTAAAAGTCTACAGGAGGGAAAGGGGGTATAAAGAGGATGGAATGGGAGGCAACAGGGGGGACAATGGAATCCCTACCACTTAACGCGTACTGGAAAAGCTCATCGGATTATGCCAAGGACCAATCTTCCTTAACAAACTCAATTCATCTCAGCTTGATCGTGACAAATACCATATCAACTATTATACGTGCACTAAAACCTAGCTCTTCGACCCATTCTCTACAAATTTATTGTACTGGGTTCACTGGTCCAAGATCTCATACATCTTAGGCTTGGGTTGAAAAACGTGCCCCTACAATTGGCGCCGTCTGTGGGAAAAGCTTGTGCGTTAGTGAATGTAATGGTTAATCATGGTGGGATCAAGCTCCTATCAGCAAGAGTCCCTCGAGAAGACCATTTTTGTGGTGGTGCAAGTTACACGAAAGCTTCCCCATTATTTCCAAGAACACACTGCCGTTGTCATAACTCAGCTTCCGCTTAGGTCTACACTTCAAAGTATTGATTACGTGGGAAGGATTGCTAAACGGGGCGCAATTCTAGAGGCTTCTGACGTCAAGTATGTGCCCCATGCATTTGTCAAGGGGCTAGTTCTCGTGGGTCTAGTAGCCCGGTTCGCTGAATTCCCATCGTAGAAAGAAGCCGAGGGCCAAAGCAAAATCTGAAGCGGTTAAACGGAACCTTAGCTATGTCGGGTCCTTGGACCTCTTGTTTTTGGGAAACTAACACGCACCAGAATCTTCTGAAGTGGTTAAATAGAACCTTAGCTATGTCGGGTCCTCGGACCTCTTGCTTTGGGGAAATTAACATGCACCAGAATCTTTTGAAGCGGTTAAATAGAACCTTAGCTATGTCGGGTCCTCAGACCTCCTGCTTTGGGGAAATTAACATGCACCAAAATCTTCTGAAGCGGTTAAACAGAACCTTAGTTATATCGGGTCCTCGGACCTCCTGTTTTGGGGAAATTAACACGCACTCAAGACTTCTAAAGCGGTTAAAAAGAACATTAACTATGTCAGGTCGTCGGACCTCCTGCTTTGGGGAAATTAACACACACCAGAATCTTTTGAAGCGGTTAAACGAAACCTTAAATATTTCGGGTCCTCCGACCTCCTGCTTTGGGGAAATTAACATGTATCAGAATCTTCTGAAGCGGTTAAACAGAACTTTAGCTATGTCGGGTCCTCGGACCTCCTACTTTGGGGAAATTAACACGGACCAGAATTTTCTGAAGAAGTTAAACAAAACCTTAGCTATGTCAGGTCCTCGGACCCCTTGTTTTGGGAAAATTAACACGGACTTACGACTTCTGAAGTGGTTAAACAGAACCTTAGCTATGTCGGGTCCTCGAACCTCCTGTTTTGGGGAAATTAACATGCACCTGAATCTTTTGAAGCGGTTAAACAGAACCTTAGCTATGTCGGGTCCTCGAACCTCCTGCTTTGGGGAAATTAACACGCACCAGAATCTTCTGAAGCGGTTAAACAAAACCTTAGCTATGTCGGGTCCTCGGACCTCCTACTTTGGGGAAATTAACACGCATCAGAATCTTTTGAAGCGATCAAACAGAACCTTAGCTATATCGGGTCCTCGGACCTCCTGCTTTGGGGAAATTAACGCACACTAACAACTTTCTAAATGATTAAGCTGGACTCGATCATGCATGGTTCTCGGATTCAAACCTATGGGGAAACTAGTTACCTTACAGAAGAATCTAAGTGCTGGACAAAACCAAGGTCTTACATGATCCTCGGACTCAAACCTATGGGGAAATTAGTTACTTCACAGAAGAATCTAAGTGTTGGACAGAACCAAGGTCTTGCATAGTCCTCGGACTTAAACCTATGGGGAAACTAGTTACTTCACAGAAGAATCTAAGTGCTGGACAAAACCAAGGTCTTACATGGTCTTCGGACTCAAACCTATGGGGAAACTAGTTACTTTAGAGAAGAATCTAAGTGCTAGACAAAACCAAGGTCTTGCATGGTCCTCGGACTCAAACCTATGGGGAAACTAATTACTTCAAGAAGAATCTAAGTACTAGACAGAACTAAGATCTTGCATGGTCTTCGGACCTCCTGCTTTATGGAAACTAACACACACTGGCAACTTTCTAAGTGTTTAAACTAAATTCAATCATGCCTCGGTCCTCGGACCAGATGCTTAAGGAAAGCTAACGCTATAAACATCATCGTGAATGTTGAAAAGAACCTTAGTACCCAGTGATCCCCTCGGACCGTTTACTTTAAATTACAGGTCCTTTGGCTGTTGCGTTATTCGCAATGTAGAGCACACGATTATTTTCCTGATTAGTCCTATATAGTTAACTTATTTAAAGTTAGCGGTCGTGTGCCCGTCAGTTTTGAAAAATTCAGGATGACAACTCTTTACCATCAATGGCATTAATTCTAAATACTATTCGAAAGAAAAGATACCAACACGCCCATTCATAAAAAAATTATTGCAGAAAAAGAAAAGTTCGCAAAGTAAAATAAAGTCATCTTTTTATTAGATAAAGAAGAAGTACATTGTACATAAAAGGGCTTAGACAAGCCTATTTCAAAAGCTAACTACAAAAAGCAGTCCATGGGAATGATAAATCCATAATCTTGTCCTAGCAGCAATCGAGCAAGTATGAATGGTACCGGCGATGGGAGAGAAGAAGAAGCAGAGATGCCAGATCCATAATCTTGCTCCAGCAGTAATCGAGCAAGTATGGATGGTACCGGCGATGGGAGAGAAGAAGAAGCAGAGACACTAGATCCACAATCTTGCTCTAGCAGCAATCGAGCAAGTATGAATGGTACCGGCGATGGGAGAGAAGAAGAAGCAGAGATGCCAGATCCATAATCTTGCTCCAGCAGTAATCGAGCAAGTATGGATGGTACCGGCGATGGGAGAGAAGAAGAAGCAGAGACACTAGATCCACAATCTTGCTCTAGCAGCAATCGAGCAAGTATGGATGGTACCGACGATGAGAAATCCAAATCCGCACATGCGTGACACACGGTGCTGGATGAAATCCAAATTTTGTCGCACAAAAAATCTGATGCGACCTACACCCGTTTCGGATTTTAGCTGAAGGAAGAGAGACTTCTTCCTTGACTGGTCGAAGGGGAGAAATATCTTTGGTCTCTACTTCCCTTACCTTAACTGTGTCATTCTGAATCTTGGTGACGCCTGTGGCTTCTAAAGAAGGCTTGGTTCCTTCAACCTCACCCTTATCCTTGACCATTTCATTCCCTAAATCTCGATCACCACCTTGGTGGGGCCCTTGGGAACATTTGAAGAGTTAAAAGCCTGAAACCCCCACATAACTCAAGGATTTGTGAATGAAGAAGAACGACCCCCCTCCCCCATGTGTCTTATATAGAAGGCAAACTTGGTGGCAATCAATTCGTCCAAATCTCCAAGAAAGAATTACAAGCGAGATAAATCTCGCTCAATTTCCAAAGTAGTCTTCAGCCATTGGATTTGCATTACCTCGTAAAAAGACCTTAATGAAAGCACACCTCGTGTACCGAAACGGCAGGAACGCGACTTGGATAAACTAAAAGAATGTCTCACAATCAGACATAGTGCAAAATGGGCACGAAAGGATAATCATCACATCGAGATCCTCCTTTCCTCCCGTGGGGAAGAAAAGAAGAATCTCGAGGAGCTATTGTGGGGGTAAAAGACCAAGAAGCCCATGACAATATCTACATTGGGCCAAGGGCCCAGTCCAAAAGAGAACCCCTCCTCAGCCATGGGAAGAACCCTTCCTTGGCCATGGATGTAGCCGAGGACAAAGGGAGCATCCTACTACTAAGAGTGACATTCCGGGCCATTCCATGGAATAGGGTAAGTACTAAGACAGAAAAGGACAACGGGAAGAATGGAAATATCTAAAGAAAAGCTGTCATTATTGCATTCGGTGCTCCGTACCTGACACAGCCATGCCTCCCTGCCTTTACAACCACTCCCAACAACTTTAGGGATGGGCGGATGGGACAAGGAGCAGTGCTATGAATCTAAAAGTCTACAGGAGGGAAAGGGGGTATAAAGAGGATGGAATGGGAGGCAACAGGGGGGACATTGGAATCCCTACCACTTAACGCGTACTAAAAAAGCTCATCGGATTGTGCTAAGGATCAATCTTCCTTAACAAACTCAGTTCATCTCAACTTGATCATGACAAACACCATATCAACTGTTATACGTGCACTAAAGCCTAGCTCTTCGAACCACTCTCTACAAATTTATTGTACTGGGTTCACTGGTTCAAGATCCCATACATCTTGGGTTTGAGCTGAAAAACATGCCCCTACACGTAAAGTGTTACTTTGTGGGATTATTTATATAAAACTTTTGGTCTCCTTATCAATTAAGAAAAATGATTAGAGAATTAAAACTTATTTGGATTAGAAGTTTAAGAGTTATTGGAATCCTTTGGAATTTCAGCTTATCTAAACAAATAAACCTTAATTTGAGGTTATCACATTTTTCTTTTATATATAATTGATGGGTCATAAGTAGTTTTTGTTAGTAACTCTAGCCCACTACCCCCATCAAGCCCACATCTTTGATGCATTAAATACAGGGTAGATGAAGAGACAAATTAAGGTTTTCATAGTAAAAGTTTTATCACTAAGGAGGCTAGGAGATTAATTTTTCCCTTGGAAATTAGAACAAATACAATTGAAGAGACAAGCAATTGTTCCAAATATGATTTTCCATTTGTTATAAACAAAGAATTAAAGAGTTAGAATTTTATCTTGGAAATGTTAGTGGTGTGTAGATTGTTTAAAAGGGGTATTTTCCTAGAATTTGATTTATACTATTAAGTTAGTTGTCTATGGTTTGTATTCAAGAACAAAAGTCGTGGTTTTAAATCTCAATTCATGTAGATGGCTTTTACGTTTTCATTGGGATAGATTAGGGGTGGCAAAGTAAACTCAAACCCATTTGCCCATCCAAATCCCCCCATTCTAATTAAAACCAAACCCACCCAATTATTAATTGGGTTAAATGGACATCAACCCAATTAGACCCAGTGATTATTGGATTTTAACTAAAAACCCATTGAGCCCCATTTAATCCAAAAATAATATACCCAAATTCAACCCAGCCATTCCCATTAAATAAAAAATAAAAAAACCTTCAGACATTTCAGTGTTTCAGGGTTTTCATTTTCCTTTATTTTCTTGGCCTCCAAACACTTCTCTCTCTCTCTCTCTCTCTCTCTCTCTCTCTCTCTCTCTCTCTCTCTCTCTCTCTCTCTCTGAAATGAATAAAAAAATAGAACCAAGCAATCAAAAAAACAGACAATTAAAAAAAAAAAAAAAAAACCCATATGTGCCTTCACCAATCTACTCCAATTTTTCGAAGCAATCAACACTTCTGGAACCCCATGATGGGTACTCCTCCACATTCAGCTGGCCTGGATTTATACGGAATATAAGGATGATTTGGGTTGTATAAGAACTTTGTGTAATGAGCTTGAATTCACGTCATGGCTCCATCGTGTTGTCGCCGACCACCTCAACAACTGAAACCCCTTCGTCAATAAGAACCTCTGCTTCTGATTCACAAACGACACGTATGCTTGTGACGACGAGGCTGAAAACAACGTCGTTGTCATCGAAAGCGTCGACGATGACGAGAATTGCAATCGCGGAGCTCTGAGCAAGGCCGACAATGATGCGGCCATGTTTACTAGGCTTTATATTCTCTTGGAGCAAGTCGGTGCGTAACACGCCTCACGTAATTTTGAGCTTGAAATGACATTTCTTTGTATTTGTTGCACCATTTGGTTGCCAAGAAAGTGAGAGGAAATAGAAAAGAAAAGAAAATATTTTTTTATTTGGATTTTTAATATAATTGCTGATTTGGATGTGCTTATGTGGAATTTTTAATCCCAAGAATGGAGACTAGAGAGAGTGGAAAAGGGAATCCAAAAAAGTGTTGGGGTTTTCACTTTAATGGCATTTTGGTAATTTTGATAATTGGGTAATTGGGTGAGTTGGGGTTTACCCATAATAATTGGGTTGGGTTGAATTTGGGTTTGAAGCTATTAGTTAAATCGGTAAATGGGTTTTTATACCCAATCCAATTATGCCCACCCCAAATCCAACCAAACCCACCCATTTGACACCCCTAGGATAGATATATTAAATCCTAAGCTTGCCCACTTTGTGTTTTCTAGAACAAAGCCATAAATTTAAAAAGGGTTATGTATATGGCTTTACGTCTTTGGGTTATATAAATATATATATGTATTAAATCCTAGTGTTTATTCTAGAACAAATTCATGATTGCAAATCTTAATTCATGAATAGGGCTTTAACGTTTTCTTTGTGGATATATATATTAGATGGCTTTAGTGTTTTCTTTGTGGTTATATATATATATATATTAAATCCTAGGGTGCTTACAGCTTGTATTCTAGAACAAAAATCAAGATTATAAAGCCTAAATCATGTATAAGAGTTTACTTTTCGTTGGGACGTATATCAAATCCTAAGTTTACAAAATATTGATTACTGCCTCTTAGGTTTGATAAATTCAAGGAAACATTCACTACAACAAAAGTGAGATATGGTGACGAAATCTAGTGAGGATAAACAATTTCGTCACCAAATGATAACATTTAGTGAGGAAAAGAAGAATTCGTCACCAAATATTATAAAAAATTTAAAATTGGTGACGAAATCAATATTTCGTCACCAAAGATGTACCAATTGTGACGAAATCAATATTTCGTCACCAAAGATGTACAAATTGGTGACGAAATATTTATTTTGTCACTATAGGTCATGAAAAAAAGGCATACCTAGGGTGACGAAATATTCGCGTCACCAAAGGCTTACCAGAGGTGACGAAATTCTAAATTCGTCACCCAATATTAGGATGTAGGTGTTTTTGGTGGTGAAATAAATTTTTGTCACCTATTGTTTAACCAAAGACTAACCTGATGTGATGAAATTCCAAATTCATCATCCAATATTAAGATGGAGGTGTTTTTGGTGACGAAATAAGTGTTCGTCACCTATTGTATACAAATAATTAAGGATGGCCATGGGTAGGGTATACCCATATATACCAGACCAAATTAATTTATCCATGGATATCCGATTACCTTACCCAATTAGTATCCATATCCAATTGTAACCCGGTCGATTTATCCATAGATATTCATACCCTACCCAAAGCCGATTTTTATAAAATCACCAAATATGCTCAAAAACCACTAAAATGACCAAGTATCCTCAAAATCTCTAAAATAAGCAAAATATCCATGAAACCTTTAAAATGACAAAAATACTCCTACAATCTCTAAAATCACCAATTATGCCAAAAAACAACTAAAATGACCAAAATATCTCAAAATCTCTAAAATGAGCAAAAACTCATGTAATAACCTCAAAATATTTCTTAATTCGAACCCAACCCTATATTTCTTAATTCGATATGAATTTTGACAAATCTACCGTTAGATTACATTATTTTCATATATTTTTTATGCTTACAAAATTTCAAGGTGATCAAAGATTAATAGTTATGTCATCTATCAATTGTCTAGATTCAAGTTTTAGTAGTTTCAAATAATCCATAAAATATGAGTTTATAGATCAAATGGTAAATTACATCCGATTCGCATGAAAATTGGCTTGCATGTTAAGACCATATAGAACATGTAATCCATCGGTTGGATTTTGAAAATATAAATTCAATAATAAGTTATTGGGTAGTGTAACATTTTCGAGAGTTACGTCAGGTGTAACACGAATCCAATTCTATATTTCTTAATTCGATGTGAATTTTGACAAATCTACCGTTATATTACATTATCTTAATATATTTTTCATGCTTACAAAATTTCAAGGTGATCAAAGATTAATAGTCATGTCATCACTCAATTGTCTAGACTCAAGTTTTAGTAGTTTCAAATAATGCATAAAATATGAGTTTCTAGATCAAATGTTAAATTACATCCGATGCGCATGAAAATTGGCTTGCATGTTAAGACCATATAGAACATGTAATCTAACGGTTGGATTTTCAAAATATAAATTCAATAATAAGTTATTGGGTGGTGTAACATTTTTGAGAGTTACGTCAGGTATAACTCGAATCCAACTCTATATTTCTTAATTCGATGTGAATTTTGACAAACCTACCGTTAGATTACATTATACTCATATATTTTTCATATTTACAAAATTTCAAGGAGATCAAAGATTAATAGCGATGTCATCAATCAATTGTTTAGATTCAAGTTTTAGTAGTTTAAAATAATGCATAAAATATGAATTTATAGATCAAATGGTAAATTACATACGATTGGCATGAAAATTGGCATGAATGTTAAGACTGTATAGAACATGTAATCTAACGGTTGGATTTTCAAAATATAAATTCAATAATAAGTTATTGGGTGGTGTAACATTTTTGAGAGTTACGTCAGGTATAACTCGAATCCAACCCTATATTTCTTAATTCGATGTGAATTTTGACAAATCTACCGTTAGATTACACTATCTTCATATATTTTTCATACTTAAAAAATTTCAAGGTGATCAAATACTAATAGCTATGTCATCAATCAATTGTCTAGATTCAAGTTTTAGTAGTTTAAAATAATGCATAAAAGATGAATTTATAGATCAAATGGTAAATTACATCCGATTGGCATGAAAATTGGCATGAATGTTAAGACCGTATAGAACATGTAATCCAACGGTTGGATTTTGAAAATATGAATTCAATAATAAGTTATTGGGTGGTGTAACATTTTTTAGAGTTACGTCAATTGTAACTTGAACTCAACCCTATATTTCTTAATTCGATATGAATTTTGATAAACCTACCGTTAAATTACATTATATTCATATATTTTTCATGCTTACAAAAGTTCAAGGAGATCAAAAATTAATAGCGATGTCATCAATCAATTGTCTAGATTCAAGTTTTAGTAGTTTAAAATAATGCATAAAAGATGAGTTTATAGATCAAATGATAAATTACATCTGATTGACATGAAAATTGGTATGAATGTTAAGACCATATAGAACATGTAATCCAACAGTTGGATTTCGAAAATATGAATTCAATAATAAGTTATTGGGTGGTGTAACATTTTTTAGAGTTATGTCAAGTGTAACTTGAACTCAACCCTATATTTCTTAATTCAATGTGAATTTTGATAAACCTACCGTTAGATTACATTATATTCATATATTTTTCATGCTTATAAAATTTCAAGGAGATCAAAGATTAATTGTGATGTCATCAATCAATTGTCTAGATTCAAGTTTTAGTAGTTTAAAATAATGCATAAAAGATGAGTTTATAGATCAAATGGTAAATTACATCTAATTGGCATGTAAATTGACATGAATGTTAAGACCATATAGAACATGTAATCCAACGGTTTGATTTTGAAAATATGAATTCAATAATAAGTTATTGGGCGGTGTAACATTTTTTAGAGTTACGTCAATTGTAACTTGAACTTAACCCTATATTTCTTAATTCGAAGTGAATTTTGATAAACCTACCGTTAGATTACATTATATTCATATATTTTTCATGCTTACAAAAAGTTCAAGGAGATCAAAGATTAATAGCGATGTCATCAATCAATTGTCTAGATTCAAGTTTTAGTAGTTTAAAATAATGCATAAAAGATGAGTTTATAGATCAAATGGTAAATTACATCTGATTGACATGAAAATTGGTATAAATGTTAAGACCATATAGAACATGTAATCCAATGGTTGGATTTCGAAAATATGAATTCAATAATAAGTTATTGGGTGGTGTAACATTTTTTAGAGTTACGTCAAGTGTAACTTGAACTCAACCCTATATTTCTTAATTCAATGTGAATTTTGATAAACCTACCGTTAGATTACATTATATTCATATATTTTTCATGCTTACAAAATTTCAAGGAAATCAAAAATTAATAGCGATGTCATCAATCAATTGTCTAGATTCAAGCTTTAGTAATTTAAAATAATGCATAAAAGATGAGTTTATAGATCAAATGGTAAATTACATCCGATTGACATGTAAATTGGCATGAATGTTAGGACCATATAGAACATGTAATCCAACGGTTTTATTTTAAAAATATGAATTCAATAATAAGTTATTGGGTAGTGTAACATTTTTTAGAGTTACGTCAAGTGTAACTTGAACTCAACCATATATTTCTTAATTCGATGTGAATTTTGATAAACCTACCATTAGATTACATTATATTCATATATTTTTCATGCTTACAAAATTTCAATGTGATCAAAGATTAATAGGCGTGTCATTAATCAATTGTCTAAATTCATATTTTTGTAGTTTAAAATAACGTATAAAAGATGAGTTTATAAATCAAATGGTAAATTAAATCTAAATAGTATAAAAATTGGCATGCATGTTAAGACAATATAGAACATGCAATCCCACAGTTAGATTTCCAAAATATAAATTCAATAATAAGTTATTGGGTAGTGTAGCATTTTTTAAAGTTACGTCAGGTGTAACTCGAACCTAATCTTATATTTCTTAATTCGATGTGAATTTTGACAAATCTACCGTTAGATTATACTATCTTCATATATTTTTCTTACTTACAAAATTTCAAGGTTTTCAAATATTAATAACCATGTCATCAATCAACTGTCTAGATTCAAGTTTTAGTAGTTTAAAATAATGCATAAAAGTTGAGTTTATAGATCAAATGGTAAATTACATCCGATTGACATGAAAATTAGCATGAATGTTAAGACCATATAGAACATATAATCCAATGGTTGGATTTTGAAAATATGAATTCAATAATAAGTTATTGGTTGGTGTAACAATTTTTAGAGTTACGTCAAGTATAACTTGAACTCAACCCTATATTTCTTAATTCGATATGAATTTTGACAAATCTTCCGTTAGATTACATTATCTTCATATGTTTTTCATGCTTACAAAATTTCAATGTGATCAAAGATTAATAGGCATGTCATCAATCCATTGTCTAAATTCATGTTTTTGTAGTTTAAAATAACGCATAAAAGATGAGTATAAAGATCAAATGGCACATTACATCCGATTGGCATGGAAATTGGCATGCATATTAAGAACATATAGAACATGTTATCCAACAGTTGGATTTTCAAAATATGCATTAAATAATAAGTTATTGGATGGTGTAATTTTTTTTAGAGTTACATCAAGTGTAACTTGAACCCAACTCTATATTTTTTAATTTATTGTAAATTTTTTATCTTCATATATTTTTCACGCTTACAAAATTTCAAAGTGATCAAAAATTAATAGTCATGTCATCAAGTAATTAATTTTCCTTGGAATGGACAATCAATTATGTTTAAATGTAATCATAAAAAAAAATTATTATATATATAATGAATTAATTAATGTTATATAAAACTTGAATAACTTTTTAAGTTTATTCATTTAATTAAATAAAATTACTATTTTTTTTTTCTAATCATAATTATCACAAAAAGGAAAAAGAAAAAGAAAATAAAGAAATTAAATTAACGTGACTTTTCATAGAGTTGTATAATATAGTATATAATATTGTTTTTGAGGACAAAGAACTTGTAGTTGTACAATCTACAACGTACAGACTGTAAAATATGTCAAGTAAAACAAAAGCTCTTTAAAAAAAAAAAAAAAAAATAGAAGTTAAAGTGAAACAAAAGCTAAAAGTAGAGCCATAGCATGTGGTTCTCATTAATTCTTGATTAAAGACTAAAAAAAAGGGTGTGGCTCTCATTGCTTTATTGTGTATAGAGCACACAGTTTTTAAAAATACAGGTTCAGTTGCTTTTGACTTTTGATTTGTTAATCTCTCTCCGTAGTTCCGAAGAAGAAGCTCATTTCAAGAAACTCAAGCAATACTGCTCGTGCTTCATGGTCTCTCCTCTTCCAAATCCAAACAAAAGTGGTATTTTTACAATATTGTCATAATATTTTTATAATAAAATTTAAGTGATAGGTTGTTATTGGTTGTTATTGTTGAAGGTAAAAAAGTAATCTTAGTGTTATGTTTAAATTTAAACCAATAATAATTAACCACTTATAATTTATTGTGAAAATTTTATAAAAATACTGTATAGATAACCTCTCAAATTTTTTTATTTCTTTTTGTGCGGTGCCCAATTTTTAGGCGCGTTCTAAATTTTTTTGACTTCTTTTTTTTTTTTTCCTTATTTTTTATTTGTATAAACAAAACACTTATACTCTCTCTTTCTCTTCCCACATACAGACCCACGCCTCTCAGCCTCCCAAAAAGACCGGTAAGCTCTCTCTCTCATCACTCTTCTCTCTCTCAGATATGTGATTTTTGTTGGTGGTTGAAAGTGCTCATATTTCTACTTTCAAACTAGGTAACTATTTCTGTTACTTTGATCATAAGTAGAAATCAATTGGATATTCTGGAATGGATCTGGGTATTTTAAGTTTTTGTTGTTGGCCTTGAAAAATTTAACAAATAAAGCATAAATATTGGGGATTTGCCACTTTTCTGTTGTTTGAATTTTGATGTAGAATTATAGATTGCCTTCTTGTAGTTTAGTCTTTAGTCAAACATTTATTTCAACGAATAGTATAGTAGTATATTCTTTTATTCAGAAGCTTTTTTGGTAAGTTGAATGCTTCTAGTTTGTACCACTTAGCACTGGGGCATTTTTTTTTTTTGGGAAAATGGGGGTAATTGCTACAATTTTTAGTAACTGGATTTGGGTATAGTGATTTTTATTCATTTCAATCTATCATTTGTGATGATGGCTGATGGATTCCTTTGCTCATTTAGAATCTGCTAGTGTGTCGTGCTAGTAAATGAGCATGGGGCATATGAAACTTGTACATGAAGAGAATTACTGTCAAAATGCTTGGAGGTTTTGAGGGGTGTGAACGAACTATTATAGATCTAAAACTGCTGTTTTTTAAATCTTTGTATTAGTTGATGCTAGGATTAGGCTCAAATTTTTTTTTTTTACCCTCTTAGATTTGATTAATCATTGTACTAGGATTTGATTTGCTGTACCCATAGTATACCCACTGTGTACTTGGGCTACTTTTTTTTTAATAGGTAAATAAACTCATTAAATTAAGAAAAATGAAATCCCAATACACAGGGTGTGTACTGAAAAGGCATAGAAGAGTACAAAAGAAAAATAAAAATAAAAACATGAGCTAGAGAAAGCTTGCCAATGTCTGCATTTTTCATATGAATAAATATTGTTATTTACCCAAAAAAGTGTTTTAAACCTGAAGGGCTTTTTTCTTTAATTAATAATGAATGACGATTACAAAGCAAGTGGAAACCAAAGCAGTAGTATTAATTGGATTGAATATCATTTAGAAGTATTATAATTAACCTAGCTATGAACTATAAATGACAATTGATTTGCTTAAAGTCATACATATGGTATTATAACTATGGGACTATTTACATGGACCACTCTCATTTATTTATAATATGATGATAATTATCAAAATGTTATACACCTACCAATTACATATTTTATATACTAGAGAAAAAATTTCTATCAAAATATATATATATATATATATATATATGCAAAGAGAGCAGCTTGAATTTGAGTTGAGAGCTTACATGTTTATATATATAAACAGGTATGCTCTCAACTCAACTCAAATTCAAGTTGCTCTCTTTGCAAATTTCAGATAAAATCCTCACTACATCTATTTACTCAATGTCATCTTGCTTGGGTAATTTGGTTTGGAAGTCAATGTTCCATTAAAAAATAGATTGCCTACAGTAACAAACCATCACTCAGTTTATTGAGAAAATATTTGAAACCTAGTCTAGAGTTAGAAATTGCTTTTAAATATTTGTCTCTTTAATTAATTTGTCAAGTTTTTGGAAGTTGCCATTTGTGTTCTACTTTAGCTTATTGTCCTTTTTTCATGGCATTGTGGCCTTTGTTATTGCAAGGGATTGTTCTAATTGTTCTCTATCATAATTTTCAGCTTCTAAGTGGGTCAAGGGGAAGCAATTGGAAGAAGTTGTGGCCGTTAAAAACACGTGAGGTTTGCCAATATCTCTAACAGAAACACAAAAACAAAAACACAAAAACAAGCATTACCCGGTCTCTCAATTGTAAATTTTTTTACAATTGTGCTATAGTAACCTCTTATAGTATGAGGGTACCGTAGCACAATTGTGCTCCAATTGTGTTTTTTGTTTAATGGTGGTGGTGGCTTTTTTGTTTGTGGTGGTGGTTGGATTTTTTGTTTAATGGTGGTGGTGGGTTTTGTGTTAATGATGGTGGCTGGATTTTTTGTTTATTGTGTGGTTGGGTTTTTGTGTTTATGGTGGTAGTTGAGTTTTTTGTTTAATGTTGGTGGTGGGTTATTTGTTTATTGTGATGGCTGGGTTTTTTGTTTATGGTAGTGACTGTGTTTTTGTGTTAATGGTGGTGACTATGTTTTTTGTTTAATGGTGGTGGTGGGTTTTTCGTTTATGGTGGTGGCTGAGTTTTTTGTTTAATGTTGGTGGTGGGTTTTTTGTTTATTGTGATGGTTGAGTTTTTTGTTTATGGCAGTGGTTGAGTTTTTGTGTTAATGGTAGTGGCTGTGTTTTTTGTTTAATGATGGTGGCTGGGTTTTTGTGTTAATGGTAGTGGCTGGGTTTTTGTGTTAATGGTGGTGGCTATGCTTTTTGTTTAATGGTGGTTGTTGGGTTTTTTGTTTATGGTAGTGGCTGGATTTTTGTGTTTATGGTGGTGGTTCTGTTTTTTGTTTAATAGTGGTGGTGGGTTTTTTGTTTATGGTGGTGGCTGAGTTTTTGTGTTAATGGTGGTAGATGTGTTTTTTGTTTATGGTAGGGGTTGAGTTTTTGTGTTAATGGTGGTAGCTGTGTTTTTTGTTTATGGTGGTGGCGGGTTTTTTGTTTATGGTGGTGGCTGTGGCTTTTGTTTAATGGTGGTGGCTATTTTTTTTTTTTTAATGGTGTTGGCTAGATTTTTTATTCGTTGTGGTGGTTGGGTTTGTGTTAATGATGGTAGCTGGGTTTTTGTTTTGGATTTCACTTTATTTGTTTTGTTTTAAATTGGGATTTTTCTACATTCTTTGTGATTTCTCCATGGTTTGTAATGTGGGTTGGGTTTTTATTTGATGAGAATGTTGTGGGTCTTCTTTCTTTGATAGTTTGGCTTCATATGATGTTGCATTATGATTATTTTGTCTAGTTTGTTATTGGGTATTCTGTGGACATTTTTTGCATTGTCTTACTAATAATAATCTTTTTTTGTTGTAGTACATCTTATCAGGGATATAGGTTTGCAATCTAGTTTGTTATTGATGTATTTTCCTTTATACTTGTGCAGATATGGGATTGGTGGCAAAAATATAGCTTTTGTGGGACTACTTGGACTCAAATAATTTTCTGTAAAGTTTGGAAGCTAAGACATCATTTGTATATAAATGGTTGTAATTACTTTGTGAACATCTTTATTGCATTTTTAGATTGTATGGATGTTTTTTATGAATTTGGATAGAAATGAATGGAATTTATTTTTAATTTATTTTTTATGGATTTGGTTAGAAATGAACAGGTTAATGTAATGGCAAGTAAATGTAAAGAATATTAATAAAAAAATAAAATTGTTGATGATAATTTTCGTTGCCATATTTGACTATAAGTAGAAATTGGTGATGAAATAATTCGTCACTTGATCTATTGAAATTAAAAATAAAAAATAAAAAATTGGTGACGCAAAACTTCGTCACCTAATCTATTGAATTTGAAAAAAAAAAACATTTGGTGACAAAATGTTCCGTCACTGAAAATAAGGTTTAGTGACGAAAATATTAGGTGACGAAAAGCTTACGTCACCTATCATTTTTTATTGGTGATGAAAAAATTCCGTCACCTATCATTTTTTTATTGGTGACGAAACATTTTCGTCACCAATACATTCTGTGACGGAGCTTAGGTGACGAATGCTGTTTCGTCACCATATGTATTTGGTGACGAAATAAGGACATATTATGACGAAAGGTTTCGTCACCATAGTCCACTTTTGTTGTAGTGATTTTTGGGTAGAGATTCCTTGCATCAGTGTCATTAATTAGTTCATCAAAATACAATTCTCTTAAAACAATTTGTATAGTTCAATAAGCTTTATATTTTGTAGAGAATATTAAGTAATTTCCACGGTTGATTATAGGTCCTATTTAAACGTATTTTGAGACTATTTGGAGGGTGTTTCAGCTAAACTTTCAGAGTGATTCAAGTGTTGTACAAGTAATTATGCATAATATGCACAATTTTGTTCACTAGATTACTAGAAGTCATAGGTTTTCAAAAGTTATGTTTTTAAGCATACATTTTCTGAAGTTTATCAAAAGCATTTTTACATCATTGAAAGAGAAATTTCGACATTTAAATAATGTTTTAAAGAAAAACTTCAAATTGTAAATAACATTTTGAATGTCTGAATCTCATTTAAAAGATGATTTCTAACCTAAACTATTTTCATAAAATAATTGAGTTTCAAAGTAAGTTTTCTAGAAAGCTTCTTGTTCATTAAATTTGTTTAAAACCAAGTGATTTCAAAGCCATATTCCTATTTTTCCAAATGGTATTTAAAACATTTCTTTTAGCAAATTGAGCTTTCAGAGTTACTTAAGAATTGTAAAATATTTATATAAACTCCTCAGTTTCTATTCATTCCCAAAGAGAGTCAAGCATCCTTTGATTTATGTTTCAATTTGATATTGTGATCTTCGATATGCCTCTGTATTTGGAATAATTGTTCATATTAAGTAAATTATTCTATTTTGTATATACTTTGCTTTCATGATATGTGACTCAGAATAAGTGTTTTTAGAATTGATCAGATATATGTGTAAGTCCACTCACAGGGTTGTATGTGAAAATAAGTGTTGATCCCTCAGTAGGAACGATTAGATGTTGGTATCCGTTCACAGAATTATATGTGAGAATATGTGATATATGTATATATGACACTGTGCTCTGATCAATTATCTGTATGTGTTTTTGAATGATTTTAAGATTTGATTACATATGTATTAAATGACTCATTATATGTTTTGGAAAACTATATTTGATACCATAGAGTGAATTTGTGAAATCAAAATACTTTTGCTTGACTCTATTTTGTTGTGTATTGTATATAATTGCTTATTAGAGGTGACATTTTTAAGATTAAAGTTTAATTGGAAAACAAAAACTTTGGATCTTTTCATAAGGTGCAAAGTAGAGTGTTGGAGTTTTTAGGCGAAATCAGTAATGCTTAAAGCTTTGAAGGATTTTTAGTTATTTTTATTTCACTAAAGATTTTACAGTATTCAGAGATTATTTCTAAATTGTGGATTTTAGTTATTGTAAGAGATTTATTAAGAGCATTGTTTATTTGGAGTTTAATTAATTTTGGAAATTAATTATGTTTATTAAGTCATGTAAGATCAGCAAGTTAGTCATGCATCCAAATTCATGTTCCATGAATTTGGGTCATGACACATGTTCACTTTTTTTAATCAATAAAAAAATTAAAGGTTAAAGCCTTAACTCTTTTATTTATTTATTTTTTCTAATGTAGTTTATTACTCTTATGAGTATGCATTGTGCGTGCATTTTCTTTTTCCTTAATCAATTTTTTTATTTTTTTTTTCCGCAAAATTTTGTTAAGGTTTTAGCAGATTCAGGGTTTGTTTGGATAGAACTTATTTTGCTGAAACTGAAAACTGAAAACACTGTAGCAAAATAATTTTTAAATGTGTGAATAGTACCGTGGGACCCATTTTTAATGAAAAAATTGATAAAAAATGAAATTTGTGGGTCCGTGAACAGTGCACGGATGCACTGTTCACGTAAAACTGGTCAAATGTTGCGGCTACTGTTCATGTACAGTACATGAACAGTAGCCGCTTGTGAGGGGGAAAACGCGTGAAAAAAAAAAAAAGAAAAAAAAAAAGGAGAAAATTGAAAACACTGTAGCAAAATAATTTTTAAATGTGTGAATAGTACCGTGGGACCCATTTTTAATGAAAATATTGATAAAAAATGAAATTTGTGGGTCCGTGAACAGTGCACGAATGCACTGTTCACGTAAAACTGGTCAAATGTTGCGGCTACTGTTCATGTACAGTACATGAACAGTAGCCGCTTGTGAGGGAGAAAACGCGTGAAAAAAAAAAAAAAAAAAAAAAAAAAGAAAAGAAGAAGGAGAAAACGTAGAAACTGAAACGCAACGCAGCAAACGCCAACCCAAACACACACTCAAAGCGCGCGTGTTTAGATTTATCCCAATAGTTGGTTATTAACATTATTTTGTACCTTCTTCCTTGCTCTCTACGCTAATTTTTTTCTCCTCTGTCTCTCTCCAAAGGATCAACTCAATTGATCCACCTTCAAAAGTCAAAGTAAGAAAACAAAACAAAACAATATAAATATTAAATATACTTGCACTTGTTTGTCATCTTGGCACCCGGTCATAAATAACTTGATTGCATCAATTTCTGTTGTTATATTTTCATTAAACAATAAGATTAGTATCAATAATGAAAAATTAAATTTGAGCACCTTTGAGCATGCTACTCGGTCCACATCGATAGCAGCACAAATAATATGTTTTTTTTGTCGTTGCTAATGCTATAGTTGATGATGTACACTAACTAAACTTCTTTTAGTTATATAATATTTTTTAAGATAAACTCTGGCACACACAAGGAATTAACTTTAATTAACTTTGAGCTGTGACCAAAGCGCAGGGACAAATTAAACCGTAAGACCAGTGAGAAACATCTAGGAATGTACAAATATTTGGTCTTCTCCTTGCTGTCCACGCATCATGGACTCACTAGCAATAGAAAATGCATTAATCATATATCACTCCGTCTCTTGTTCTTCAAGCTAAATCATTGGCCATTGCCATCTCTGATTTATAATTATAAATAGAGCACCTTACTCCTCAAATTCTCATCAATCACACTTCATTAATTTCTCATCCATTTCAAACTTTTCTTTGCCAAAGAAACTACTAGCTTCTTTCACTCCAATCAAAAACTTCTTCTAAGTCAAAAAAAAAAGGGAAACGCAATGGCACTTTTCTCAGCTTTCTTCAAATGTTTCGTGCCCTCCTCATTGTCACAGGTCTCAGATGATGCCATGAAAGCAGAGTCATCAGAGAAATCCAAAAGCAAATCAAAATCAAAACCATCCGGAGCTCCGATTGTTGTATCCTACTTCCCAGTTAATTCAATCCTCTCCCGGTTGTAGTGATATACTAATATATATGACTACAAGATGTTGAGCTGTATAATGGTATGGTTATTCCCTGCAATCTCGAAATTATGTGATATCTACAGCCTGTAGACAAAGTTTTCCTCTAAACCAATTCAAAGGAATATTTTCTAATCCACTACATGATGATTTATAAGATTATCTGCATGCATTTTTCTTCTTTTTTTTAAATCACATGACTCATGAAAAATATCATATGACTAATAATGCACATGGATAGTCCTTTCAATTTTTATGTGGTAAGTTGGAAGAAAATTGATTTGGAGATAAACTTTTCCCAATTGAAAATGCTTCAATTGAGCATGTTTGTCCAAGAAATATAGATGGAAATAGTCGTATCATTGAAATGTCAGCTATGGCTTGGGTTTTTCATGGTAGTCTTTAGCATGTTGTTTTGATGATTTTTTAGAGTGGAATTATGGGGAGGAAGCATGGAGTGAATAATTTGTAACAAAAATATAGCATGTTGCAATATAACTTAGGTGTAAGCATTTTTTATTTTTTTGAAATAATAAGCATTAACATACAATAAGCAATGAAGGATCGATTGCATCATTGATTTCAATACAATTGGGTATGCGATATTACAATTTTGAGATTTCAACCACATAAAAACGGTATTTTGAACCAGTGTTGGCTTTTTTTGGGAGGGACTAAGGAATAAGGACCAAATTTATACAAGTCAAAAACGATTTCATCCCGCACAGCATAATATTTGTGCTTTCGTGAATATTGCATTAGCATTAATTGTAAGCTGTAGTCAAAGCTAGCGCAGCCACAAAACCAAGAGAGACTTGGTGTTGGTGACAAACATCTTGGAATAATATACAAACGCACATTTTTCATAGTCTGTCACTATCCCTTATTCTACAAGCTAATGGACTCATTGGTACTGATAATAAGAGAGAGAGAGAGAGAGAGAGAGAGAGAGAGAGAGAGAGAGAGAGAGAGAGAGAGAGAGAGAGAGAGAGAGAGAGAGAGAGAGAGAGAGAGAGAGAGAGAGAATAGTCTATATTTTGATGTATATTTTATGTGTATAACACTGTACAATAGAGACCCTTATATAGGCTAAGTATGTGTAATGTACAAGTAATATAAGTATACTACAAGTATGGTATACTGGGCTAAACTAGACTAAACTATATACTAACATCCCCCTCAAACTTGAGGTGGCAAGGAGGAAGCCAATTGAAGTTTGGATATAAGATCTCAAAGACGACCAGGCAAGTGAGTTTTGGTGAAGATATCAATAGGTTGGTTGGCAAAGGAGATGGAGAACAATTGGAGATTGCCTTTCTTGAGATGCTGGCGAGTGATGTGGTAGTCGATTTCAATGTGCTTGGTGCGTTCATGGAAGACATCGTTATGAGCAATATAGATAGCACTTCGAAGCCAAACAAGCTTGCAAGTGGTGTTAGTAAGGGTATGATTCTTAGCCTCGGTACTGGAATGGGAAACCACATCCTGCTTCTTGCTATGTCATGAGACAAGAGAAGTCCCCAACAAGAAACAAAAACTTGTAATGAAGCATCGATCAGTCAGATCACCTACCCAATTCGCATCTAAATAAGCATGGAGCTCGAGAAAAGACCAAGAAGAATAGTGAAGACCATGTTTGTTTTTACACTCCTTAAAACACAACCAGATTAACCTAGTTATTTACCCAAGTGATTAACTTAGGTAAATTAACAAATCTAGGTTAACACAAATATATCATATTAATGTAAAGTGCGGAAAATAAAGAACACAAAGATATGATGACCTAGGAAAACCAAATCGGTAAAAAACCTAGGGAGGATTTAACCTTACTATCCTTAAGGTAAAACAAAATTCACTATGAAAGAATTAAAGTTTACACAATAGCGACTTAGACCACTAACATCCTATTGCTACCTCGAGTAGGAAACTTACTACCACAATCACGTGACAGCTCCGAGTCCACAGACTACTTCTTTCTTGAATTCCGAGCAAGCACAAGTACACCTACTTGTGTATCTTTAAGCTCTTGAATGCAGCAACTGAATCGATCATCAAGTTCTTGACATAATCATGAATCTTGGAAACCCTAAGTATGTGTGAAGGCAATCACGTCTTAATCTCACAAAAGATTCACACACACAGCATAAAGAGCAAGCAAAAACGTGGCTAAGGTTTTCCTTTTTATACTTAAGACAAAACATAAAACCCTACACGTCAAACGGGCTTAGGCTGAGTTGGAAAATTCTGCAGAAAAACAATCTACACGAGCTTCGACCGATCGAGTCTAATTCTCGATCGATCGAGCCATGCAGATTTACACAGTAAATCCTGCAGAACACTCGATTCCAACTTTACACTTAAACATACTTTAAGAAAGCCTAAAACATTTTGATCATGGTTTGCCAACATTACAAATTGATGTTCTAATACATTTAAACATAAAGTCTTAGAACCCAACAGACCATGATAAAGTATGTCTTTGACATATCAAAGAATCCAAAGAATGGCAGTATAGTGGACAGAACAAGAGGCGTCCATGAATTTACTAACCATACTCATGACATGTGAAATATCCGAGCGAGTGATAATGAGATAAATCATACTTCTAACCAATTGACGATAACGAGTAGCATTTGATATAGTTTCACCATCCAAGGGTGTAAGCTTGGCATTGTATTCCAAGGGAGTGGAAACAGTCTTGTTGTCTGTGATACTAGCTTTGGAGAGAAGATCAGAAGCATATTTCGCTTAGGAAAGATAGTATCCATAAGGATGAGGTAATCTCAAGCTCAAGAAAATAGCTGAGAGTGCCCAGATCTTTCATCTCAAAATGTTAACTAAGGAAGTGCTGAAGAGAGTGGATATCTGCAGAATCATCTCCAGTAATAATCATGTCATCAACATAAAAAAGAATAAGAGTGATACCAACAGAGGATCTTCGGATGAAGAGAGCAGTGTTATGAGGACTCGAAGTGAAACCCTGCTGAGCAACAACTGAGCTAAACTTCTCAAACCAAGCACGAGGAGCCTACTTGAGGCCATAAAGAGCATAACAAAGGCAACAAACTTAACAGCTTGAGTGAGTATAGCCAGGGGGTGGTTGCGTGTACACTTCTTCTTGGAGGTCTCCATTGAGGAAAGCATTCTTCACATCCATCTGATAAAGAAGTCAACGACGAACAGCAACCACAGCAATGAGACATCTAACAAATGTAAGGCGAGTAATATGAGCAAATGTTTCCTCATAGTCAATGCCATATTCTTGAGTAAAGCCGTTGGCAACAAGGTTAGCCTTGTATCATTCAATAGATCCATTAGCCTTGGTCTTAACCTTGTAAACCCACCTACAACCTACTACAGACTGACCAGGAGGCAAATCAATCATATCCCAAGTGTGATTTTTGTGAAGGGCATCTAGTTCTTCAGACATAGCTTGCTGCCAAAATGGGTTAGCATGGGCCTCACGATAAGTGTGAGGCTCATAAAGAGAGGCAAGAGAAAAAGAGCAGTGATAATTAGTGAGATGAGGAGGAGGAATGCTTACCCTAGTAGAGTGACAAAGGTCAAGACCACTAGGAGGCTTAGGAGACGATGGTGCCACGGGATCCAAGACAGGCAGGTCATGTGCCAAGGACAAAACCAGAGAAGAGACATTTGGAAAGGCAGCCGATGTTGAAGAATCCTCCACAAGTTCAGGATAGAGAGAGAGGAAAAGATCAGTAAAGATGGGAATCTTCAAGTCGTAAACCTTAAACATACGTCCAACCTTACAGCCTGTCCCAAGCACTTAACCCGTTTCAAGATCCTACACATCCACACCATGATTAGTAAATAAAATATCTACTCGTAATTCATAAAGTTGACTAACAGGCAGGTCATGTGCCAAGGACAAAACCAGAGAAGAGACATTTGGAAAGGCAGCCGATGTTGAAGAATCCTCCACAAGTTCAGGATAGAGAGAGAGGAAAAGATCAGTAAAGATGGGAATCTTCAAGTCGTAAACCTTAAACATACGTCCAACCTTACAGCCTGTCCCAAGCACTTGACCCGTTTCAAGATCCTACACATCCACACCATGATTAGTAAATAAAATATCTACTCGTAATTCATAAAGTTGACTAACAGAAAGCAAATTGAGGGACAACTGTGAAATATGAAAAGTGTCACTAAGGGATAAACTAGGAGAAGAGATTGTTCTTTTATGACTAACAAGCATTGAAATTCCATCAGCAGTGAAAATAGAGATGGGATGTGCTAAGGATGCCTTATCAAAGAATTGTGATTCATTAGGGGCCATATGGTTACGACATGCAGTATCAAAAAATCAAGGAAGTTTTCCTGAGGTGATAGAAAGGGCAGTGGAAGTTCGGGATAAAACCTATTGAACTACTGCCTCAATATTAGCAGTAGTAAGTGAGGAGACCAAAGATGGACCTGTAGGAACCCATTGATCTGAAGGACACACAACAGCTACTTGAAGAAGAGGAGCTTTGTTCTGTTCTTGCATGAATTTCTGCAGTTTGTGACAAATAGAGATATCATGGCCTCTGGCATGGCAAAACTCGCAGCAACTACCTTTGGAAGATTGAGAGGTGGGACACCTAGAGTTTATCCACAAAGGAGCAGTGAATGCAGCAATGGGAGGTAGTGGAGGAGGATAGGATGTAGCCAACACATGGTTAGAGGATGGATATGTGATAAGTAGGCCGACAATTCTCCTAGGAGATGAGCTCTTTGACAGCAGCATTAAGAGAAAGAGTAGGAGACCAGCTAAGTAGAGAAGCCCGAGTAGGCTCAAAATCCTCACGTAAACCCATCATGAAATGCATAAATCAACAATGATCCTAATATTTGGCAAAAAGCTCAATGTCCTTGGGATGCTTTAGTGAAGGATCTACAGTAGAGAGTTGTTCCCACATAGAAGAAGCCTGAGAATAATAATCAGAAATAGACTGACCTGTCTCTTGGCATATCTAATAAAACTTGAATTAAATGTGGAACTCCTGACTTGAATCATTAGTGTAATTGTAGCGATTGGACAAAAATGTCCAAGCAGCCGTAGCAGTACTAAGACAAGAAAGATGACTATGAATGGAAGGTACAGAGGTATTAATAAACCAAGATAGAATCTTACACTAAATACTCTCTCATTCCTCTAGGTGTGCTTCATAATTATCCTTTGTTACAACAATAGTCTTAGAGGCATCGGTGTCAGCAGTAGCTTTGGACTGAGGAATTGGCACTGGCTTGGGAATCGAACCAGTTACATACCTCCATAGCTTCCAACCTTTGAAAAAGATAGTCATATTTTAGGATCATGCATGATAGCTAGTAGGATCATCCAAGATAACTGTGATAGGACGAATAATGTCTCATTCGTTTTGTTGAGCCATCATGAAGAAAATGACCACAAAGAGGAATTTAGAGACCTCAAACGAAGAAACAAGGACCAAAAAAGGAATCTACGCAAAAAACTGAGTAAGATAGACCCTGTTGAAATTTTTTAGCTTTGGTCAAAAAGTCAGCGCAAAGTCAACGATCAATAGTTCTGGTCGACGGATAGAAGTCAATGGCCAACAGTCAGAAGGCAACTGTTGATGTGTGCTAATGTAGGCGGATGATGCAATACACTGACATGGCAGGATGACATATCCCTAAGGCTGACGTGGCTTGATGCGAAATAGTTTTGGCGCATGACGGCGCTATTTCCGGCACATGGAGCGCGTGAATTGTTCTGGCAGCGAGTGGAAGCGCATGCTCGTGAGGCAGAATCTTCAGGCGATGCATGTGGGCACATGTCACCTGATTTCGGGTTGTCACCGGTTGGGTTTTTCTCGGAATCGGCAGATTTGTCAATGTATGCCTTTGGTTTGGCAGTTTGATGAACAGAATGGCAAGATCCAAGTGTTGCAATGGTTGTGAGCGTGACAGCGGTAACTTGCATCTGAAATTGGCTACTGGATGAAGGCAAGGGCAGCGGAAGAACGTGGGAGATGATCACAGGTACTAGAAAGTCAGAGCTATGGCTCTGATACCATGTTAAGAATATAAAGAGAGAGAGAGAGAGAGAGAGAGACTGAATAGTCTGTATATTGATGTATATTCTATGTGTATATCACTGTTCAATAGAAAATATAAATATAATACAATTACAGTATACTGGGCTAAGTCCATTGGACTAGGCTAGACTAAACTATATACTAACAAGTATCACTATAAATAGAGCATCTTAATTTCCTCAATATTCATCCATTTCGAACTTCTGCTAAAGAATCCACAAGCCTCTTCACCTGTTCAAAACTTTTCAAGTAAACACAATGGCTCTTTTCTCAGCCTTGTTCAAATGTTTCGTGCCCTCCTCATCGTCACAGAGAGGATGATGCCATGAAAGCAGACTCTTCAGAGAAACCCAAAGGCAAAGACAAATCAAAATCATCTCGAGCTCCCATTGTACTATCCTACTTCCCAGTTAATTCTAACCTCTCCCGCTTTTAGTGATCATATATTATATATGTGACTACAAGTTGTTGAACTGGAAGATGGTATGGTTGTTCCAATTTCCATGCAATCTGCAGTATCTATAACTGTGTTTGAAACTAATTTCTGGGACAGGGAGCACGGGAATAAGTAAACTATAGCTTGGAGATTTTCATGGGCGTCTTAGAGCATCCGCATCAGTCCATGGAAACTCTTGTAAAATACAAAAAACAACTCTTTTTACACATTTTGACCCAAAAATGCTCCACATCAGTGCTTCTAAAATTGTGTAAAAATGTGTATATTTCTACATGAGCTACAGTAACCGTGGAAATATACACGGCTACTGTAGCTCGTCCATTTATTATTTTATTCATTTCCCGTTCGCTCCCTTTTTTCTCTCTCTTCTCCGTGCTCAACAAACTGAGTAACTTCTCTTCTCCTCATCTTCTTCTTTTTCCTCAAATGCACACAAACACACCCACACACAAACACATCCACACAGAAAAATCAACACAGAGATACACTTGCTCAAAAAAAAAAAAAAAAAAAAACTAGAGATACACAAACACACCCACACAAACAAACCCAAACACACAAACAACAAAGAGACAGATCGGTGCTTATCGGAACGATCGGTATTTGATCGGTACTTGACTGGAACGATCGGAGCTCATGGGTCTTGCTTGATCGGAGCTCGTGGGTATGGATCTTGCTTGATCGGAGCTAGGCAGATCGGTGCTTGTGGATCGGAGCCTGATCGGAGCTGTGGATCGGTGCAGCTGTGGATCGGAGCTATGGATCGGTGCTTTTGACCGGAGCTTGTGACCGAGAGGGAGAGAGATGGGTGGATCGGTGCTTCTGACTGGAGCTTGTGACTGGAGCTTGTGACCGAGAGGGAGAGAGATGGGTGGATCGATGCTTCTGACCGAAGCTTGTGACCGGAGCTTGTGATCGAGAGGGAGAGAGATGGGTGGATCGGTGCTTCTGACCGGAGTTTGTGACCGAGAGGGAGAGAGATAGACCGGAGGGATGGGTATACAGAGACCAAGAGGGATGGGTATACAGAGAGAAAGACCAAGAGGGAGAGAGATGGGTGTAGAGAGAGAGAGAGCAACAATCAGATAAAATGGTGGAGAGAAAACGCGCGCGTATAAAAAGGGTTAGTTGAGAGATATAATAAAATAATTAAGAAAATTGATTATTTAAATAAAAGAAGTTGTAGAATAGATGAACTGATGTGAGTGTTTTGTAAAAGTGATAGTGTAAAATAGAAAAAGTAGGTTTTTGGTGTAAAATAGACGGAATCTTTTAAACGAGCTAATGTGAATGCTCTTAGTATGTAGATTGTTGATTTGAGAGTGGGGTCTGTAAATAAATAAAGCATGAAGAAGATGTTACCATGTATATTTTATCTGAATTTGTCAAAGTTTTTTTTTTTTTTTGGGGGGGGGGGGAAGAATAAATATTCAATTTTGATTTTCAATATGTATTTATCAATAATTTATTGTATTGCATTCACAAATTTATTGTAATTGTGCCTATTTTTCTTTATATTTATGCATAACTTGACTTTATTTTTTGAAATATATATATTATTTAATAGAGAATTAAATGTGCATGTGAGTACAGTTTCGGAGATGAAAAACTATATCATACTACCGAAAGTCAATGGGAAAATAAATAAAAACTTATATATATATATATATATATATATCAAATTCAAATTGTATTTTGGCTCGATTTCTAAGAATATATGGTTGAAATAAAGATACGATGTGTTCAAGTAATAGTCTAGTAGTACAGTTTGAATCCCATCTCCCCCTATTCCTCTCCCTATCTATCTCAAAAAGATATAAAAACTTTCAAAAATTGTGAAGCTTAAAATGAAAAATTTATTCTTGACTATATCAAAGTAGATAAGAAGCAAGGAACCATGCCCTAACAATAGTGCGAATCCTTCAACCAATAAAACAATTTTTTGCAAAATTTTACCAAAAACAAAAAAACAAAACAAAAGAGAATCAACTACAGTCTACAGAGCACTCTCCTTGCAAGGAAATTTGGGCCCATTTGGTACATGCACTTGAACAACAATTTTCAGTCTTTAAACAACATTACACATATTTTCACATACTTTGAGCCCGTTTGTTATCGTTGTTTAAACAACAGTTTTTAGAATTTAAATAACATTATATGTATTTTCACACTCTTTTTTACCCACACGTATTTTCAAAAAATACAAACAACATTATTAGAAATCTCTTACCAAACGGGCCCTTTTTACCCACACATATTTCCAAAAAATACAAACAACATTACTAGACTCTTTGAACATTGAAGTCTCCATGTTTAACTTGCAGAATAAGGAGAGCAATCCCACTTAAAAACCTCACCGTAGTCATAGCTTGACCTTTGTGTTCGACTAATAGCACCATATGGGCAAGTAGTGTGATCATCAAAATTCTTCATAAGACCTTCGGTTTGTGTCACAAGGATTTTCCCATATCCATGATACATGTAATAAGATAAGCCTTCTGTTCTTTACGTATACTAGAAACTAGAATTACTTTTGTAGTCTAGAATTGTAGGGGAGCAAGCAGCTATTAAACATGTTTTGTGCTGTTGTTAGAAGTATAAGCGGAACCTTCCTATTCTTTCTTGCTTCCAAGCTATTTATTTCTTCCTCCTTGTCCCTCTCCAAAAGAATCACCTTTTTCCACCTTAATAGATATATACTAATCGCTAACCCGTGCTATGCACATAAAAATTAACTCTAAAAAAAAATCTAGCAATGTGTAAATAGACATTGAAATTAATCCAAACAAATAATAAATCAACCAAAAATATAGTTTTTAATAAGAAAACAAAAAATCACATGAACCTAAATAAAAAACATTTAAGGTGAAGAATTAAGATCAACCTACTGAGATGCAAATACCAAAAACCTCAAGACTTAAAATTTCAAAATTTATAAAATCTCCAAATTCTACTTCAGAATCAAACCAAATTCAACAAATTTATATATATAACATACCAAATAAAAATTTATCGTTTCCTAGACTGGAAGACAGGTTACAGCTTTGATTTTTCTTCCAAAAAATAGAGATGTTTTATCTGCCATGTACAATATATAAAAAAAAAAAAAAAAAAAAAATAGAAATTTCAACCCAAAACCAAACCCACGATTATGAACATGAGTTTTTTTTTTTTTTTTTTTTCGTCTATCATAATTTTTGTTTTTATATAGATTATCAACGTTTGAGTTTGAATTTAAGTTGAACTTATTAGAGGAATAAGTTTCACTCCTTGTTAAGTTTTGATTAAATAAAAATAATTTTATTTTAAAAAAATGATAATGATAAGTTTGAGTTTAAGTTGGACTTATTAGAGAGATAGAATTTCACTCATATAAAAAAAAAAATAATTAGTAGAAATTTCAACCCAAAACCAAACCCACAATTATGAATGTGAGTCTTTTTTTTTTCTTTTTTTGAGTCCTATCATAATTTTTGTTTTTATATAGATTATTAACGTTGGAGTTTGAGTTTAAGCTAGACTTATTAGAGAGATAGAATTTCACTCCTAGTTAAGTTTTGATTAAATTAAAATAATTTTATTTTAAAAAAATGATAATGATGAGTTTGAGTTTAAGTTGGACTTATAAGACAAATAGAGTTTCACTCCTAGTTAAGTTTGAACTAAAAAAATAATTTTATTTAAATATTGTACTAACGTGAAAAATTGTGAGAGTTTCAGATGTTTCGATTATATATATATATATATATATAGAGAGAGAGAGAGAGAGAGAGAGAGAGAGAGAGAATACTAAGTATATATATATATAGATTATTATTATTGTGGGGCCCAATAATTTGTGGCCCTGGCCCACTTTTACATTGGGACCTAAGGCCCGAGCCGAGGAGGGATATAGCCGAGGACATATAATAAAAGTCTAAGTAACCTTGAGGCACAGCCGAGGATGACTTTGTCCTCGGCATCCCGGAGACCCTCCTGAAAGAAAGGGCAAGAACGGTATAGGAGCAGTTTTGGGGAAATACCTAAAATATCTGTGTTGATAGAAAAAGGACCCCTAGACAGTATGGCGATAAAGGACAAGGGGAAAGCTGCCATTACTGCCATTGAATACTCTGCACCTGACAGAATCATGTTCTTCAGCTTTTACAACCACCCCCAACTACTTTGGGTATGGGCTGATGGGACAAATATCAGTCCTGGAAAGTCGAACCTACACGTGGACGTAAGATAAGGGGTACATGCTAATATAAAAGGAGAGGCAAGCAATCCGAAAAAGGGGCTGGGAAAAAAGGCCAAGAACCAGAGCCTCCCAGACTGTATCGAGGAGATAAACTTCTCGGGCGCACATGGTTTAATTCGGTATGAACACCGTGACCAACCACCGTTCGGTGACCAAGGCCTAGCCTTTCAAGCCCACGCTCTACAAATTATATTGTTTGGGCCCTTAACGTACGAACCTTATATCGTTTAGGGGTCGTTACAAATTGAGTCCTTACAATTATTATTATTATTTTAAATAATATAAATGATATTCCTTGAATTTGATCTCTAATTTCTATGCATTGTCTTTAATTTATTTGTCTTCCTTTCCACCTTATGCATGAAATTAAGAAATACCTTCAATAACGTCCTTTTTCTTTTCTTTTTAGTAAATATTTCCGCAAAACATTTTATTTCCATACCCTACTAACTCTTGAAGTGTTAGATAGGTATTGAACCAATGATATTTGATGGCTTATTGTGCATCATTGTAATATTTGGATTTTCCATTTTTATATCCCTAATTGAAAATTCTAGATTTAGACTTCAAAGTCCAAACAACTAACCGATGGATTAATTGTGGTGTTCTCGAGAACTTTAGCAATTTTAATTAAATAAAAATTATTTTATTTTTTTAAAAAATGATAATGATGAGTTTGAATTTAAGTTTAAGTTAGACTTATTAGAGAGATAGAGTTTCACTCTAGTTAAGTTTGGACTAAAAATAATAATTTTATTTAAATAAAATGATAATTTTATTTAAAAATTGTGCTGACATAGAAAATTGTGAAAGGTTCAGAGACTTCGGTTTTATATATATATATATATATATATATATATATATATAACAAAAAAAACCTAATGTGTCCACCTCCCACATGTTTTGTCTTTAGTGCTTAGATCATTTTCATTAACCTACTTTGTTTATCAAAAAACTGAATGAAAGTACAGGTTTATCAGTTCAAGTTTATCCACACCAAAAAAAAAAAAAAAAAACCCTCCCAAAAAAAAAAGTTTATCCAAAAAAGAAAAAGAAAAAGAAAAATCGAAGTCAGACTTTAAAAATACTATACATTATTTAGGGGTAAATATAAATTGGCATGTTAAGTTAAAAAAAATACCTGTTTCTCAAAATAAAAAATACCTATAATATAGCTTTATAAAAATAACAAAAATTTACATAAGTCGTACTCTTTTTGTGGAGAATCTACATTAGTTGAACTTGATGTTTATTCAAAAACAACTAAAAAAACATCCTACTTGTAAGTAGAATGATGAATTTGAAAAAATAAATAAATAAACAAATGCATTATTTATGTGAATAAACCCCCTTATAGATACCTCTTATTTTAATTGGATTTTCTTGCATTCAAATACCTCTTAGCATACCCATGGATGAATTGTACTTTTCAAATTGATCTCAAATGCTACATGTATGTTCACATGTGTAATTGTGCGTGGCAAATGTAATTTCTGCCCTCCTTATCCTGAATTTACCACTATCATAACTCATCCCAACCCTAACCGACCCCAAATAGATTTTTCTCATTCCTTTTGGATGATGAGGCGGAGATAAGATACCCCGACTTAACTTCATCCTCCTTCATTATCATCCAAATAATCAAATAATTATTTGATGATGTGTTTGCACATAAATAAATAAAATTAAAAAAGGGGGGCTAGACCAAGGCATGGGGTACTCGTGACTGACTAGACCAGTCAAGTTGTTGGTGACTCCACGGTTTCCACCTGCTACATTTGCATAACGTAATTCATATGTAAGCTTTGGTCAAGCGCAACCACAAAACCATTTGACTGGTGAGAACCATCTGGGAATTTACAAATGGCCATGGACCCACTCAACTTTGGTCGGTCCTCTCCGTGCTTTCCAAGCAAAGAAATTTGGACACACTCCCCCATCTCCCACCTATCTCTCTCACTTGCAGTCTCTTCAATCTCTATAAAATAGACCATCTTTCCTCAATTCTCATCCATCACACTTTGCTCACCCATTTCTACTTTCTTTGCCAAAGAAACTACTAGCTTCTTTCACTCCAATCAAAAACTTCTACTAAGTCAATAAAAGAAGGGAAACGTAATGGCACTTTTCTCAGCTTTCTTCAAATGTTTCGTGCCCTCCTCATTGTCACAGGTCTCAGATGATGCCATGAAAGCAGAGCCATCAGAGAAATCCAAAAGCAAATCAAAATCAAAACCATCCGGAGCACCGATTGTTGTATCCTACTTCCCAGTCAATTCAATCCTCTCCCGGTTGTAATGATATACTAATATATATGACTACAAGATGTTGAGCTGTATAATGGTATGGTTATTCCATGCAATCATAAAATTATGCGGTATTTACAACTTGGGACAAAGTTTTCCTCTAAACCAATTCAAATGAATATTTTCTAATTTACTACATGATGATTTATAAGATTATCCACGTGTATTATTATTACTAGTGTTTAACCCGCGCAATGCGCGGGATCATTTAAATTCTCATAAGTAGAAGAAAATACAGCTGATTGCTTTTAATATATACTATACATTGTAAAGACTCTTAGTCATTACAACCCTATTTTTGATGGTATTTACGAAGGATCCTGACAAATTACATTGAAATAAACAGACATGTTTTTTACTGTATAACTAACCCTCCTAAAAAACTTAAATCAAAACCAACCCAACCAAAACACTCTGAACTAACTCATATTTCTTAGTTCATAACGAAATTAAAGGGAAAAAAAAAAAGATAGTAACATTCAATTTCACTTATGCTGTACTTAATTCACCAAAATGACTCAATACAGCATCATTTACATATTCACTAAGTGTTAACAATTCCCAATTAGCAATTGGTACACAGGAATAAAGTAATATAGATTTAAAAATAAAAATAGAAACTTCATAAAAAAATTTATAAACTTGAATCACAGTAGATTTAAAATGTACTTGAAAAATGTGATATTCTTATGTACCATTCCTATGAACCACAATGAACAAAAGATTTCAATTTTAACTAAAGAAAAAACTGCTTGTGGAGGTAATCTGCTTGGATGCAGTAACTGAACAAACATAACTTAAAATAATTGTCAACACATCATACTTCTTACTTTACAACAGAACAATAGGGGAAAATGTAATTTTTGGGAATATACAATGGCCTTATTGAATGTAATTTTTGTGATTTCTAATCTTTAAATGTCGTCCAAACTCAGGACCTTTGAGTTTTAGATACAAAAGTATATATATGTCAAAAGAAAGACTAAAGCAATCAGGTTTGTTCTTTGTTTTCATTCTGAGAATCCAATTGACTTTGTTGTTGGCAAGCAAATCAACTTCAATAATTTGTTGTTTAACATGACAAATAACCTGTAAAATATTTAATTTCTAAGCGTGAATCATGTTGGTAGCCTACAGGACTGGTATTATAGTAGGGATGTTAGGCAATTTTTTATTTAATTAGGTAGCATAACCATTATTTGAATGAAAGTTACAGATCTTGTTGCCAGAGCACATGCTCTTGGCCTACAGGTTCATATATTTTATTGGTGCAGTAGAATTTTTAGCAAATTAAAAGAAGTATATGTAAATCAATCAAATGTTTGATACGCCTTTGCAGCTTCAGTTTTGTGGTCATGCCACATTGGCTGCTGCACATACAATCTTTGAAAGTATTCTACAGTATGAAACTCAAAGAAAAAGAGGTGTGCTCCAACCAAACATGATCTACTAAATGAATTACAAACAATTTCTGTCAATTTAATAGTAATTACATTCATTGTTTTATAAATGAAAATTCACCTACCAGCAACCATAAAGTTACAACAACAAAAATACATTACACTTTCAGATTTCAAAGTCTTACAATTTTAATCGCTATTCAAAAACAGTAGATCAGGTAAGATGGAAAACAGTTTGAAATAGTGATAATGCTTTCTTTTTTTTAGCGCTCTGTCTCCCCTTGAATAGTAAGCAGTAAGTCATTGGTTTATTTTCAATAATAAGTAAAATGGGCTGAAACTGCTGTTTTTGTTAGGATGACAGCAAGTACAGACTGGCAGTTAATGAGTCCCCTATTAAAAAAAATGAACCTTAAGATCAATAGGATGCCAAAAAAAGAAAAAAAAAAGAAAAAGAAGGAAAGTGTAATAAGCAGGAAATCAAATGGTATCAAATTATTTTGCTCAATCAATCCAAAGAAATATAAAAAGCAATACAAATTCTGTTAAGTTCAAACAGTAATATAATAATTGATAAGAAGTAAATTACAGTCCAAACTCTAGCCATGGTTTAATAGTTTAGGAAGTTGTAGACATGAAGTTCGGATTTCTTTTTTTTCTTTTCAAGTGAGGGAGGGGAGAGATATGAAATCAGGTTCACCCAATGAGGAAACAGGACAGTGCCACCAACCGACAAAGCTCATTGTTAACTTTGATTTAATTTGTCAAAAAAATTAAACAGAATTAGTTGAAGGCCAGTTACCTGGAGTCTCTAAGGTCAATATTGTAAAGTCCTTTATCCTGTCAACAGAAATCATTCGATTTTCCACTAAGCAGTTGATATATATGGAAATGCAGTCTTTAATTTCCCAAGCTGCTTCTGATGTAATATTTGTAAACTCTTTTATCCTCTCATTTGAAACCTTTCGATTTTCCACTGAGCAGTTCATATATATGGCCCAGAACAACACAGAAGTTAAGGGCAATCCATAGAAGAGAGATAAACCAACATGTTCTGCGTGAAGTAAGAATAAATGAATTAGTTCATTTTAAGTTTATATATAACAATGTAGTAAAGTTTTGTACTTCTTTGTTTCTCATTGTCCCTAATAACAGTAAATAATTAAAGATTATAACTTGAGGCCAAAACATTGAAAGAAAGAGAATAAACGTCCGGATTTTTATTCAAATTCAAATAACAAAAAATAGTAGTGAGGATGTGAAATAAGAACTGAAATTAATGATTACATAATCATCACAAAAGAAATTCAAATCCTTCAAAACCAACACAATTTAATCATTGAGCTACACTGAATAGTAAAATTTAACAAAAACAAATAAGCCAAAATTAATAATTAACCCCCAATTGATTCTCCAAATAAAAACCAAAAACCCTTAATTTTTTAGTTTAAAGCAAAACTTTACAGGAAGCGATTCCGGTAGTCTGATAGTGGATGGAGGCTTACGGTGATGACAGAACTTGTGGTGGTGCCCCTTTCTCAATCCATGGCGCATTAACTTAACAGTCTAATGATTATTCTTCCTATTCTTCCAAAAAAAAAATCCAATCGGTCGATCTCTCTGAACTCTGTGACTAACCGACTCTCTCTCTACCGTTCTCGGACTTTTGGCCTCTAAACCTTGATTATCCAAAGCCAATTGTAAATACGCTAAAGCTAAACCAAAATCGAGCACAAAATTAATTGAATCCAAATACTCCCAAAAGTTTTTAGTATTCTGAGAAACTAAATCAAATCAAAACCTAATGTAACCCAAATACCTAAATACAAATCAATCCAACCAAATTTCTCAAAACTGTCAAAACCTATGGGACGTTTGATCGTATTTAGCTTTGACGGATGCCGATTCCACTGGTTCGCAGAGTCTGAAGAGGAGATCGCTAGGGTTTTAATCGCAAAACAGATCTAGAATATTCCGTAAATTGACGGAAACATGGGAAACTTATCCCGAAATCACAGAGAAGTTTCAAAACCGAATCAAACAACAAAAACTCATAGAGAGAAGGAGAGGGAGAGGGAGAGAGAGAAGAACGTACCTGGAAAACTCAAAAGGGGATAGCTGGTCGGCCAATCGAATCTCCAGTGTGGCGCAAGTTTCTCCTAGTATTGCGCCTCTATCGCATATGGCTAGGCAGAGAAAAAATGTTAAAAAGACTGATGTGAAGAGGGTAATTGGCAGGGTTTTTTAATTTCTACGTTTTTTTTAATTTCATAGAGATCAGTAGATATTTTTTACTTTCTACGTTTTCTTTTTCCTTTAACAGCTTTTTTTTTTTTTTTGTTAATATAAACAATTACAGCCAAACGGTGTTAATTTTTTGAAAACAATATAATGTATCGCTTTTTAAAGTTACACATGTCTGAATTTTAGGTAAGGACTTTTTCTATTTGTCATTATCTCCTTAATTCTAGGAACTCATTTTCTCTCAGCTTCTGCTTTTATATATACCAGAAGAATTGTTTTAGCAGTGTAGAGAGGGAAATCTAAATTAGAGAAAAGAAAGAATGGGTAGGACGTGTTTTATCGACTATGAATTATATTGACAAAAATACACGATCAAATTTATATATACCAGAAGAATTGTTTTAGCAGTGTAGAGAGGGAAATCTAAATTAGAGAAAAGAAAGAATGGGTAGGACGTGTTTTATCGACTATGAATTATATTGACAAAAATACACGATCAAATTTACAAATTTTGGGGAGCATATCACACTCTTAAAATACAAATTGACTTTAGAAACCAATAATACTCAAACTAAAAGCCAAATATCTAATGTTGAATTGACTTTACAAATTTACTTTAGAAGTCAAACTGATTTTAAAACTGAATAAAAGTTAAAACGATACCAAAAAAAATCTAATGTTGGCTTTGCCATTGTCATCTACCCCATCAATCTCTGCTAAGCATTTAAAACAAAAGCACACCCAAACATAACTCTAAATGTTAACAAAAAGAATATATCAAGAATTGAGCACACACTTTACACAATTTTTTTTTGATGATATTATTCTTAATTGAAACTTGATTATCCAATCAGTAGTTGTATTTTCTAAATTTCTCATAGTTCTATCTTCTCCTAGGCCTTTCCTAAACACATCTATTTTCAATAGGCTGATACTCCAAGTGCTATTAAAAAATAAAAATAAAAAGTAATTATGATATTTTGAGACCAAAGAATTCAAAGAAAAATACTAAAACCCATCTTTTTTTTAAACTGTTTTTGTTTAAAGTTTTTTTAAATCAAACATTAACAAATGATAAAGAGATACAAATTTAAATAAAAGCAACAAAGGAAAATTAGGTTGGCCTGACCTTTATATTTAATCAAGTAGCTCTTCTTGAATAGCTACCAACTGTCTTATAAGCCAGAGCAGAGATGATAGATCTACATTAGCACGTGAGGGAAAAAAAGTCATTGAAAATACAAAATTACTGAGAAGCAACAATGTAAATGAGGTCCTCGAAAATTTGGCATATTTATGAATTATTAGTACTTAACAGGAAAAACTCAACAAAAAATGAAAGGGTAAGAAGGTTTTTTAAACTGACAGAAGAGAAAGATGAAAGATAGACACACACAAAACAAACTATCATTAAGTAAATAATCACACAACCATATTAAGTAAATAATCCCTTAATATGCAGTAACACATTTTTTAAACAAACTATTTGCCATTTATTTGTTCGTTTCTACTCAAAATTTCACTCTGGAAAAATTCTCAAAACAAAAAAGTAGAGACCTTAGTATGAGACCAAAGCATCCCAATAAAAACCAACGTTGCATCTTCTGGGCATTTTATCGAACACTTCAAGTGCATAATTAAACCTGCTACTGTCAAGAACAGCAGCATATTTTGATTCTGTCAAATATTTACACCCGAATGCAATGGGTAGGACTAACTTCCCTTTCACAATCCAAACATTCATATGAAAATATACTAACCCAAGTTTCGACTAATGCTAAATTAATCATTATGCATGAGCATGGAAATACTTTACTTTGATGCATGAAATGCATAAGAAGTCAATGAAATTTAGAGAAGATATAGGGCTTACCAATTGATAGAGAGCAACAACAATTAATAAGGAATTAATATGCGTAAGGAATTTGATGGAGGAAAGGGTTTATCCGTGTGTGTCTAATCGAGTGGGAGAATTTGTGATTTTGGATTTTCTTTTCCTATTGATTCTCCAAATAAAAACCAAAAACCCTTAATTTGTGGTGGATGGAGGCTTACGGTGATGACAGAACTTGTGGTGGTGCACCTTTCTCAATCCATGGCGCATTAAACCTCTCTCTACCGTTCTCGGACTTTTGGCATCTAAACCTTGATTATCCAAACCCAATTGTAAATACGCTAAAACTAAACCAAAATCAAACACAAAATTAGTTGAATCCAAATACTCCCAAAAGTTTTTAGTATTCTGAGAAACTAAATCAAATCAAAACCTAATGAAACCCAAATACCTAAATACAAATCAATCCAACCAAATTTCTCTAAACTCTCGAAACAAATCTAGAATATTCCGTAAATTGACGGAAACAGGGGGAATTTATCCCGAAATCACAGATAAGTTTCAAAACCGAATCAAACAACAAAAACTCATAGAGAGAAGGAGAGGGAGAGGAAGAGAGAGAAGAACGTACCTGGAAAACTCAAAAGAGGACAGCGATGGTCAGCCAATCGAATCTCCAGTATGGCGCAAGTTTTTTTATTTTATTTTTATTTTTCTCCTAGCAGAGTTTGATGTGAAGAGATCGCCTCTATCGCAGTATGGGTAGGGTTTTTTTAGAGAGAAAAAATATTAAGAAGACTGATGTGAAGAGGGTAGGGTTTTTTTAGAGAGAAAAAATATTAAGATTTTCCCTTTCTCTGTATCGCAATATTAGCAAGATTTTTTAATTTCTACGTTTTTTTTTAATTTCATAGAGATCGGTAGATATTTTTAAATTTCTACGTTTTTTTTTTTCCTTTTAACAGTTTTTTTTTTTTAAAATATAAACAATTACAGCCAAACAGTGTTAAAGTTTTGAAAACAATATAATGTATCGCTTTTTAAAGTTACACATGTCTTAATTTTAGGTAGGAACTTTTCCTATTTGTCATTATCTCCTTAATTCTAGGAACTCATTTTCTCTCAACTTCTGTTTTTATATATATATAGATATAGATATAGATTATTATTTTAAATCACGTGAAAAATGTCATATGACTAATAACGCAAGTGGATAGTCTTTTCAATTTCCAAGTAGTAGGTGGGAGGAAAATTGATTTGGAGATAAACTTTTCCTGTTTGAAAATGCTTCAATTGAGCATGTTTGTCCAAGAAATATAGATAGAAATAGTCATATCATGGAAATCTCAAATATGGCTTGGATTTTTCATGGTAGTCTTTAGCATGTTGTTTTGATGATTTTTTAGAGTGGAATTATGGGGAGGAAGCATGGAGTGAATAATTTGTAACAAAAAAAATATAGCATGAAGATGTTGCAATATAACTTATCTGAATTGGTGTAAGCGTTTGCTTGTTTGTTTGTTTTTTTTTTTTTTTCAAATAATTAGCATTAACATACAATAAGCAATGTAGGATCGATTGCAGCATTGATTTCAATACAATTGGGTATGCGATATTACAATTTCAAGATTTCAACCACATAAAAACGGTATTTTGAACAAGTGTTGGCTTTTTTGAGAGGGACTAAGGAAAAAGGACCAAATTTATACAAGTCAAAAACGGCTTCATCCGGCTTCATACGGCTAACAGCATAATATTTTGTGCTTTTGTGAGTATTGCATTAACATTAATTGTAAGCTGTAGTCAAAGCTAGCGCTGCCACAAAACCAAGAGAAACTTAGATCCGTTTAGATAAAATTTATTTTGCTAAAACTGAAAGTTAAAAATTGAAAATACTGTAACAAAATAATTTTTAAATGTGTGAATGGTACCGTGGGATCCATTTTTAATGAAAAAATTGTTGAAATTTGTGGGTTCCGTAAATAGTGCACTAAACCTAATGATGTGTTGAAAAATCAAATATTACGGCTATTGAGTGCATGAATAGTAGCCGTAACAATGTTATTTGCTCTTGAAACGTGTGACAAAAAAAAAAAAAACGCGCAAACATGCAAATGTGGGTGCCGTTTGGATTCGGCTGAAACTTGCGTCTGGCGTCTGCGTTCCTTCATTTTTTTTTTTTTTTTCATTTCACGCGTTTTGCAGAAAGGAGGGGACAAATAACACTGTAGCGGTACTGTAGCAGTACTGTTTATATATTGTTTATGGGACCCATAGCCATTTTATTCATAAAAAAAATATTAAAAATGGGTCCCACGGTACTATTTACACATTTAAAGATTATTTTGCTACAGTGTTTTCAGTTTTCAATTTCAGTAACAATAAGTTCAATCTAAACGGACCCGTGAACACAGAAACATGTATCCAAACGAATACTTGGTGTTAGTGACAAAGCATCTAGGAAATTTGGAATAATACACAAACGCACATTTCGGGGACCTACTAGTCTACCCTGCCTGGTCTTCTCCGTGCTCTACAAGCTTTGGACTCACTCCCAATTTTCATAGTCTGTCACTGTTCCTTACTTACTCTACAAGCAAATGGACTCATTGGTATCACTATAAATAGAGCATCTTAATTTCCTCAATTCTCATCCATTTCAAACTTTCTGCTAAAGAATCCACAAGCCTCTTCACCTGTTCAAAACTTTTCAAGTAAACACAATGGCTCTTTTCTCAGCCTTGATCAAATGTTTCGTGCCCTCTTCGTCGTCACAGGTCTCTGATGATGCCATGAAAGCAGACTCTTCAGAGAAACCCAAAGGCAAAGACAAATCAAAATCATCTGGAGCTCCCATTGTAGTATCCTACTTCCCAGTTAATTCTAACCTCTCCCGCTTGTAGTGATCATATATTATATACGTGACTACTACAAGTTGTTGAACTGGAGGATGGTATGGTTATTCCAATTTCCATGCAGTCTGCAGTTTCTATAACTGTGTTTGAAACTAATTCCTGGGACTGGCAGCACGGGAAGGTGTAAACTATGGCTTGGAGATTTTCATGGACCTCTTAGCACGTAGATTGTTGATTTGAGAGTGGGTCTGTAAATAAATAAAGCATGGAGAAGATGTTGCCATGTATATTTATCTGAATTTGTCAAAGCTTTTTTTTTTTTTTTTGTGGGGGGGGGGGGGGGGGGGGCGGGGGCAAGAATAAATATTCAATTTTGATTTTCAATATGTATTTTTCAATAATTTATTGTTTTGCATTCACAAATTTATTGTAATTGTACCTATTTTTCTTTATATTTATGCATAACTACTTGACTTTTATTTTTTGAAATATATATAAGTATTATTTAATAGAATATTAAATGCTTTCAAGTTAGCAATTTTAGAGATGAAAAACTATATCGTACTAACAAAAGAGGATGGGAAAATAAAGGAAAAGCGATATATATATATATATATATATAGCAAATTCAATTTGTAATTTGGCTAGATTTTTAAGAATGGTTGATATAAAGATATGATGTGTTCAAGTAATAATCTAGCAGTAAGTTTGAATCCCACCTTCCTTTCTGCATTTATCTATCTCAAAAAAATATAAAAATTAAATTTTAATAAATTATGAAGCAGAAAACGAAAAATCTATTCTTGACTATATCATACTAGATAAGGAGCAAGGAACCATGTCCTAACAACGTATTGCAAACCCTTCAACCCAAAAAATAAAAAATAAAAAATAAATCTGCAAAATTTTATTAAAAAAACAAAACAAAATAAAAGAGGATCAGTTACAGTCTACATGGCACTCTCCTTGCTAGGAAATTTGGGTCAAACGAATAGAGAGAAGCACCTTTTTCCACCTGATATTCCCACCTCCCACTTGCTTTTTCTTTAGTGCTTAGATTATTTTCTTTAATCTATTTTGTTTATAGAAAAAAACTGTATGAAAGTACAGGTTTATCCGCACTGACCGTAGAAGTTTATCCAAAAAATAATAATAATAAAAAAGTGAGACTTTGAAAAAACCATACATTAATTAGGGGTAAAATTATAAAAATAAATTAGCACATTAAGTTAAAAATGAAAATACCTATAATATAGCTTTATCAAAATAACAAAAATTTACGTAAGATGTACTTTTTTGTGTGCGGAATAGAATTATGACTTTGTAAAAATAAATAAATAAATAAATGGATTATTCATGTGAATAAACTCCTTATAGATAAATATATAATATAAGAAAATAAATTATTTTATTATGGATTTTCTTGCATTCAAATATCTCTTATTCTTTTCTCAAAAAAAAAAAAAAAAAAAAAAAAAAAAAAAAAAAAACTCTTATCATTCACATGGATAAATTGTATTTTTCAAATTGATCTCAAATACTACATGTATATGTTTACATGTGAAATTGTACAAATTGTACATGCTAAATATAATTTCTACCATATCTCGAGTCATATCTTGAATGCACCGTTACTTAACTCATCCAAACCTCACCTATCTTATCCTGTGTAGATTTTTCTTTTTCTTTTTTTCTCATACCTTTTGGACGAGGTGGAGATGAAATACCTTGATTTAATCTCATCCTGCTCTGTTATCATCTAAACAATTATTCGTTGATTTGCTTGCACCAAAAAAAAAAAAAAAAGGGCTTTGCCGCGGGGGGGGGGGGGGGGGGGTGTGGTGTGGGGTGATGGGTAAACCAAGGCGTAGTATACTCGTGACTGACTAGACCAGTCAAGTTGTTGGTGACTCCACCACGGTTTCCACCTGCTACATTTGCATAACGTAATTCATATGTAAGCTTTGGTCAAGCGCAGCCACAAAACCATTTGACTGGTGAGAACCATCTGGGAAGTTTCAAATGGCCATGGACCCACTCTACTTTGTTCGGTCGTCTCCGTGCTTTCCAAGCAAAGAAATTTGGACACACTCCCCCATCTCCCACATATCTCTCTCACTCGCTTGCAGTCTCTTCAATCACTATAAAATAGACCTTATTTCCTCAATTCTCATCCATCACGCAATATTGCTCATCCATTTCTACTTTCTTCTGCTGCTAATATAAAGAAACCACAAGCTAGCTAGTTTCTTCACTACCCCATCAAAAACTTCTTTTAAGTCAAACAACAATGGCTCTTTTCTCAGCTTTCTTCAATTGTTTCTTGCCCTCCTCTTTGTCACGTGTCTCCAATGATGCCATGAAAGTAGAGTCTTCAGAGAAACCCAAAAACAAATCCAAATCCAAATCATCATCCGAAGCTCCTATTGTAGTATCCTCCTTCCCAGTTAATTCATACCTCTCCCGTTTGTAGTATTACGATACTATATGACTACATGATGTTGAACTGGAAGATGGTTATGTTTATTCAATGCAATCGTGAAATTCAGCAGTATCTAAAGCCGCGTTAATTTGAAACAAATATGTGTCAGAAGTCAGAACGTTTGCTAAAAGAATGATATGAAATTATTTGAAGAGCTTGCAAGGGATAATATTGTAAATATCGTCAACTATGGGGCTTTTCATGGTGGTCTTAATTTAAGGTGTCGATTGATTTGATGATTTGGGACTGTGATTGGAGGAATAAAAGCGCGAAGAAAAGATGTTTCATTATGTATTCATTTGAATTTGTCAAAGCTTTTTTTTTTTTTTTTTTTTTTTTATTCTTTTCACTGTATACCATACAATAAGGATAATCGATTAATCTTTTATTCAATTGAATTTGTAAATTCCTCTTTTTTCTCTTCATTGTCTCCCTTGCAAATTACAATAAGGATAATCAATTAAAGGGCGAACCTAGAAAAAGGCATGCCAGTTTGGTAAGTTGGCTATATCTAGCTACAATTAAGGACAAGGTTAGACTATAAAATATACATAATTTATCCATATGTTACTTACTAAGTTAATATAATTTCGAGAGCCAACCTTGTGAAAACCGTATTTGAGGCATGTTTACTTTTTTTTAATCAGTAGAAAAATAAAAGGCTAAAAGCATTCACTAATTTTTTTTTTCTAAAGTAGTTTCTTACTCTTCTGTGTATGCATTGCGCATGCATTATTTCATATTTCCTTAATCAATATTTTTTATTTTTTCCGCAAAATTTTGTAAAGATTGTAGTAGTTTCAAAGCACGCGTGTTTAGATTTTATTCGAAATAGTTGGTAAGAATTAAATGATTGATAACCTACCAACTTGCTTATAAGGTGATTGTACTCATGATTATTCATCTTGTTTCTACTATAATAAAAGAAATTCAGTTATTAATATTATTTTGTACATTCTTCTAAAAAAAATATATTATTTTGTAAATACATATGGTAGTTGTATAGTTGAAGTTGTGTAATATTGAAAAGGAAAGAGGAAGGTGATGGGGGGATTCACCGAAGAGGAGGTAGAAGAGTCCCAAAAAAGTGAAAAACGCGTTATTATTACTTGGTCATTGAAATGTTTGTCTATTCCTCCTTCCTCCCTACGCTAATTTTTTCTGCTATGTCTCTCTCCAAAGGATCAACTCAATTGATCCACCTTCAAAAGTCAAAGTAAGAAAACAAAACAAAACAATATAAATTTTAAATATACTTGCACTTGTTTGTCATCTTGGAACCCGGTCATAAATAACTTGATTGCATCACTTTGTTGTTGTTAAATTTTCATTAAACAATAAGATTAATGAAAAATTCAATTTGAGCACCTTTGAGCATGTTACTTGTCCACAGCGATAGCAGCACAAACAATATGTTTTTTTGTTGCTAATGCTATAGTTGATGCTGTACATCAACTAAACTTCTTTTTAATTATATAATATTTTTTTGGATAAATTCCGGCACACAAGGAATTGCGTATCCAATATCTCATATACATATTCATCCAAGTCAATTAATATATGCTATGCCCACGATCATAGCCCTATCAAGGCTCCGATGATATGGGTAGTATTCTATTGTTGTCACATAGTATAAAGTCAATGAATTCACATCGAAAACTCTCTTTCTTGTCTTAAAAAAATGAAAAGTCCTATAATTTCCATTTTTAAATATTAAGCAGATTTTTGCGGATACAATATATGTTTAAATACTAAACAAATTTTACAATATATTTTCTGAACTTTGAAGTGCTATAATTTATGCTAATCATAACGGTGGTTTCCATGAAAATGATGTTATCCTAATCATATTTTATTTCAACAAGTTATGAAATATTATGAAATTTATTGTGTTTGTAACTTTATCATTAAGTATACAATCGGTACAATTTAGAATTAAATATATCATGTGCAGACTACATTAACCTATTTTTAAGTCATTGATATTAAAATTAGTAGTAATTTACTAATTTTAACATTTTCCTTAAAAAAAAATTGCATCAACAAGAAAAATCGAGCCACCTCGTTTCCCAAATTGCAATAAATTAAAAATTCATTGATCATATATCTCTGTCCCTTGATTCTCAAAAAAAAAAAAAAAAAAAAAAAAAAAAAAAAAAAAAAAAAAAAAAAAAAAAAAAAATCTCTGTCCCTTGTTCCACGTGTCATGATCTTACACCAATGAACTTATTGATTCCACATGTCATGATCTTACATAACTTGTTGATGTCAATTCAAATTTCCACATGTTATTATATTACTGGTAAGCTGTGACCAAAGCGCCGGCACAAGACCGTAAGACTAGGGAGAACCATCTAGGAATTTACAAACATTAATTTGGTTTTCTCCTTGCTCTCCAAGCTCCTTCTTTCTTTTTTTCTGTTTGTTATGATGAGTGCTCTCCAAGCATTTGGAGTCACCAGCAATATAAAATTCATTAGTCATTGGCCATTGCCATCTTTGATTTATCATTATAAATAGAGCACCTTACTCCTCAAATTCTCATCAATCACACACTTCATTCATTTCAAACTTTGCTTTGCCAAAGAAACTACAACCTTCTTTCACTCCAATCAAAAACTTCTTCTAAGTCAACAACAGAAGAAAAAAGCAATGGCACTTTTCTCAGCCTTCTTCAAATGTTTCGTGCCCTCCTCATTGTCACAAGTCTCAGATGGTGCCATGAAAGCAGGGTCATCAGAGAAATCCAAAAGCAAATCAAAATCAAAACCATCCGGAGCTCCGATTGTTGTATCCTACTTCCCAGTTAATTCAAACCTCTCCCGCTTGTAGTAATATACTAATATATATGACTACAAGACGTTGAGCTGTATAATGGTATGGTTATTCCCTGCAATGATGAAATTCTGTGATATTTAAAGCCGAAAACGTTTCCTCCAAACCAACCACCAATTCAAATGAATCTTCTCTAATCTACTGCATGATAATTTATAAAAATATCCACACACATATATATATATATATATATATATATTTTAAATCACACAACTCATGAAAAATGTCATATGACTTATAATATATGTGGATGGTCTTTTCAATTTTCATGTAGTTGATTGGAGGAAATTTGATTTGGAGGTAAACTTTTCCCATTTGAAAATACTTCAATTAAGCATGTTTGTCAAAAGAACATTGATGGAAATAGTTGTATAATGGGAATCTCAACTATGGCTTGGATTTTTCATGGTAGTCTTTAGCATGTTGTTTTGATTATTTTTTTAGAGTGGGGTTATGGGGAGGATGTATGGAGTCTAAATAATTTGTAACAAAAATAAAGCATGAAGAAGATGTTGCAATATAACTTATCTGAATTAGTGTAAGCACTTGTTTATCCTTTTCAAGTGTATGTTTGGCTCCAAATTAAAAAAACTAGCTTATTTTACTATTCAGCTTTTTTTAGTACTATTCATAGGTCTCACTGCACTTTTTAGTACTATTCATGGATCTCATTGTACTATTTTAACTAACTTTTACTTTTATCTACAATATTTTCAACAAAAAAATTTCCATTTTAGCAAAATAAGCAGATTTCAAATAGACTCTAAATATATGCATTAACAAGCAATAAGCAATGTAGGATCAATTGTAGCATTAATTTCAATAAAATTGGGTATACGATATCACAATTTTGAGATTACGACCACATAAAAACTGTATTTTGAACAAGTGTTGGCTTTTTTTGGGAAGGACTAAGGACCATGTTATAAAAGTCAAAAACGGTTTCATCTCGCTTCATTTCAGCAAACGGCTAACAGCATATTATTTGTGCTTTAATGTGTAAGCATAGACAAAAATTAGAAAACGAAAGGAACCTACCTTTCCTTGTATGCAAACTAATTCGCTATACCCTTTTGTCTCTCTACAAACAATCCAGTTAATCTATTCACCTAGATTACATCAATATGATGTTATCACTTATCACATTCTCTTGAACCAATGACCAACACGTTCAAATCAGCTTCTACAAGAAAAATTGACCGCTTCCATTACCAAAACCAAAATAGCACTTAATCAAAATATTCAGTAGTGGAAACAACATCAAAGATGCTTCTTAAGTTTTATATTAGATCAATTAGAAAATAAATTCCCTTCATATATTAGACAACTTGTATTGATGTTTCATTCAAGCAGATTTTAGATGAGGTTTTCACTTTTCAATTGGGTTTTTATTTTTTAAGAAATTGTAAAAACTCACTTGAGATTGAACTTCATCACCCACAATCTCAAAAGTAAATTAGTAAATTAGTGATAAATAGTCCACAATTTCCTTTTTCTCGCGTGCACGCGCATGCATGTTTTGTCCTTCCCCACCATTTCTCTTCATTTTTACCTTTCATTTTTAAACAATAATTTATTTTCTTCTTGTTTTGGTAGAAAAACACAATAAATTTCACAACTTTAATCAAAACATTTGAGGCAAAGACGGTAATTAAAACAACATTATTTTCACTTAAAACCACCTAAAACATCAACTTCATTGTATAATAATAATCACAATCTACCCTCTCATCTCAGTAGTTATAAAATTTGTAGTAAATCTAGAGACTCATGATTAATCTTTTACTTTTATCACACGCTCTTTTGGAGTACTCGGGAGACAAAACTAGATAAAAATGTCGTTGTCTAGAGTCTCATCCTCATCCACAATCTTGATAAATCAACGGGCCAAATTCCAGCTTGTAATCCACCTATAGATATTTGTGTAAGATTCGCTGCTCCCCACGTATTTGCCAAAGACCACAGTGATAGCTCCTCGTGAATATTCCACCAACCAAAACCATTGCATTTACGTAATTTCCACAACCTTCAACCACCTCATACAAACTCACTCATGTCTATCTTCACAAGCTCTTATATTGTCTTTACTACTTTGTTAGCCATACAAACATATTGAAAGAGAAAGAGAGAGAGAGAGAGAAAAGAGAAAGTAAGAAAGAGATGGGGGTGGTGATAATAGATGGATCAACGGTGCGTGACTTTGTGAGCGATGAGGCTCAGTTCAAGAAGAGCGTGGAAGAGAGGTTTGCAGCTTTCGATCTCAACAACGATGGTGTTCTTTCGCGCGGCGAGCTCCGCAAGGCCTTTGAGTCCATGAGGCTCCTGGAGACCCACTTCGGCATCGATGTGGTGACCACTCCGGATCAGCTATCCCAGCTCTACGACTCCATATTCGAGAAGTTTGACTGTGATCGCAGTGGGACTGTGGATGTGGAGGAGTTCAGGGCAGAGATGAAGAAGATCATGCTTGCTATTGCTGATGGGCTTGGGTCCTGTCCCATTCAGATGGCTCTTGAGGATGGTGATGAAAGTTTGCTTAAAAAGGCTGCAGATCTTGAGGCTTCTAAGTCTAATTCTAAGGCCTCCTTCTAGTCCTACTCCTCATCATTCCTTAACAATCTTATCCAATCCAATCTCACTGCTATGCATTGCAGATGCTTCTTCTGGGCTGGGTTTCTAGTTTCCACTATATATATGCATTTTTTTTTGGTGAAAAATAAATAAATTATGTATATATATGCATATTATGAGTGATGTTCTTCGTGTAGTCTTTCTCTCTATTATGTGCAATATTTTTATCTAATCTAAATAAGTGAGCAAGTACAAAATTCTTATCACTCAAACTCAGTTTTCATAGACTCAAATCTCTATCTCTACTTTTTCCTTAACTCTTATCTTATTTTTGTTTGGTTTCAAATCTGGGCGAGCTTAACTCAAAATTTTGACAAAGTGATGAAGCTCATGTACTGTGCAGATCAGAACGGTAACATGTCTCTCTCCTCCATCTCTTTCATTTTTTTTTTTTCCTCTCCTCTTTCAGGAAGCCTGAAACATTGAAACCTTTCTCCTCCCATTTTCGGCCTCTTAGCACCTCCAACAACCCACAACCCACCAATTGCAATTCTCAAAAACCCAACCCACCGCCATTGTTTTGCATCCACCACCGTACAAATCACCAAAAATCAAACCCATCCACCAAGCAGATCCACCAACACCATCAACATCACAGCAAATTCTTTCACATATATATAATGAAAATAAAAAAAAAAATACCAGAAAAAATTACCCCACAAAATCCACAACTCCAAGCCCAAAAATCGAAGCCCTCTGCCATCATCGCGTGAAGAAAAAGAAAGAATGAAGAAGAATAATAAGAAGCTGAGAAAAGAAACTAGAGTGAAAAACAAAAACAAAAAACAAAAAACAAAAAACAAAAAAAAGAAGATTAAAGAACCCAGCCGTGAAGAACCAAAAGCAAAAGAAGCAGCTGAAGGAACCCAGCTTGAAGAAGAAAAGAAAGAAAGAAAAGAGAAAAGAGGAGAGGGAGAGAAGAAATATCAGTTCGGTGGAGAGAAAAAGTGAGATAGAATAAAGATGTTTGAGCCCTGTGTGGTCTTGTCTGAACGTGGGTCTCAAAATTATCAAGTGGGTCTCAAAATTATCAAATATTTACAAAAATATCTGAAATCGTATGTGTATTTTTTTAAAATACGTGTAATAAAAAATATATAAAGATATATGTAATTATTTTTAAAAATTGAAAAAGTATCGTATCAAATGGCCCTTTGTTTTTGTTTTCCATCGTCCAAACTTAAAATTTTGAGTTTCTAAAACAAATATCTAAAACTAAAGTCAAACACTACATCATTTGTGGGGCTCACAAATTTTGAATGATACATCATGAAAATTAAGTGTGTGTTTGGTTCCTGAGTTTTGCTTTTGGGCTTAGCATTTTGCGTTTCTGTTTTTTTTTTTTTTTTTTTTTTCACGTGTTTTCATTTGGAGTATTGTGGTTACTGTTCAATGAACAGTAACCGCAATTGTTGACTTTCTGCCGTGAACAGTGCACATATGTACTGTTCACGAACCCACAAATTACACTTTTTATCAACTTTTTCATTAAAAATAGATCCCACGGTACTATTCACACATTTAAAAATTATTTTACTACAGTGTTTTAAGTTTTAAGTTTTAAGTTTCAGCAAAATAAGTTCTATCCAAACAGACCCTAAGTGATAACTCAGTTTTCATGTTATCCAAGCAGGTTCTAAGTTGTTCATGACTCCAACACCTAACTTTTAGGAATAGACTATTATTCTAACACAACTTCACGTCTGTGGATTAAGACTATTCCTTTTCTATGGGTCTGTTTGGATAGAACTTATTTTGCTGAAATTTAAAACTAAAAATACTGTAACAAAATAATTTTTAAATGTGTAAATATTACTGTGAGATCCATTTTTAATGAAAAAAATTGTTGAAAATTGATGTTTGTGAGACTCATGAACAATGCACAGATGTACTATTTACTGTGTACTTGGTCAACAACTACGACTGAAGCAAAAAAAATAAAAGGGAGAAAACGCAGACTTAAAACGCAAACGCCATCTCAATGCTATCCAAACTGCACCTATGGGTCCGTTTGGATTGAGCTTATTGTTATTGAAACTGAAAACTGAAAACTGAAAACTAAAAACACTGTAGTAAAATAATTTTTAAATATATGAATAGTATTGTGGGACTCATGAACAGTATGTAAACAGTACGTAAATAGTGTTTTTTCCCTGCACAGTAATTTTACTGTTCACGTGCAGAGAAAAAAAAAAAAAAAAGTCATGAAAACGCATAGCTGAAACGCAAGTTTCAGCTCCCCCAAACGCTCACTATATGCAAGGTGTCCTATGGTCACTAGTGTGCCAGTGCACAAACGAAATGACAAATACAGTGGTCGGGTAGTGAAATAAGTGTGGATTACACTGCCTCTAAACTTTACAAATTTTCAACGCAACTCACAAGAAAAGGAATGATCATGTCCCAAGGGGAATGCTCGGATGGGGACAGCAGGGCCTCTCTCTGGAAGAAGATTTGGCACCTGAACATGCTAGAGAAGATAAAAAATTTTGCTTGGCGAGCCTGTGTTAACGGGCTTCCAACAAAGGTTAACTTGCAGACGAGAGGAATTAATGATGGTGTGCTCTGTCCGGGTTGTGATGGAGTTCCAGAAACCATTTCCCATGCTTTAATTGATTGTGAGGTGGCCAAAAGAGTGTGAGACTTTTGGAAAGATTGCCCTGTAAATCTGGTGTCTAATCATTGGGATGTTTCTGACTCAGCTCTTGAAATTATTGAGGCTGGGACCTCCACGAATTTGGAAACTTTTTTTGTGGCGGCTTGGGTGATATGGTATAACAGGAATCAGATTGTGTTTGAATACACTTGTCAACTCCCCTATCAGATATGGAATTTTGCTATGGATTATTTGAAAGATGTTCATGGAAATAGGAGAAGTCAGCTCCTACATCGGATTGTGGAGAGCGGCAAGTGGGAAACTCCACCTCATGGGGCCATTAAAATCAATGTTGACGGAGCCACTTCTGAGCAAGGAAGAAATTCTGGGGTTGGCGTGGTCATTAGGGACTTTAGAGGAAAGGTTATTGCTGCTTGCTCTAAATATCTCGTTGGTCTGTTCTCAGTGATGGAAGTGGAGTTGCTGGCTGTTGAAATAGGTATTTTGCTTGCAAAAGAGTTGAAGATATCAAATTTTGAAGGGAATTTCACCAAAATCTCAACCTGTGAGAAACAAAAAAAATAGAGAAAACACACGCCAAAGAAAGCAATCACACGCACAAGACAATATTTACGTGGTTCGGCAATTTGCCTACATCCACAGAGTTGCAAGAATTTCATTATTATCAGGGAAAAATACAAAATGCGGCTATAGATATTCTCACTCTCAAAAACACGGCAATACCACCTCTAAAACCCTAATGACCAAAGTCAATTTCTATATATATACAAAACAGGCCCAAAAATTCTGGCTTGGGCCAAGCCTCCGCTCCATTGACTAAGCCTCAATAAATCTCCCATTTAAAACCACGCAATATTATTCGGGTCAAGTCAGGTCGTCAAACCAGATCAAACAAACTAGGCTCCACAAAACCCAACAAATATCATTATTGAGTCTAATGCATTGGCAGTAATTCAAAGCATAGACAAGGGTGAAATTGGTGGCTGCCTTGGTCATTTAGTTCATGGTATAATTCTCAGCCTTAAGGACTTTATTAGCTGGAGCTTAAACCATGTGAAAAGGAACTACAACAGAGTTGCGCATGAGTTAGCGCAGGAGGCCAGAAAAAGAGAAGAATCGAAGGTTTGGAAAGGGACTCATCCTTCCTTGATCTCTCAACTAATCCAAAATGATTGTATTTAGTTGTTTTTTTTCTGCTGGTTGTCATCTCTGTTGGTGTTCAATTTCATGTTGAATGAAAGTGAATGTTTTCATATCAAAAAAAAAAAAAAGTATTTTTATTGATCAATAGCCTTCTTTTTGAAAAAATGTAAATACACAATCAGCACAAATAAATTTTGATAAAAAAGAATGATCTATAGTTAAGGAAAGACTATTCCATTATAAAATTGAAACCAAGCCCATATGGATACTGGAAGCAGAGTATTGGTCATTAGTGAGATAAGAAGCAAATTTTTTTTAAAAAAAAGAGTGATTATGTTTGCAAAACAACATACTTTTTAAAAGATATATATATATATATATATATATAATTGCAAAACATCATCTTTCCCAGGAAATGAAAAAGAATTTAAGTTACCAATAGATAAGACCAACCATTCTAAACTACATAGATTCAAATACTCTTCACACTTAAGTATGAAATAATTTCATTTTAAATCATAAACCATACAACGAGGCTGAACTTAAGCTTAACCTAAAATGAAAAACTATGGGTTTTCCATGGATTACAGAGAACTCATGAGCAGAACTGATTTGATCTTGTTTTTAATGTCATCAATGCTATATAAGCTCAACAGCTTAGATAACAAATGATGCAGAATGACAAGACAATGGAACATTATCATGGAGATTTGCTTAAATTAATGAGACTCTTAATTTCTCCACTTTTTCAACACATTTTACCGAAACAAGGCCAATAGATTTGTAGGAATTCATACAGACACTGTGAAACAATTCCAGCTTAAAGCCAATAGGCTATGAATATGAGTACATGGAGACAATTCAAAGAGCTCAAGCTTATGTAAACACAAACTCTATTGTCCAACCACTAATTCCAATCTTTTCATTTACAAGTAAGCATACGAATCAGAGAATGCATACATGTGACATTGTGTCCTAACATGTGAATAGAACTAGTTGATCATGTAATAAAAAAACCATACCAAGTAATTTGTCAACACCCACCACCAATTTGTGTAAAATCTATTTTCTTTTGACAGTAATCATCAAGGAGAAAATCTCTTATGTATGGAAAGTTAATCCACCACCACAGCACTGCTATTAAATAATTTTTTTTCTCACATTAGTAATATAAATGATCAAACCAACATTCAATACAGGACACTTCAGATGCATCAAGGAAAAAGTCTTAGTAAACATGTCATAACACATGCAGTCTAGGAATAGCACAAGGAAGAAATCAAATGCAAAACATAAAACACTATTCAAAGTAAATAGAGTTTAAGAAAAAGGGGTCAAAGAGTAATCATTTCTTATGACATCTACTAGCCTTAAAGCTTTCATAGTTTGATGGTATTGACATCATCCTCACTGCCTCTACAAGTTACCAATTGAGAATCCAAAAACCATAAACTAATAACAATAAGTCAATAGCAGAAATTCCATAGTAGATACTCAAACCATAACAAAATGGGGTTATATCCATTACACTCACTTATCTAACAATGCTCCAATAGTAGAAGGGATGAGATACTAGGAATTGAATAATAGAAGGTATAAGAATATATTAAGACATTACCATAAATTCGTAGAACATGATATATATAAAAACACAACAGACACGATAGCCTATTGTATTATATAAAACCATAATCTATGTATTTATGGTAATATCCTAATATATTCTAACAGAATCAATCTATGTTTGTACCAATTCACTCCACCCTTTCCTATTGTTCTGGCAGTACAAAATAAAAGAAAGCCAGTTGCTTGAAGTACCCTCCACCAAGGGTGCACATTGACTCTCACATGTATGTTTTAGGATCCAAATACCTTGAACCTAAAAGCATGTGAGAGGTGGGCACATGAGCACATGGGATAGGGTATCTAAGCACTAAAGATAATGGTTAATTGCAATAGAATGGGTATAAAAATTTCAGACCCAGTCTCACTCCCTAATGGCTACATTAATCAAAATTAATACCTAACCCAAAAGGGGATTTAACTGAGAATCTTATTCTTACATATAGGAGCATCTGAGAAAGCATAAACCATATGAACATCAGAGACTCTAATTTATTTACTTTTTGAGATTTGAAGGGTGTGTGAGATTCTATAATGATGTAATGAAAGTAAAAAAAATAAATGCGAGAATAAAGACTAAAGCAACATGAAGCAGTAATAGAAAGAGAAAGATCTAACCTTTGATTGAAGTTAGTTGAAACTTGATTAAAGGTTTTAACTTTGATTATAAGATATGATGATAGAGAGAGAAGTGTGAAGAAGGAAGATGATAAAGAGAGAAATAGGAGCCCAAAATAGTAAAAGGTTAAGCGAGTATTAAGAGAGAGAGAGAGAGAGCGAGAGCGCCCCTTTTGGCATTGGGAATGAGAAGAAGGTGAAGATTAAAAGGAAAAAACGTCGCCTGAGAGATTCGAACTCTCGCGGGGAAACCCCATGTACTTAGCAGGCACACGCCTTAACCACTCGGCCAAAGCGACGCTTCTTGTTACCACGATTTCATTTATTCGTATCTATACGTTACACTACCTTAAAATAAGACCAATGTTACTTTTGGGTCTACAATATTTTTACAACAAATCATATATGATTAATTGTAAGTGGTTCAAATTTGAACCTATCACTGAGATTACTTTTTTACCCCAATAATAACAATCCGTAACAATTTGCCACTTAGGATTTATTATGAACATAACATTTCTCTTAAAATAATGCAAGAAAAGGGAAAATTTTGCAAAATAGCATCTAACCAAAGTCCAAAGTTATTTAGATATGTAGCATCTTTTTGAAACTCAAATTTGTCAAACTCAAGTTCCGAGTGAAACTTGAGTTCTAAGCAAAATTTGAGTTTTAAGCGTTACATTTGATCAAATTGTCATAATGTTTGGAATTCAAATTTAGTAAACTTGAGTTCCACTTAGAACTTGAGTTTGTCAAACTCAAGATATAATAAAAATAACTTTGGCGGTGCTTTGTTCCTAAATTATTCATAAATTTATGCTAAAATGCCGAAGAAAACCACAGTCAACTCAACAGTGAAGGTGAATAGCATTAAGCTAAGCATTCCTATTCCTAGCATATAGTATTTTTTTTTTTAGATTTAAAGAATGAGACCCTCCACCAGTCCACAATTCCCTCTCCCTACCCTATTCCACTCCACCACTTACGATACAGCTGACCGACCTACCATAGATGCATTGAAACTTCCTATCTATCTCTCCTTTCTTTATGGAAAATGGGACCCACTTCCCCTATCAAAAATAAACCCACCAAACCAAGCAAAACAAAACAATACAAAACAGATTACAGAAAAGTGTGTTATCTTTCTCTCCTTCAATTTTCCCAATTTCCAATTTCTAATCCATCCCGCCCCCACACCCACCGTCACCGTCACTATCACCACACAATGTAGTACTAAAACTGAAAAATACTCCTTACTATTGTCAATTTACTTTATGAAAAATATTAGGTAGAAAATAGTAGAGAAAAAGAGAGAGAATATCCTCTCTTCCTGAGTCGTGAGGTTGAGGCCAGCACCAGCCTCAGCACCTAGCACCTAGCAGCATGAACAGCACCAGATGCGCCACCGACACCAGAATGGCTGCTGGGCTTCCTGAGACCGAAGAAGAAGAAGAGATGCAAAGGCAAACATACACATACTGGTGCCATGAATGTGACATGAGCGTTAATTTGATCTCTCTTTCTCTTTCCCATTCCCAATGTCCTCACTGCAACAGTAGCGATTTCCTCGAGCTCATGGATTCCACCATAGCTACAACAACTACCCAACAACAAGACTCCTACTTTCTTGACAACCCCACCCTCCTCCACCGCCTTTTCCTCCTCCACCACAACGAAGAAGACAACATCAACAACAACAACCACGTTGACTCCTCTTCTCTCTCCACCATCACCATCTCCTCATCCATGCTGGACTCGGACCCAGTCCTTCTCTGTGCCATTTGCAAGGACGACCTTCTCCTCCACTCCCAAGCCAAGCAGCTCCCTTGCTCCCATCTCTACCATTCTCAATGCATTCTCCCCTGGCTCTCTTCCCACAACTCATGCCCTCTCTGCCGCTTCCAACTCCCCACTACCGCCGCCGCCGCCGCCGCCGCCACTACCGGGACACTCTCCTTTCTAGATTTCCTCCACGATGAGGTGGAGCAGGAACAGGATTGGCTTGGCTTTACCAACACTCTCAGGCACATTGCCCGCAGACAAACCATGGTTGCTGCTGCTGCTGCTTCTGGTGATCAACATTTGGGCCTTAATGACAATGACCACAATGCTCATATCATTCTACCTTAATTTCCTGGTGGGTCTTTTTATTTTTCAATTTTCCAATTTCGGTCTTTGATTTTCTCTACCAAAGTTCACGTCTTTATTATTTTTCAACAATTTTTGTATGTGGGAATTACAGGCCTTTGCTTTTTGTTCATGATAAAAGTAAAACACTTTCATTAGATCAGCTGCATAACTCAAAGCCACGCATATAGCTTTGCCTCTATCCATGCTATTCTAGTATTTAATTCCTCTTCTTCCTCCACGTGTGTTTTCTGTCTTTTGAATAGCAGGAAAGGTTCACTCTGAAAAGGAAAATTAATATAAACAACTTTACTTGGGTATTAAGTATTAACAAAGATATTTTCATGCCTTCCAAAAGACCATAACTTGTTGTTTCACACAATTCTGCTGCTGACACTAGATAAAGAAACCAGCTTTAAAATAATGATTATGTATATGAAGCGGAAATGTGGCCTTACTAACTATACTCCTACTAGTATAATTCAATATAGCTTTAAAAGTGTGAAGAATTATTTGTTAGGCATTTTCAAGGTTTCTAAGTTGACTATCTATTTTCAAGTACTAGAATCAATACTTGTTTTACCCCAGTGGTTACGGCTTCCAGTAACTATACTTTGCCGTAGATTAAGCTCATAGGTGATCAATTTTTTTTATCTTATTACTCATAGTTGTGCAATTTGTTGAATCTATTACCAAGCAACCCAACCTTTAAGTTAATTCTCATTTTCTAGTTATATGACTAGAGTTCTTGAAGCTGTGAGAGAAATTTGTGTTTTTTGTTGAAATTGGTTGTCTGATGGGTTATGCTTCTTGTGCAGCATCTGATGCTTGGTAGTTTATTGGCCAATATATAACAATTGTTTATTATGCTTTGAAGTAATGGAAGTAGTGATACCTAAATTTCAGGTTTGATTATATTTTTTTGTCAACTCACAGAGTATTATGGTTCCAATTAGGTAAATAATATATCTCTAACACTTTTAGAAAGATAAATTTATGGTTCCCTATGGTTTTCCTGTACCTTAATGATAAAGTTGCTGTAGATGTTTCCAAGAATGTTCTCAAATATTGCATCTAAAAGCATGTGTTTATGATGCCTTATTTCTGTCTGATGAAAAATAAGTCTGAACACTAATGGAGCTAATAAAAAAGTACGAAGAGCAATGAAAAAAGATGGGCACAATGGGGAATTTATTGGTATGTGTAGTGCAGCAGCAGTTGAATTATAATAACGGTCATGTCTGTGCACTGTAATGCCTTTTTTATTCTAATTCCCTCTGAAATTACACTGACCCTCACCCTTGGGCTTGGGGTACATTTGTTGTTCAGCAATATCAAAATGAAAAATTGTGAACAAATTTGAAATTTTTTTTACTACTCATAGTTGAGCAATTCATTGTGATGATATTTGATTGCCGCTCCTTATGCTGCTGCTACTTTCTCTGGCTCCCCCTTAAAGAACAGCTTTCAACTTTCTTCCTTCTCTTTGCTATATAAATACTTTGGTACTGAGAATATAAAATAGGAAAGGTCCTAAATGTATTGGAAGATATAATGGTTGAAGAGGAGCGGTTGGGGGTTTGTGGGAGATTGCAAATAAACGTGAGGAGATGAGGTAAAGGGAAAGAAACCCACCAAAAAAAGGGGTAATAGTAGTAGTAGTAGTAGTAATTGTTGCAGCGGTAGTAATGAGTGTGGCTGTTCTGTAGCACTTGTAATAGAAGACTTTTCCACCAGCACATCTGCCGTACAGTTTTGTATTTCATCAAACAGCTGTGGGAAGCGTCTATATGCCCTTCTTGTATTTTGGATTCAACTTCATTATTCTTTCTGGTTTATATTTTTTTACTTTATTGATGGTTTCTCAACCACTTCATTTGATCATCAACAACCATCTATATTGTAGCTCAAGAGCTTTCATTAGTCCAATTGGTCCAGAGTTCCAGTTTGGAGTTGTCCTCCAACTTAAATCAGGATAGTACATTTCTATAAAACTCACATCAAATGTATGCTCGCACAAAATTAAAACTTGAAGTTACTTTGAGCCAACCAAATGAAGACATTATTCTTTTCTGAATTTTGCAAATGTGAAAATGATTTTTTTTTTTTTTTCATTTATTTCATTAGTCCTTTCTTGTTTAGATGCAATAGGTAACTCTGGCGTCTCTAAATATTCACCTAAAAATCTGTGACAAGGCAAGCAATGTATCTGAGAGAGATGGGAGACAGGCTTTATACATATTAAGTAGGCTGTGTTTGGGATCAAGTTGTTGCCATATATCTAGTTCTGGCATTTTTATGGCTTAATTCAGTAATTATGTTGGAATTTCTTAAGTCTGGATGTATTTTCAGTCTGCTCATTAGTTTGTATTTGCTAATTGACACATTGAGTTTTTTTTTTTTATAATATTTCTGCTACTCTGTTTGATAATCAACATCCCTTTATCTCAGCTCTTGCTGAGATTAGTTTGATTGGTCAGAGCAACTTGAAATGCTTTATCACCAGTTTGAAGATTTCCACCAATTCGGTGTTATGTCAGGATGGTACATTTCTATAAAATATAGATCTATTTTAGTTATGTGCTTTCCTGTATCAACTTTAAGTTGAATTCTATGCAAACAGATCAAGAAATCATCATGTGTATGCGTTTCTATGTTGCAAAGTAAACATAATTTTGTATCATCTGTCACCTACTACCTTTCATTGGATAAACACCGGTGGCCCAGGAATATCTTCCCAAAAACTGTGACAAGACACGAGTTGTATCTGAGAGAGATGGGAGATGTAGAGATCAGAATTACTCATATAATGTACATAGTCTTGGTTGATTTCTACTTCTTGCTGCATTTCAACTGACTTCTATCTCATTTTGATGTCCTTATAACTTATTGCAGGTAATGTATATAATTTGTTATTAGGAGAATCTGAATTCAGTCATTGAAGAGCTTCTGATGAAGTGTAAATCTGCAACGGATAATTGTACTTTTTTCCTGTTCCATTTTTGCTAGGTATAGTGCACCGCCCAATAAGATGATAACCTGGTTTTATGTGTGACTATTGTGCAATACCTCTCTCTCTCTCTCTCTCTCTCTCTCTCTCTCTCTCTCTCACTGAATTGAATATTATGTAAACCAAACTCTCCTTCGATTTCAATAAAACAGAAGGTTAAGTTGCTATTTTAGTGTACCAGTAAAGCTTTGATCTGAGTGTTTATTTATGATTTCACTTCTTTGCATAACTATTTTGATGCCACCCATGGAACTTTACCTTTTACTTTAATACACCCTCTAGAATTGCTTTTGCAACTGCATCATTGCGTTCTTTATTGTACAATAATAGAATTTGGCTTACGGATTTTATAGTAAATTCTGTTGTGTTTGTATTGTAACTCTCAACATGTTTATATGAGGTCCATGTGATTTTGTCATCTACTCAGCTAGGGGTGTGCATGGTTCGCGTTGATAAGCTTTTTTGACTCAACCCAACCCATCACAGGGGTTCAACCGAACCCATATGAATTAGGTTGGGTCGAGTTGAACCCATGGGTTGGCCAACCTTTTTTATTATTATTAATATTATTATTATTAAATTGAGCAGAAAAAAATTTATTCCACTTGCCACCTGAGTTGATAAGCAAAATATAAATGAACTAGTATTTCAACTCAGTTATAAACAAAATATATCTAACTGAATTAATAAACAAAATATACATGAATTAATATCCCAACTCAATTATAAACAAATATAAATGGAGGGGGAGAGTGGGAATGGGAAGTGGTAGAGAGAGAAATAAGATTGTTAAGGTTTGCAAGATAATTGAGTTTTATATAAGAGCTGAATAGAGAAAAAATTAAATAAAAAATTATTAATTATAATATATATATATATATAATTTGAATTTTAAATATATATGAGTCGGGTCAGGTTAGGTAGGTTTGTGATTATTACGACCTAAACCCAACCCAACCCACTATTAAAAAATTTTGCATAATCCAACCCAACCCACCAACCTCTAAAAATCGACTCACCAACCCGACGAGTTGAGTTGGGTTAGGTTGATGGGTTAGCTACACACTCCTACACACTTAGCTGATTGATTAACATCAGGCCAACCCCAACCATTTAGGTAAGATCTGTCATGGGTGTCATCCAACTACACAAAGAAGAGTTGCTTGTGAAGAGGTGTATAAAATTTTCTAACATTTTCTTCTACTCAATTCTCTCCCCCACCAATGAGCTATAGCTTGACCAACACTTCATAGCTCCTACACACAGAAGAGTTGCATGTGAAGGGACATATAGGGTCCGTTTGCATTGAACTTATTTTTGTTGAAACTAAAAACTGAAAACACTGTAACAAAATAATTTTTAAATGTGTTAATAGTACCGTGGATCCATTTTTAATTTTTTTTTCTGAATAAAGTGGTTGTGGGTTCCATTAACAGTGCGTGAACAGTGCTGCTACAGTTATGAAAAATAAATTTTGTCTCCCTAAAACGCGTGAATGAAAAAAAAAAAAAAAAAAAAAAAAAAAAAAAAAAAACCGCTGAAATGAAAACGCAAACGCCGAATCCAAACCGGCACATAGTATAGAGTTTTATACATTTTCTTCTTCACAATTATTTCACAGTGCTAATGAGCTATAGATTAATTGGCAATTCCTTATTCTCCCATAATAATCGGATGAAGGGTGAGGTGATGTCTTCAAGACTCGCTAGGTGCAGGTGTTCATATCAATTTTTAAAAATAAAAATAAATAAATAAAATCTCTCACAGCATGTCATTGCAAACCATGCAAGAGGATTATGCATGTGAGTTTTGATTTGCCCAAGAATTAGGCAAGTAGTACAACTCCAATCATATTGACTTGGAATTTCTTTGTGAAAGAGTAAGAGACTTCTTTGGAAATGAGCAATTTCATTTCAAAAGGACCGTTATACAGTCAGTTCAAAAACTCAACCCAAATAGGATCGAATTCTATTAAGATAAGCAATTTTGAATCTTATTGAACAAAATTAAAACTCCTTAGGTACCTCTTTTTTTTAAAAATCAGCTCTTCAGGTACTTGATCCTAGAAAAAAAAAAAATTCTTGTAATACTTGATGATGCACAGGATCGTCAGTAACAGTGAGCGGATGGAATCCTTTGTGGTGCGAGAGAATATGCTCTACAATGATCACCGGTGTGGTGCCTGCCACAACGTCTCCGATGCCAAAGTCAGAATAAAAATAATAGTCAATCAAGATGTATCTCTGGGTGTGTATGTCTCGTACCTTTTTACTGACTGTGTGGGAGCTTTATACTTGCAACCTTGGGGGCTAGCCGTTGGGGTGATAAATGCTTTCTCAAGTAACGCTCCTGGTCCAATAATGAGACTTTTAAGAGGTTCCCAACGGTCTGCTGGGCTGATTTCGTAACCGCTCAAGTCATTGATTGACTGCATTGAGTGACTCTCTGTCTTCGTCAGTGACGATGGCTTTCCTCGTTGTTCCTGATGACTTCGTCAAGAATGCTTCCTCCGTCACTAAATGTTATCTTCGTCTAGGGATGCAGCATCGTCATTCCCATCAATACTTATCAAGGAGAAAAAGTGTAGCTAAGGGACAAAGAAATGTGAGGTGGCGCCACATAAATATAATGGCAGTCGTATGCGACTCTTGTTGTCCAAGTTCATGGTCAGCATGGTTGTGGTCCTCGTCACTTTCACGGCTCTTTCCTTTACTCTAAAATCTAAATCCAATAATGCAATGTGAATCATGTGATGTTTTAAGGTTGGTTGTATATGCTTTTAATAATTTAGAACAGGAAAGGGATTTGGCTACCTTATTGTGTGGTTAACAATGACTATTAGAAACATGAAACATAACCATCTGTAACTGCAATAATTGATGCCAATGCTACCCTACCATACAAATTTCACAAAAGATAAGGCAAACATAACTTGAACTACAGTACACAGACACCTACGGTCTGTGATCATTATCAAATGGTCTCATTTCATTTGATGACTTACGCGTACTCTTCGCAAAGCTTATTGGATAAACAGATAACACGTGGTATCTAGAATATGGTTGTCATGGACATGAAGGTGGATATACTTTTAAAGCCCCTCTAGAATGAATTAATGTCAAAATTGACCAATTCCCACCTTCAAGCTTTAACCTCTTCAAGTTCAAAAGCTTCTTCGTACGTGGGTGTCACGTTTGCAATTACGCTTGATGATGGCTAAATCGGTGCACTATAATCAGTCAATTAAATTATTAGACATTTTGCTTTCTAACACCTAACCACGTGTAATGAATTGGCTTGGTTTACACTAAATGTTAAGATAGTTTGAGGCGGCTAAGTCAATAGTCAAAGAGGAAAGGCTTGCAAATCTCTTTCCAGCTTTTATATAAGGACTTGTGTGCATGGTCTTTTGCTAAATCCAATTCATCATTTCTCACCTCTCTTTTGCTATCACAAACACACATACTCGATCAAAACTTTAGCCTCTCCCAGTCCAAAAATCTCATTATCAACAAGAATGATGATGATGGAAAGTGATTTAGGACACACGCTTATGAAGGTGGCCTTGTTTGTTCTAGTACAAGCTTTGGTGTATCTCATACTTTCAAAGTCATCCAGCATCTTCTCCAAAGACACCAAGAGATCATTTAGTTTCAAGCCAGCTCGGTCTGTAAGTATTAACCGAATTCTTGCTGCAATTAGCGACATGCCTGCTGGTGGCGAGCCGTCTCCTCGTCCAGGAGGCCTACAGTCTCCAATCAAGGAAAATTCAAAGCCTCATGATCACGCCTCTTAGGCCTTTTTGTTTGTTGTTGGTTTTGGTTTTTTTTTGTTTTGGTTTTCATACATACTTCCATTAGTTTTTCTTTTATACTTGAATTAATTATTTGTGGCACAGCTTTGGCTGCTGGCTTCTATATTGTAAAATTGGTTGTGTTGATGTGTAAATGAATTAGACGGATTCTTTGGTTCTGTATTGTTTCATTGGACAGAGCTTGTTATTGTAGCAAGTAACAAACAGATTTAGCTTTCATATAAAGTCTTTTTAGCACCACTTGTTACACGTTTTCTAGTGATATGATGGCAATCGGTGAGTGGTTGCAGGATATAAATGATAGATCCAAAAAATGTTTTAATAGGAAGAGAAAATTTTAAATTGTGGATGTTAGACATATAGCCAATATCATATGGACAGATGATCAATATAGTGATTCAATCCACTATTCATGTAGATCAAACATAAATTCATTATATATGTGGAGGTCTAATGCTGTGTTGAATTTACTGAACATATCCTCTGCATGTGGGAGCCAATACCCCCCTCTTCACATAATTTTTTTTTTTTTTTTTTTTTTTTACATGTAAAAGTTCTACAGATTCCTTAATTGAGAAGTTATTTCCATCAACCATTACTTTTTTTTTTTTTTTTAGTGCAGTATTACCTGATGTATAAAATAATTTTTCCATCATTATTGCTCATTGGGGTCTCTCTTTGGAACCCTTTATACAAAATACAAATCTTCTATACTATTTTTTGTGTTCCACTTTATATTTTACCAATCACAACTTGCAATATATTTATTTAACTTTCTTTATAGAATAGCCAAAGCTTAAGGATTTGTACTCATCTATCCTTGCTATATTTAAGAGCATTAACAACAGTGAAGCTAAAAATTTAGCTATTTGACACCACAAAAAGTTACTTTATCTATTTTACCTACTCATTTTACAAAACATCCAGCGACAATAGATCTATTTTAGCTTTCAATACAATAAAATAATATAAACATTACAATAAAATAATATATCTACTACAATAAAATAATATATCCACTACAATAAACAAACATCACAATAAAATAATATATCTACTAGTGTTTTTCTAGTAGCTGGGTGTCTGATTTAGTGGGTTTTATATAAATTTTAAGAGCACCACCTCCAGCGAGCAGGCTGGCGAAGCAAAAAGGAGATGAGGGATGCCGGAGAGAGAGCAAGGAAAAAAAAAAAAGAGAAAATATTATTTTAATGAAAGAAGAGAAAGAAGTTTAATAGGAATTTTTTTTTTTTTTTTTTTTTTTTTTTACTACAATGCACAACCATAAATAGTTGTGCATTGTAACAAGAAGCTAAAATATTTTAGCTATACCTCTACTATTGTAATATGCATTTTTGTATTTTGGTGAAGCTAAATAGCTATGTAAGCTAAAATAGTTATATAGTTATTTAACTTCATTAGTGTTAATGCTCTCTTGGCCTCTTACAAGTGGTTTTTTTTTTTTTTTTAAAGGTAAACAGTGTTAATTTTGATGGGCTTAATTTCTTTCATTTTTCTTCACATAAAGTTTTGATCCAAGAGAGGTACAGGTTTGGTCAGAATCGGGTCCATCAATCTTTTAAAATCTTAAGTGGCTCTCGATTAGGAAGCATATAAAAGTATAAACAATATCTCTTTTGGAAAAAGAGAGAAAGTTATAAACAAACAAAGGGCCTGTGAAAATCGTGGGTAAAAAGAAACCATAATTGATTATGGGCTGGCCGAAGTATACCTACCCATTTGGAGGCTTATAAAGAAACCTGTCATTTTTAATGAAGAGACAGAAATCTTTGATCCATCCATGATTTTATTTTCTAAATTATTTATTTTCTTTGATGGACTTCCTTTATTTACCTACTTTCCCTTCTTGATATATGCACACAACCTTAAAATATCTCCTTCCCTAATTTCGCTTTTTATTTCTATATTTTTAATTTCTATTATCTTCATTTCTTATTTTCAGTGGTATTTTAGGTGCACCTTTGTAGCTTACTTTATTTTGAACTCTTTGATGGTCAAAATACTTTATCACATTTTGAATATTTCATTTTATGTTTCACAAATCATAATTTGTAAAAATTAAAAAAATAAAATAAACTTCAAACAAATAGGATACTATAATTGCTAATGTATAAAATAAAACATTAAAAGTGAAACAAATTATTTCTATTTTATATACAATTTTTCTCTCTCAAATTTCTGCTATTTAATAGAAATGTTCCTCTTGTGATTTTCTTTTTTCTTTTTTCACTTACCATTAGTCTTCCTATAATGGAAATTTGAACAATCCCACTAAGCCAAGGTTTTTCTTATAATTTTCTGCCTTAGTACGATGGCAAGCTCCTTCCACCAAAATTGATAGGTAGCCGGCCAGTTTAAGTCAAGAGATTAGCCTTTTGAAATAATTTGGGGTAAGGTTGTGCTTACCATGATCTCTCTTAGACTTTACAAAAGTGATAGTTTTGTATACTGGATATAATTTTTTTATTTTAATTCGTAAGTGAGTTCACAAATTGAACAAGAGAGGGCAAGCTGAGAGCCTGAAACTTGCAACATTCTAATCGGCTGCTAACTTGAGAAGGCAACTTAACAATCTATATTTATAGTTACTGTAATTATTTAGTTATGCAAGATTTTTATTTTTATTTTTCCTAGAGGGACAGATACAAGCTTTTGACATTATAGAATAATATTGTAACATCACTAGGTAGAATGATTTTATCAATCCAAGCATTGTTCAACTCTTAAAACGGTAATTAAATGAATATTATCTTGAGAAATTCGCATATATACCTTTCTGGTATCAATAATTTAAAAATCCAATGTCAATGTCTACCAACTGTTGGTATTATTAACTAATCATTTTTAGTAGTTTACTGTTTAATTATTTGAGAACAGCTTTTAATTGTTTGTTTAAATGAGAAAGAAAGCCGCAAAGTGACAAATTAATTAGTATGTCAAGATTTACCATCCAAGTAGGAAAAAAATAGTAATAATGAAAGAGATTTGGTTGCTACCATAATCTTTCAACTGAAAATGTTCAGTTAGCCGCATCAAAGTGACTGAAAAAGAAACGGGAAGTCCAAAACAGCGATGGGGCTACCTCCTCCCTTATAAAAAAAAATCATCATTTATCGGAATACTTATAATAAACAATCATCATTTATCAAATTTTAATTCTACTATTACATATGATTGTGACATTTGCAATGAAGTCATACCTCTTTCTTAAAGGGGCCGGGCCGGGGTTCAATTTAGATTACCCATCATTAAATAAAAATCATTGTTTACACTTTAGAATCTCTCTCTTTCTTTTTAAAACCCAAAAAAGAAAGGGTAACTTGTAAGTTAGTAATTCATTTTTCTTGTTATTGGGATGCTTTTCGTTTTATTAATATAAATGGGGTTTTGTATAAGTAATGATATAGCTAAATGTTAGGCACCTATATGAACGATATATCAACTAAAATTGTTTCTTTATGTAAGGTACACCCCCTTCCTATTCAAGCATCTTTAAAATATCATAAAACCTCTTTACATTTATTTACATTGGTCCCAAAAATATATATATATATATATATATAAAATATGAAAAAGAAGAAGTTAAGTTCGAACCCCCTTTCTTTAATGTTTAATAATTTAATCTTCTTGAAAAACAAAGAAGTATAATAAGGAAAGTTTGGATATAAAGAAAATAGAGCATTCCATCAAAATCATTAAAAAGCTTGTTCTTTTTTCGGTAGGACCTTTAAACTTTAAAAATAAAATAAAAAATCACTCTCACTAAGAGAGTATCAAAGTTATAATTAGAACTTAATGCATCCTCTTTTTTGGTAACTAAAACAAAAAAGGATTCACAAGACCTCACGTGAACCTCATAAATGTAATGTTATTTTAGGAGGCCCCATTATGTTACTTTTTGATATCCGGCTGTAATTTTTGTTCAGTCATCTGTAGAACAACCTTTCATGTTGGTAAAAAGTTAGAGGAGAGTGAAGGTAAATTTTTTAATGCAAACTTCAAGCAACTTTCCCTCTCTACTCATCAATGGAAGTGTAAGAGTAAAGTGATAGTATATAGAAATTTGCGCTTGACTGGATTGTCATCCTCTAAATTATGGAACAGCACAAATCTCGTGCTCTACTGATTTGCGAGTACAGTGAAAATGGTTGTAAGAGATCCGTGGCCCGTGCACATATTGATTTAGCCCCCACGAGTAGATCCAATTAGTACATTTGTTTTGTGCAGAGGCTGGTAGAGCAAGCAGTAGAGTACATATACGGTATAATGGTTAATTAAGCTGGCCACGTGAAAGAGACAGTAGATGTACCAGACTACTAGTGAATCCCAGATGATACTAAACTTTACACCAAGTCTAGTGCTGTGAAACAGTACGTGTGCCTTCACAACTATAAGTAGAATGCATGGTACAATGGTTAATAATGTTAGTTTGTTCTGTTAATAAAAAGTCTTTGTTTAGCCAAAAAATCAATGGCTAACAATGTCTCCTTTAAAGCTTTTCTTCGACTCCTTTCCTCCTTCTCAGTTCTAACCTTACATGCACTAACATGATCATAGCAGAAATTAAAGTGTAGTAAGCTGAAGACATCTCTAGATTTTAATAATCAAAAAAGCTCTCACAAAACTAATGGTGTAGTTAACTCATTTTTTGAATGCACAAGATGAGATTAATTACTAATTACCAAAAAAAAATAAGAACGGATAACAAGAGATTGTGGTCAATCATGAAGTCCTCACATCGTTTGGTATGAATTTTTTATACAAAACTTATTTTCTATGTAAAAGCATTTCCTAAAATGATAGCCAAGATTAGTTTTAGTTAACATGTGATGTGGCTGTATATATTATCCACGTTAATGTAATGCAGGAGTTAGGTAAAATGAACTTGGACGAGTACTCTTATGTTATAGATGCGGAGTATAATGATTTAGACTCCAAATTAATGGAAAGAATATATCTATGTATGCGTGTAGGTAACTGTAAGCAAGGCCCAATTGCATTCTATTACTTCATTGACTCTTTAGATGGTAGAATAAAATAAATATCCAACCCTGGTTTCCAAAAGACAGCTTAATATTGCCTTCAATTCTCACTTGTATTATCAAAAAAAATCTCACTTGTATTTTTTAAAACAAGTTCTTAAATTTAACATTCTCCTATATATAGTTGCCTCTATATCCACTAGTCGTTCTTCAAACATACACAATCAATAGTATCAAACCAACCCTTTCCTACCCACTCTTTCTCTGTCAATCAAGTTTGCAATAAGATGATGAAGCCACATTCATGTAAACCAAGTTCAGCTACTTCTACTCAACTTTCCATGCACAAACACTCACGGGAGATATCAAAGCTCCAGCCAAAGATTCGTATAATTCACATATATGCACCAGAAGTCATAAAGACAGAACCTGCAAATTTTCGAGAGCTTGTTCAGAGACTCACGGGAAAACCTGCAGAGATGATGAAGAGTAATAGGAACAGTACTACATGTTCAACAACAAGAAGCCCACCAACCAAAAATATAATGAGTTTCTACAGGGAGCCAAGCTGCAGCACCATAGAAATGCATGATGCTTTTGCCAATTTGCAAAATGGGGTGAGAATAAAGGAGGAAGATGAAGAAGAATTTTGGAGAAATGAAAACTTAAATGGCTTCTTTGATGGTTTCTCTGACTTGGATGGTTTCATTGAAGAGTTAATTTAAGTTACTTGATTGTTAATTGAAATGCATTATCTCCATAAAAGATTTTAAGGAAACTTCCTCTTTTGTTTAGTTTCAATTTTTCTTCTATTATGTAATTAGAATATATATAGTGAAAGTATGTTTCTATGCTTTCTGTACATTTCCTCCTCCTTTGTGTTTAGTGATGCCACTATACTGATTCTACATTTTCCACTCCACTCATCATAAAAAGAAATAAGCTGCACCATAGATAACCCTTCTCCTCAGCATGACTGAGTTGATTCACAATATGATATATAAGCACAAAGGATCAGAGATTTTATGAGAAGGGTCTCTAATTGAATTGCTTAAGATTTACTATTTCACCTATATAGGGTTCAAGTGAAAGTTAGATCTTTAGTCAACTGTAACAGATCAGCTCCAGCGTTAGCCCATTGGTACACCTTCTATGGTTACCTAGCCAAATTAAAAATTAAAAAAATATATATAATAATGCATTTTTAATTAGCACCAAGCTAGAAAAAGATTTTATGTTACTATATATATTGATCAGCAAAAGAAGTATAGGAGATGTCTCATTGTATTTAATTAGTCGAATTCTTTTTCTATTGTCTTTATTTGGTTTTTTTTTTTTTAATCCTTTTTTTGGAAACTCAATGCAATAATACGTTGAAAATTGTATGTATATCTGTCTATATATATACACACACCAACACGATGGATGAGTACCGGTAGAGAGGAGCTATACCCTCTTCACCTTCGCCAGCTCCTTCTGAAGGCAGCGCACAAATTAGCTAGATTAGATCTAAAACCATTATACATTTTGACTTTTGAGTAAATAAACAGAAAGTTGCACATTAAGATACTCAGCGACATGCTTAGCTTACTTCCTATAAGGTTAGGATATTCTTTGTATACATATAATATATAAATTATTTTATGAAAGTCAAGCCTTCTACCACACATGAAGTTGTTGCAAATAGCAAAAATAATATATAGAATGGATGACATACGTATATACACTCAACAATGCAAACGTCATGGATTATATATGCAATTTGTTTGATTAATGCCAGGCCCTTTTGTCTCTTCTATATCTTCTCCAACTAAGATCCAACTAGAAATTAACTACTAAACAATAACTTTTTCTTTTAATAATAAACAAGAATTAAGATGAAGTATAACGCGTGCATGTAAATTACTTTAATGGATTTCTTTCATAGGAAGAAAAAGCTAAGAGTGATTACAGCCTCGATCTTGATGAAGGTAGCAATCTGAAAAAAAAAAAAAATCACCGACCACTTTATAACATGTTTTCTCTCAAGGTTCATGTAAAGCAAAGCAAAACATCCAAGTTTGATGAATAAGATTAAGAAGTGACTTTGAGTCTTTTAAATTGACTTTAGTAAAGCCAAAACACCATCGCGTCAATTGATTTGTAAATTATTTACTGCCTATTTTATATTAATTTAAGCAGCCAAGTGGGTTGGATTTATTGGAGCCTCTTTTTGTACTTTGCGTTTGGACTCAATGGGATTGCTCCAAATTGGAGTCCAATAATAGTATGTCAAAGCTAGCCAACCAAGTTAATTCATAAGTAGTTTCTCAAAAAAAAAAAAAAGTTAATTCATAAGTAAAATACTGCAAACTAATTATCTAAGGATGGGGTTGGAAATCGTTCGTAGCATCAAGCATTGAGATTTAATTAGAATTCAATGCTTGATACCATTCACATATAAACTTCTTCTTTTTTTAGGGGGGGGGGGGGGAGTTTCTTAGATACCACATTCAGTTCTACTTTCATGAGAAATATAAGTAGTTATCATCAATATTTAATGGATGCTTATTTAAGATTTTGTTAACAAATACTTTTCAGGTAATTATTAATAAATTATAATAAAAAAATTTTGACCCCAATAAAATACTTCTAAAAATAGCTCCTAAACCGATTCCTAACATTTCCCATTCCTAAAAGCTAATAAAGCTTGGTTAAAATATACAATAAACTCATCTTTTTCTCTCTTTTTCTTAACCAAGACCTGCCTTCATACATAAGGCTGCCACCGATCTGAGAGAAATTGGGTTTTGTCCATTCACTGAATTACAAGTCTGACTCAGAACTAGCATTGACTTTGGCTTTAATTAGGCCTAGTGTCAATGTCTTTATATAATTTGTCGATTTCTTATTAACTTTGTTTGTGGGAGTGGGACTGCCTTTTGTCAAGTTGAAATATAAAATAACAAATTATTATGGTTTAGATCAAAAAATCCAGCAGAGAAGTGACAGAGATTCCGGAGACAAGCCATTGCATATTGCCATCTTAACTTGTTAACAAAGACAAATTAAGGATATTGTATAACAATTAAAGGTGTGGGGGTAGAGCAATGAGCTGACTATGAGCATTAAATCAGGCACAAAAGCAGCCACTCACTAATTAACTATATACACTTTGTTTTCCATCTTCCGTGGAAAAAACAAATATTCAGGGAAACTTTAGGGGTGCATTTGGATGGCATGCTTTGCATATTTGGATTTGAATTTGGATAAATATCCAAATATTTTGTTGCTTTGACAGTTTAAAAAATGTCAAGAATTTAGATGACGAATTCACCAAGAATTTTAAATCTTTAAAATACTTGGATTTAAAATCAAGTCATTTTAAATCTATTAATTTATTTGATATACTTCTATTTTAGCAAAACAAAAAAAACAAAAAAAAAAAAAAAATTAGAAAACAATTCAGCAAGGTTAATGGCATCGAGCCTATTTAAGGGGCCTTTCTTTATGTTTCACCAAAATATACTCCTACCATAATGTAAAGTGGTGGGCTGTGCTAGTAGTGTTAAGTTCCTTCCTGCTACACTAAGTCCAAGTTTTCTGGATAAGGGAGTTGGGACCGGTCCAACTGCCACTCAATTTGGTCCGACTTGTATGCAAACTATGCCTGATTTGCCAGGAACGTGCTTGCGACAGGCAGAGCTGTTTCAGATAAGTTGTGGCAACAGACATAATAACAAAAAAAATAAAATATCTGGCTACTTAGTAGAATGACCAAATGATCCCAAATACAATCACAGTAATAATAATCACTTTTACAAAAAAGAAAGAAAAAAAGGGAGCAAATAGTAATATGTATGGGTTAATCAGGAGATAAAAAAATCATTTTAAATTTGGTCTGCAGGAGCAAAACTAGAGAGGAAAGAACGTTCCTTCTCAACACAATTAATCTCCCAAGAAAGTCCTGCCGTGGAGATTAACTACCTTGAGAGAAACGGACCTGAATGATTGATGCACAAGGGCTCCTTTTGGTTTTGACAGAGAGCAGGATTTCGTGAGGGAGAGAGGGAATCAATCTATCGATGCATACCTGCCGTTCTAACTCTCCTTTTATTTTCTTTCTGATTGTTTTATTTCTTTCCCTCACACTCGTTTCTTTTCTATTTCCTGGTATCTCTTTTCGAATTCCTATTTCTTAATTATGGTTTCCGTTATTGCTCTATCTTTTGTTTAGGTCAAGGTTCTCTTTTTATAGTGCTTACCGTGACCGGATTTTACTGCTTTAGCCCTTAACCTCCTTTGTCTGGTCTGGGTGTATTGGCCGACCACTACTGATCCGTCTGTGTGCCATCCCCCCATCACCAGACAAAGAAGGGTATTTTGTTTGTTTGTTTGCCGTGGCACCTTTTCCTACTACGATCTGAGTTCTTTCTCTCTCCCTATCCCTCATGGCATGCACTTAATGGTTACAACTCAACTTGCTTCTTTTGGGTAGTATATCATTCCAGCAGGACACTTCCCCCAAAAGAGCCTGAGCCGGAACCTCAAAAATAGATTTTTCTCCTCTCCCCACCACCAAACCATGCCCTCATACCTCTAACCCACAACCTCACCATGCCCTATATTGGCTGGGTACAAGCTGGTAGTGTCTGGGCCTTGCGCGTGCCTCCCTTCCATATGTGTCCAAAATCTACCTACTACTCATTCGTCTGCCGTGGTCTGGAGGCTTGCCTGCATAGCCTGTCGTTCGTTTTCTTTGACCTTTTATGTGAGCTGCTTTTCAATTTCTCGCTTCTCTTAGGAGTTGGGCTTTATTTGATACTGGGTCTTACACTTCTTTTGACCCATTTCTTGATTGCTCTCATTTCCTGTCATATTATTCTATCATTCATGCTGTAATGACTTAATTCTGCTGGGCCTCTTTTAGGCCAGCTATTTACTTTTTCCCCAGTGGCTTGGTATAACCATTGGTTTTCCTACTTATGAACTCATGTGTCCCTTTTGTCTTCCTCTTGGGCATCCTTAGCCCACTTGCTTTCTTTGGGCTTCCTTGGCCCTTTTACTAACTCTACATTTCCATGGGCTTTTACTAACTTCATTGGGCTTCCCTGACCCAATTACCTTATTCTTATCCTCGGGGTTTATGGGCCTGCCATTAGCCCCTTACTTTCTTTGTTTACATTACTTTGGGCCTGCAATAGCCCTTTCTCACTTTTCTATATCATATACTGCCCATGAGTATGCTATTTCTCTCTTTCCAGGTTTCTTTAAGCCCACTTGCCTCTTCAAGGTCCATTTGTTTATTTCATGGGCCTGTAATCCATTGTTCCTGCCGCTTGGACTTAATGGTTTTGCCATCTGTTTGCCAAACCTTTGCTGCCCTTGTTGCTAGGCTTTTTTCTTTCTTCTTGGATTCTCAAAAATGACCCTCAACACATAACAACTTGATTTAACCCCTTTTTTTTCCGTTGATCGGAAGTGTACTTCAGATATAGGCACACATCCTTTTCAAAAAGTTTTATTTTTTTTTAATAGAGAGAGAGAGAGAGAGGAGTTTAAACTTTGGGTAGTGTTTACTTTACACTATGCTTTTGTAACTCATAAACGTGAGTTTTCAATTATATATCAGTGTATGTAAAACACAAAACGAGTCTTTGCCTTAAAACTTTAACTCACATAGGCCCGTAAAGAAAGTCATTATAACTAAACTAATCCCATCTATTTAACAACTTATTAAATAAAATCAGCAAGTGAGGATAGGCTTATTTTTCTATTTGCTATTTTATGGAACCACCACTACTACCATATAATTCTCAAAAAAACGTATCACCACTAACCTAAAAGACGATTTGTCATTCTCAGCTCTCCACCAAAATGAACTATTACATGCCAAAATGGAATTCCAAGATTGCTGAGAAACTTCTTCTTCTTCTTCTTTTATTTTAATAATGCACGATTTCATTAACCGGGAAAGCCATAAACATCCTTCCTCAACTCCTCCAACACACAGGAGGAAGATAGCACTTATTACAACAAACGTAAAACCTATTTGCAGCAGCATATAACTTATAACATTACTACGTAAAGTGTAAGTACACAAACCAAAGGTGGCCTTCTAGTGTCTCTTACTCTTACTTGAGAAATACACACAAGTTATGACAGTCACTAAATTCAACAGTATACCACACACATGGGTTGGTTAATATAAGAGGTTTTTGCAGAAGTGGTCAAAGCATCATCTTGCAGCCAGCACAAGCCGGTTCGATAAATTGACATAACCAGGATATTATGAATCCTGCGTAGATGATTTTCATGTGAAGAGGACAGTCTGTTTGTCTATTTCCTTGTTACAGAAAGCAAGAATGAAGATGATTTTCAAAGGTGAGAACTAGCAATATTCTTTCACTGAAAATGCTAAAAATAGACCAGAACTTTAAAAAAAAAAAAAAAGACAGTTTTGTATGCAAGCAAGTTAATCCAATTGAAACTAAAAGGAAAGCCTCATTAAATTCTAGAATGAAAATTTTTACAAATACAAGTACAAAGTAAACAAACTAAAGACATTTTTGATAAGGGCAATATCTAAATTTAGCCACCAATATGTATCATAGGCCTATTTACGGTCCTTGCAATGTCAAACATTCCAGCATGTGAAGCTTTCTTTCTCTTCACCTGAAGCAAAATAGGAATAATTAGAAGTGACAGTTGCCAAAGATTGCATAAGGAAAGCTTCATATCCAAATCCAATTAAACAATTATGGTCCATTATGTTGTCATGTGCCATAATTCTAGACAGGAACATGGCTTCTGTGTTTTGGGGACAGGGGCACGGCTATGTATGCGCATCATTGTGAACTTTCTGGCACTCAACAAACATGTTTGTCTAAGTTTATCCTTTTGGCATACAAGAGAGCCATAAAATGTAAACAGAAAACACTAACAAAAAGCATAATAGCTTTATAATTCTAAATACTTTTCTAGGGAACTGAAAAATTAATTGCTTCATTAAATCTCCATCTGAGTATCACACATGACTGTCTCCTCAAATGCCCATAATTTTCAAGTGGCTCTACGACAAGTCATAGGCTATACCCATTGAATCAAAAGTAGCAGCAGATTCCCCAATCAATTACATCAATAACCTATATAGTAAAACATCTAGTACCACTGAGAACATGAAGCTTTCATGAATTTAAAAACTAATGGTTTTTTCAAAGTTCTGGCATCATGAAAAGACTATAAATGCATACCGCTGCCCCAATTACTTCTCTCAGCACATCATCATCAGCACCAAGCCGCAGGGGATCTCTTAAGCTAACCTGCAAATAACAAAGTCTAATAAGAATAACAAGGAAGCTGCATTTCCATATTGGTATTCAAAAGAAAGGGAAAATATTTCAGCTACAACTTCCATTAGGGGAAATGAAAAGGTTTGCCTAATTTTTCAAAGCTAGCACCTCATAGCTCACTCAAAACATGTTATGGCTTCAATCATCTTATTACTTTGGTGCAGATAGGAAGAAGTTTGATAGGCCCAAAAAATAGCCATAACTCACCTTTTATTTTTGGAAGTGCTCAATTGGAAGTCAATACACTTAAAAAATGTTTCTCCCCTAGTTTCATCTATGAATAATCAAAATATGTTTAATCATGACCAGAATAGTTTATCTGATACTACTGTTATCAATCTGTGCAGAAAGGTATCCCTAAATTGGTTACAAAGCATTAAGCCTTCATCATGTTAACCTAAAAGAGGTTTTTTTTCCCCTTTTTTGACAGGTAGATACCTTTTTCCTTTCATTTTGATTGATAATTACACAGGCACCAGGTAGGTTATGACCTTGACATCTACCTAGCTCTTTTTTTCTTTTTTTCTTTTTTGGTGACATAGGAGAATTTCACTTAGATAAGTTGCACATCATAGAGAATAATGTACAACAATCCTCACTATTAATCAAACTCCTATGACAACTGACCCCACCTACTAGAACCAATTACTGGGTAATCCGGGGGCTTTTCGCCCTTGATAGGCTAAGCAATTTATCCTCATGCTCAAGAGGTGACATCTACCTTGCTCTTACAAGGGGAGAAGGTGCCATTTGGGCTAGAGCTCTTTGGTAATAGGTAGGTACGTATAAAAATAAGGTGACTAGCAAAGTTGAGAAGTGTACTACTCTCATACACAACTAAAGAGTCATAACAGTTATGCATGGTGGATTAACATCAGACATAGAACTATATCTATCATAGCCAAATGAGCGTCAGTTTACCCTGAAGGGATTTTTTCTTTTTCATTTTTTTTTTTTTTTTTTGTGTGTATAAGTAAGTTTTTTGTCCCTAAGGGTAGAGAGAAAGGGAATTTCGACTAGTGACCTCTCATGAGGCATGGTCCCCAGCTGATCCCTTGGGAGTTGGGGCTAAATCATTCATAAGTTTGGTGACTCAACAAAGATATCAAATGCATATGACCTCAGAAAGACATGTTCCCACAGCAAGATTTTCTTTTTTAGATAAATACCATTCATGCAGCCATATGTGATTAAATCCAGGAGTTCACCGCCAACCTTTTTTATGGGGGGAAGTAAATGCCATTAGGTCCAAAGAGCATTGGCAACAGCAATGTACCAATAAGAAAGCTAATACTCAAACTAAATCCATTTCATATACCAGTAAAAATTGAGAGCATATAAAGCCAGAAGAAAATTCACCTCTGAAGGACCAAATAAGCAAACTTTGAAGTTCCCATCAGCTAAAAGTCTCAATCTATTGCATCCAGCACAAAAATGTTCAGTCATTGATGTGATAAACGAAACTGAACCACAATGCCCATCTATCCTGAAATTCTTTGCTGTGTCTGTCGGGTGATCCTTAAGTCTCTTTAGGCCTGTAAACTGTTTTGCCTGTCCATTAACAATGAGGAACTTAGCATATGTATAAACAAACATTCACAATCATATAAGTGGGTCACTAGCCAGAGTTCTACCTTACCACTCTATCCAACATTTCAGAGTAGGGTACAAGTTTCTTGACATTCCAAACATTCCCATCAAAAGGCATGAACTCAATGAATCTAACATTAATTGGCTTTTCACGTGTTAACTCTATGAAATCACAAATCTCATCCTCATTGAAACCACGCATTACAACGCAATTTACCTGAAAATCAAAGTTATATCATAACAGGTCTTGAACAAGAACTAAGAGTAGTACTTTTAACATGCACCACCCCCCCCCCCCCCCCTTGCACAGGCGGGCAAAAAAAAAAACCTTTTTAGTTGTTAAGAACACAGAAAAATCAGGAAATATATATAACTATAAGCACAAATTTGAGAGGATAAAACATGCCTTCACGGGATTGTATCCAAGGTTTACAGCAGCATTGATTGATTCCATAACCCTTTCATGTCCTTTGCGTCGGGTTATGAATTCAAACTTAGCTGGCACCAAAGTGTCTAAGCTGATATTCACAGATGTAAGCCCACACTCTTTCAGCTTTGGAAGTTTTTTTGCGAGAGTAATTCCATTGGTAGTAATGGCCAATGTCTTTAGTCCCTTCAAGTTCGACAACTGTAGACATATGTCTTCAATATCCTTCCTAATGGTTGGCTCCCCCCCAGTCAAACGAATTTTCTCCACTCCAGAGCTTACAAACAGATTTGCCAGTCGAACAATCTCATTCGGTGAGAGTAGTTGAGGGCTTGGAGTGAGCTCCACACCCTCCGCTGGCATACAATAATGACATCGCAGATTGCAACGCTCTGTCAAGGAGATCCTCAAGTAAGTGTGCAGCCTTCCAAATGAATCAATTAGCATATCGGAAACAGGACTATCTTTTGAAGTATCATCTGACAAAGTAGCACAAGAAGTAGCATACATCTTTGCGAAGGATCCATTCAGATAACTACGGACTAAACCTTGACTATTACTCTCTCTGGATGCATAATATGATTCAACCTCACAATTGACCTGATTATAAAGTTCCAAAATTGTTAGCCATTTTGAAAATTACCAACATCAATCACCCCCCAAGATCAAAAACCAATCAATTGAGAAAATCTAGCAGAAATAATAAACTTAAATTCATAGACAGCATGTGTGGGGGCTGAGGAACCAATCCTCAATCACTGGGTGAAAAAAATCAAACACTTGGAAGCTATGATGTTTAAAATGTTTGGACTTGATACATAGAATTCTGAAAGTTTATTTTTGTGAACAAATTAAAAAATGGCATTCTTATTCTTTTATGTTTGTTTTTAAAAAAAAAACCAGGAAAACCCCCAGATGATTTGTTTAATATCTTGAAACATGGATCAGAGCTAAACCATCATGAATTTACCAAACAGTGTGTAATGATATAAATATATATCCCATGGTCAGAAACACACAGTACAATCATCTGACAAATGTGTTGCTGAGTATTGACAATACATATTTTATACACATATATACACGAATGTAACAGTGAAATAAGAAACATAAAATTATGGTAAAGGAACAGTTTGGAACTGTAGCACAAAAGTGTTAAGATAAAACAAATCTGAAACTCAATAATAAAAACCCAACAGAGAGGAAAAAAAAAGCATAGCATAAACATGATTGAGAACAAAGCAAGCAGTATAACATAAGCCCCAACAAAAATAAGAAAGAAAAGAAAGGATGTAGACATACCAGGAAAAAATTGGATTTTGTGAAAGGCAAAGGGCAAGCAAGGAATTTGGAGACGTAACGCCTCATCGTTGCCGCTGAATTGTATGAATAAAAATAAAAATTTGTTAAAGAGTGGAAAAGCATTTTGTTGAAGGAAGGTATATCTGTGTATATGTATAAAAGGAAAGGAAAAGGAAAACTGACCTCTCTTTTTGGAAGGAATCTGTGTGTGCAGAGAAAGAGTTTATGGCTTTTGAAATGTCTCAAAAGGCCAAAGAACCAAAACCAAAAAGCAACGGTGGGAGATGGACATAGAAAATAGATATATATAGTAAATAAATGTCCTATGAAGTTTGGTATTAGATATTATTTTACATGTGTAAAAATAGGCATGCGCACGGTTGGGTTGGGAGTAAGGAGTGGAGTGGAGAGTCTTTTTCGACATTGACAATGACAATGAACAGGCATATCCAACTCATTCACCATTCATCTTCTTCTTATTATAACTTCGCTGGCTGCTCTCAAGTTGTTCTTTCTTTTTCACCTTTTTATTTCTGATCTTTAATCTATTTCTGTATTTTACAGTTCACACTTTAGGGGGGTCTCCTCTCATATCGTCTTCTGCAGAGCTAAAACTAACACAAAAGGTTGCACAAAGCACTGCACTGCAGTTTCATCCTAGACTGCAAATGGACTCTTTGACTTTTCTTTTATGCGAGACTTATTTAGTTATTATTATTATTACTCCGCTGGCTGCTCTCTATTTGTTCTTTCTTTTTCACCTTTTGATTTCTGATCTTAATCTATTGCTGTATTACAGTTTACACTGTAGGGGGGTCTCCTCTCATATGGGCTTTCTCCAGAGTTAAAATTAATACAAAGCTGATCCATCCTAGACTACAATGGACTCGACTTTTTTTTTTTTTTTTTATGCGAGACATGTATTGAGTAATGCTAAAACCACAATTTTTATCACAACTTATTCACGTGGCAAGTCATGAAAGATGAGTCTAAAACTTTACCACTCATAACTTGCCACGTGAGCAAGTTCTGATCCTAGTATTTTCCTTAGTTGTTAACCAAGAAGACTGTTGTGGAATTTCCAACTTACTACCTAAAAAAAAAACAAATTGCTAGAACATACATCTGTCAAAACTCTATAATGTCCTAATAATGAATTTTTTTTAATATTTTCAAGTGAATTAGTGGCATATATTTTCGTTTTCATACTATTTGTATTAAACAAATCTTTATTCACACCAATGGTTACTTAAATTATTTGTAATAATGGGACATGATATGGATATTATCAACCTTTAATTCACTTAGAGCATTAACATCCGGTTTGTCTCTTACAATCTAAAAAATTATTTTATCATATTATTTCACAACTTACAAAACATCTCATTTCTTATTTTACGATACAACTCATTACAATAACATAAACTACCCAATGAAATAATATAAATCAACAAACACACACACACACACACACACACACACTCTCTCTCTCTCTCTCTCTCTCTCTCTCTCTCTCTCTCTCTCCTAGCAACTGGTTCCTTTCTCTTTATAGCAACTGGATGGCAAAAATAGCCCGACCCGACCCGACCCGACCCTATCCTAATGGGGTAGGTTTTACCTTATCTATAAAACAAATGGGGTGGGTACAGGTATTAGCCTTACTCTCGTACATGACCCATATACATATATTAATATTGTATAATTTTAAAAAACCTTAAGTACCTAGCTATATATATATATATCATACTTTCTCTAAAATTCCAAACCCTAATCTCACTCTTCAACACATTCACAGCCACCCTGCCTCCCTTACTCTCACTCTCAACTACTCCCTTCTCCCTGCCTCCTTCACTCTCATTCTCACTCTCAGCCACCAAGTCTCCACCTCATCGTCGACACCACACATTCTCCTCCCCCTCTATCACCATGACTCATTGACTTGGGCATTTCTTCTTATCCTTTATCCTTTATCTTTTCTCTTTTTTTTTTGAGTTTCATTTTCTCTCTTATTGCAAAAATAATTAGGATTTATGTATTGTGTAGTTGTGTTTGTAGTTGAAAATCAAATAAATAACGATTTTTTTAAAGGGCATGGTAGGGCAAGGATAGGGACAAAGAATCCCCCCATTTAGTTAATGGGACAAGTTTGGGTGACGGGTCGGGGAGGGGATAATGATACCCGCTCCAAACCCTCCCCGTTATCATTCTTAATAGCAACCTATAAACTAACAACCAAAACCAATCAAAACCAATCAAAACCACCGAAATTATCAACCAAATTGAAAACACCCAAACCGTTGAAATCAACAATCAATCGAAACCACCAAAACCATCAATAGATCCACCATTGCTACCACCAATCAGAACCTCCGAAACCAACAACCCAACAATCAAAACCCACTGAAACCAGTAACCGATCCATTTGTCGCCGCCAATCAAAACCACCAAAACAATTCACCCAACAATCGACTTCCATCCTCAAAGCCAAAACCCACCGGAATCAACTACCAACGCTGATCCACCATCATCACCACCGTTGTCTACCATAGAGAGAGAGAGAGTGACAAGCAGGGAAGAGTTTTTTGGTTAAGAAAGAGAAATAGAGAGAAGAGACCGAAAAGAGAGAGTGAGTGAGGAGCTAATAAAATAAAGGATTTTAAATTTAGAAACCATGAATAGTATTGTCTAAAAGAAACAAATTAATGTAGCTCAATTGTTAAATTTTTTAGATGTAGCAATCCGGTTGTTGGGGTTTTTTAGTGGATTGGAGTTCTAAAATGCTAAAATTTAGTCTTTAGCAATTTGGATACTAATGCTCTTAGCAAGATCCTAAACTTTTTTGCTTTTTATCTTAGCCTTCTTTTGGTAAATAATCTTTAAAAAACTAAGTTTTAGCCTTTTGTTATAGGTTCAACATAAAAATTACCAAAAATTATCTTCTTTGATAAATAATATGCAAATGGATTGCCGTAAATAAGTTATTCTCAATCACACAAGAATTGTGTGTCACAATTGCCACGACTTTGATTTCAACCTATCCAAGGTAGTTACGACAACTTATTTCCAACCCAAGACAACCAAACAAAAGCCATGACAACACTCATTTCAACCTACCCAAAGACCAATCAATCAACTAATTAATCACATCTTAATAATTACACTAACAATTACAATCGTTACACCCCATTAATGATGACAACAATGATGCACCAAAAGGGCTATCTACGAACAGCCATAAAGATCAAATCACCAAAACGATTTCTCTTTCAAAAGATTCTTAATCAATAGAAGATCAATGGCCAACACTGCATCGGTATCCAAATATATGACCATTTCGTTCTGCAGGTCTCCACTATGACTGTGCACATTAAAAGCTTCCAAATAATTTATCAAGGCAAAATCTAAACCACTCAGTATTCGTTTGGATAGAAATTATTTTCCTGCGTATGGCATTTTGCGTTTTCCTTTTTTTTTTTTTTTTTTTTTGATGCACACATTTCAGCTTTTAGAAGACAAAGTGCACTATTCACGGGACTCACAACCACTTTATTCAGAAAAAAATATTAAAAATAGGTCCCATGATACTATTCATACATTTAAAAATTATTTTGTTACAATATTTTCAGTTTTCAATTTTCAGTAAAATAAGTTGTATCCAAACGGACCCTTAATGACAAAGAGATTGACCAAGCTTGTGTGGCATGATTTGTTACTTTTTCTAACTTAAAGCATTCACATCCCAAAATTCTATCCCATCTTGTTTTACTATTTCAAAAAGCTATTTTATCAATTATACCATACCATTTTACAATATTCTCAACATCCCAATTTTTATTTTACAATACAACACATTAAAATAATATTTCTACTTAATAAAATAATATATCTCAAAACCCAAATAAAAACAAAAATCCAAAATCCAAAAACTCGTTGAGAGACAGAGGAATTGATAAAGTAAGTGAATAAAATATTAGTTTTTTTTTTTTTTTTTTTTTTTTAAGAATTCAGCTACAATATTGTAGCACTATTGCAAATTTTTTTACAGTAGTTGGTTTTTACAAGTCCAAATTTGTGGGGAGTTTTGGATCTTTATGCTAAATTTTCCGTACATAAGACATATGTTATTTCTATTAAGAATGCTCTTATAAGAGCCGTACATTTTATTTTTGGTAATGTAGCCATGTTGGTACCGTACTTGTAAAATAATATACCGCATCTGTTACTACAATGAGCTAGAAGTTACACATGTATGAATTATGAAAAGGACCAAACCAGGCACGCGTGAGTCTCTGAGTGAACCTGAGCTCGAGTCTCTAATCATTTGTACAAATTGGAAATTTTAAAGGGTCGTGCGTTAGCACAACTTTTGACTTTTTATATACATATATAAATATATATATATATATATATTGTCTTTTTCTACAACTCTATGTCAATTTTTTTAGGTATAGGACCAACTTTATATAGAGGAAAAATATTAAAATAACTTAAAAGGTTAATTTTTTGTCATTTTTTCTTATTTATTTAATTTTTTTATTAAATAAGACATATTTTAAGGTTTCGTTTGGGAGAAGGGAATGGAATGGAAATGAATGAAAATAGTAATTTTAGAATATTCTTTCATTCCCTTGTTTGGGAGTTTTCATGAAGGGAATTGACTCATGGAGGGAATGGAAAGTCCATTTCCTTATTTAGGAGTTTAACGCTCTATTTGTTTCAACATTATTGTTTTCTGGAAAATGATTCATTTTCCGAAAAACATTTTCTAGAAAACTATCTCATTTTTTGGTGTTTGGTAACAACCTTAAAAATGAGCTTGAGATTGTTTTCTAGTGTTTGGTATGCAATTTTATTTATTTATATTTCTTGTATGATTTATAACATGTACACACACACACACACACACACACACACACACATATATATATATATATATATATTGACAGGGGAATACATCTTCAATAAGTACAAATAATAATAATTTTTAATTGTCTACTATTTTTACTAGTACACTAATTGTTTACTATGATCAACTACAAGTTTTCAATATTACTCTAAATTATGTATTTATGTAATGTATCTGTATAATATATCAACACTGCATAATGTATCTGCCAACAAATGCAATTCCCCTAAACAATTATCATTTATTATATAACAATATTATTAATTTACCGTAAATATTGTCCTATGTAAAAGCAATTTAGAGCCATTGAGGCACTATATTTAAAATTCTCATCTTTTACTTCATTCATTTATTCATTCATTCATTCTTCTTCTTCTTCTTCTTTTTTTTTTTTTTTTTTTTGCACTTTTATGTGCAAAAAAGAAGTAACTTCTGCCTGGAATCCATCAAATTGAAAATTTCTTAGAAAAAAAATAAAATCAAGCTTGAAATTCAAAACAAAGAATTGAAATCTTGGTAGAGAGGAATGAAATAATAACTGCTGCAAATCTGTTCTCCTTTGCAAATCGGAGCTATTCATTAATCAGTGTGGGAAAAAAAATATAATTAGAGAATTGTATTATAGAGGAGAAGAGAAACATGGAGAAAAGAGAGACGAGAGACAAATAGAGAGAGAGAAAGATCTATGGGAAGAGGGGAAACCAGAGTTAGTGACAATGAGAGTGTGAGGACAAAGGAGAGAAAAAGTAAAAGGAATAGAGAAAAAGTGAGAGAGCTTACTATCAGAGAGAGAATGTGCCAAAAAATTATGTTTTTCGCGGCTACAAATGAATATAATATTTATAGGAGATGCAACACATAAGAGAGAGATTGTTTTCCATTTTTTTTTTTTTTTTCCGGAAAACAGCCTATAGAAAATAAGTTTTATTTTTATTAATGTTTTCCGCTGACTAAAGATAATTTTCCGTTGACCATTTTTTTTTTTTTTTTTTTTTTTTTTTTTTTTGTGCTCCAAACACTGAAAAATGTAAAAAACTATCTTTACAGAACGTTTTCCAACGAAACAAACAGAGCGTAAGTGGGAGGGAATGAAATGGATAGGAAGGAATACTCATTCCTCTCTATTCTCTTAAAACCTCAAATTTTCATTCTCCCCAAAATTGGGATGAATTGGAGGGAATAGAATTAGGTTTAATGAATTTTTTACTAGAACTCCCAAAATACCCCAATATATTCAACCATTTATTTTAAAATAGAGGTCTAATAGTAATATTGTTGTCAGGGCGGTTTTTTTGCGCGTAGCCACATGCCTTTGGAGGTGTGGCTTTGCTAGGCCCGGATTTGTTTTGGGGAGGTCAACCCAGAATTTGACATTGGGCTGCATAAACTAATGGCTACTGGTGTATTTTTAAGCCTACAAAATAGATAAAACCTAAAGTCTTAGAATCATGATAATGGTTGAAATAAATAAATAATATGCTTAGCATAATAACTTTGATTAAATGGTGAGTTGATACGTTATTATTATGTATATTGAGTGATGTCCAATATTATAAAATAATTAATTATGTGTCAAATGTCTAACAATGGGATGAGTCCAATAGTCTATATCTAGTTGCAGTTCATGGTTCATGTTTATCATAATAAGGTATGTCTAACAATGATCCATGTCCAAATAATATATGTCCATTGGTGGTATAAGTTTAAATGATACAAGTCCAACAATGGTTTATGTCTAAGTAATATATGTCCATTGGTAGTATATCAATTTATTAATATGTATGTTTATTATTAGTGAGACCATGTTTATTAAATGGTGAGATAATGGTAAAATGATAATGAGTTAACATATACTCAATAATGTAATTTCAAAGATGGAGAAAACATTGACTTATCTTTTATGTTTCTGACTCCAGCCATGTAGCATCACTTTGTTCTTCATGTGATTTATGGCTTCAGCCATATAATGTTGGTGAGCTTCATAGTTTGTGGCTCTAGCCTTATAGTATTAATGAGCTAATAAGATTCCAGCAGTATAATGACATTAGTTGAGTTGTATAATAATAATGAACAAAATATACTTGATAATATAAGTTTGAAGGTAAAATATAATGACTTATCTTCATAGTTTGGGGCTCTAGCTGTAGGACAGCAGTGGACTTAGACATTTCAGCATGGTTCAATATGATATTATGAGTTCTTCCATGGCGACTTCATGATTGAAGGGAAAAAATGAGTGCAACTGGAGGGAGAGAGAGTATATCCAGTCGTGTGTATAGGTTGGTTAAATTTATCCCATTTCATCATACACTTAAATCACTTTCCCCATATAATACTCTTTTAGTTTTTAGTCAAATATGAGTGATATTGCCTTCCATAAGAAAGGTTTTGATTTTATGAGTTTTTGCCTTTCATAAGAAAGAGTTTTTAGTAATAAGTTCTTGGAAGAGTGTTTGATATATTTTAAGATGTGTGGAGATAGTAAGAAATATGTATATATTGTGAGATATGATGTTAGTAATATGTATGAGAATTATATGTAGATACTTTATTGGACATGGATTTTGTATATGTATAATTTGTGAGACATGAAGCTTAGAGATATATGAGAAGTATGTATGGGTATTTTGTGAGGAATGTGTTTTGTAAAATAAAAAGAAGTATGAGATAGATAAATGAAGGTTAAATGTAGTAAAGGCTGCTGCTGGGATTGTTTTTGATTTTTTTTTTTTTTTTTTTGGGTATTATGACATCGGTTATGTTGCTTTCTAAGAAGGGAGATTTTGTATGAGAAATAAAGAATGAGATGGAGATGTGTTTTTAGGCAGCAAGATGATGATACTTCAGAATAATGGAAAGTGGGAAAGATGAGTAATGGGTAATGATGTTGTAATATGTGTGTTATGTTGTTATCTATGAAGAGAGATTTTGTAAGAGGGATGAAGAAAGATATGGAGATCTTTTAGAGATATGGCAACAAGATGAATGGAGTTTTAGAATATTGAAGATGAGAGAGGGCTAGTGTGTAATGGTGTTCTCTAAGAAGAGATATTTTTGTAAGGGAGATGGAGAAGTGTAAAAATGTGTATTTTGCAGCAAAATGAGTGAAGTTTCTGCATAAGAGGGTGAGATGGATCAGAGAGAGAGAGATCAGACAGAAAGAGAGCAGAGAGGGGCCAGAGAGAGAGGGAGCAGAGAGCAGGCCTGAGAGAGGGCCAGAGAGAGAGAGCCCCTTGGTGTGGGCTTAGTCCTCTTTTTATAGAGCTAAGCCATATAACTAGATCAAAACTAGTTGAAGGGAAACTTAGCAAATCATGAAAAAACTTTGACAAAGTAAGTGGTCTTTTGTTTTTTTAGCCAAAAGAAGCAAAGTTAGAGACTTAATGGTTGAAATTATAGTTATAACAGCTGTCAATCACAACTGTTACAGTTGGATGATGTCATCCGAATGACATCATTTGTTTGGAGGAAATTATATGGCATTAAATTCATGATTTGACTAAAGATGGTAAGATAAGTTTTATGAGATTTTTCTGGTACCACAGTTGAAGCTACTGCAGAATGTGCTGGAACTGTTTCAGCTTCTGCAGAAGGTGTTTCTGCTTCTGATGGAGCTGTCTGTAGCTTAGCTGGAGCTGTTATAGCTTCTGCAGAAGCTGTTTGCAGCTTCCACTGGAGCTATTTCAGATTCTGTAGAAGCTGTTTGCAGCTTCCGCTGGAGCTGTTTCAGATTCTGTAGAAGCTGTTACAGCTTCCGTTTGAACCGTTTTTGGTATTTTCGGTTAAGTTTTCTCTTTTGGAAAATATATTTGGTAAAGTTTTAGAAATGTAATCATGGTCTTTTTGTATCTTAACCAAATCTTGGAGAGTAAAGAGAGCATTTTAATGCTAGATATGAGATATTAATATATATTTAGTCATGTGCTTGAAATTGATTTAGATGATAATAATATAATTGATATGAAATACTATAATTACATCTTTAAACTTATATTATATGATGAACATTAATTTTTAAGTAAAGAACATGAAGAGTTTTATCATTTTAAGTGTTATGTAATATGAGAGGCTTACCCAAATGTTACCTATTGCACACTGACCCGTCAGAGTTCAGGGAATTGGGGCAGACACGCCAAGCAACATGCTTTCCTTTATCAACTTTGAACCATTGGAACTTTACTGAACATACTTCTTGGCCCCCCAAACCATGACTCCTAAAATTCTCCTGATGAGACTCATGAGCTTGGATTATGAGTTAAAAATGAGATGATGTGCCATGAGCTTGGACCATGGGCTTTGACACATTTTTGTGTAAATATGGGCTCTTTTGGGCTTTTAAAGAGGTTTTCCCAAAATCCATGATAATGTTGACGTGGTGTGAGTCGCTAATGAAATGAAGTCATGTGGTGTGAAAAATTTGTCCTTAACAATTGTCATAGAATGATTCCATTCCATTCTTTCTATGTTACTCCCAAATAAGATTATTTACATTCCATTTATTGTCATTCTTTTCCATTTCTTTATTTTAAAACATCCAATCAAGGTTACTTAATTCCATTTCATTCCATTCATTTTCTTTACTTAAATACATTCCATTCAATTTATTTCCATTCCTTTATGATCATTTCATCTTATTCCCTTTTGAACTACCAAACGAAGCCTAATAAAAACCTTAACAAACAACCTTTGCCAATTTTAAAACGGCAGTCTTCTTCAATTTTTTGAGGTGCTTTTGCTTATTGAAAATTGGAGCCCAGCGTTGTACACGTCCTTCACTTCTGTTTTTCTAGTTCTCGTGCGAAAGCTCAAGAAGGAATGGAAGACACAACTTGGGGTAGGCAGGTGTGTGTCACTGTCAAACTGTCAATGTACAGCAGCTTCAGGTAGCTTTTTTTGACTCTTTATTTTTTTGTTTTTTCTACACCCCCTTCTCTCTTTGGACCATTATTAATATTATTTCAATATTCAAACGTTGAAAACGTAACATGTCAAAGGGCGGCGTTTGATTTGTGATTTTTAATCGTCATTTACCGACAATTTCAAAATGAGAAAGTTCTTTATAAAAAAAAAAAAGTGAAAGTTTATGAGACAATCTTTGTGTTAAGTTACAACTCTTGCTACAACCTTGACATTTATAATTGGGAATATTAAGTGTGGCCGAAGAATTGGTGGAATCAATTCAATCCTAAAAGTGGCTTTAATTTGATCACACTGATTCTTTTGAACTATCTATTTTTGAGGCTTTGGAACATGATCACATGGATTTAAAGTTTTAAACATTTAGTAACCACGACTGGTGCCAGACTGCCAGGGAATGATAATTAAGCAAGCATGGAGCATCGTATTCGTATGCTTAGCATTCAAAGAGAATCAATAATTGCGTAGATGGTCTAAGACCCTAAAACTCAACCGATGAAAGAGCAAGGCTTGGTGCAGGATACAGGAGCACGGAACTCAAGCCATGTCCTTGATGAAGCTGCATAGGGTCTATTCAATATTACTTATGTCTATTGACTTATTTTATTAAAAATAAATAAGTTTAGTAAAAATACACATTGTTTTAAAATAAAAATTGAAACTTTAAAGAACTATATATAAAGTGGCCGTGAAAATTGAGTTCCAACCCAATCTAGTTGGTAAAATGTAAGTTTTTAAATTACTGTGGGAAGTGGGATTCTTTGAGGTAGGAAAATTAGGGAAATCATGGTGTTTCATCGGCTATAGTTTTGTACAAACACTAAAGAAAATCATTGTGAAATTGATTCTCTTTGCAGGTTTATCGGTGATACTTATAATGATAAAGTCAAACCCGTTTTTATTTCACATATTGATAGATGCTATTTTTAGGTTAGAATTTCACACATTAACTTTGAAATTTGAAATGATATTTATAGGCGTTAATTGGCTATTTTCCCACCGGATGTATCCTACCAATCTCAAGTTTTAGGTAGATATGACTCTTGTCATTATGACACATCGATCTACAATAAAGGAACTTATTGTATCATATTGAATACGATATGAGGTTATTATGGTGCAATAAATGTAGAAATGACTATGTGAGAGCCTAATCCTCCTTTTGAGACAAAAGTCAAAGGCCTAATCTCCTTTTTAGGCCAAACTTGTTAGCACGGTATTAAGATTAGGTAAGGAGATCAACGAGATTAGAATACTTGAATGTTTCTCTGGTTTAGTTTATTATCGTTCTACATTAGCTTCAATTTGACCCATAGTTATGATTAGAACTAACAAAGCCTCAATATTACTAGCTAGCTGTAGAGAAGACTATATGAAATAATTTTTGCTACATAAAAAATCTTACTTCTCTTGATCCACTTTTTGCTTAATGGCCTATTTTCTTTTTCTTTTTCTTTTTTTGTAATTGGAATAAGTAGTATGCAAAAAAAAAAAATATATAAAAGCTACTAAGTTTTATATATATTTTTTGTTGCACTATTAAGTTATATATTAATAGTTTCTAAAAAAAAGTTATATATTAATTAATAAATAATCACAAAGAGTGGTGTGAAGAAGGGCAAATTGAATATAAGGAGCAAATGTTATTAATTTTCTCCAAAAAAAAAAAAAAAGTAATTTTTGTGGGTATTAACATTTAGGGTTTATTAAAAAAAAAAAAAAAAAAAAACTTTATGAGTTGTTGAGTGTTGTGTTGTGACGAGACAACTAGCACGGTCTACGCCTCTACGGTGAAAAGGGTTAGATATAAAGATCCCGTAAAAGCTTTGAAGTCTTTCATTGATATTTATATATATATTCTTTCTCCTCGTTTCTCGCTCTGTGTAGTGTCAAACTTTTCTCCATCGTCTCTCTCTCTCTCTCTCTCTCAGCTCTCTGACATTCCTTCTGGTAATCTCTCTACTCTGCACTTTTCATTTTTCTAAATCAAATCCATTTTCTTGATCCAATCCTAAACTATACTTCCAATTTCCCCCCCTTTATATAATATTAATACTAAAAATAGTTGTTTTCCTTTCCTTTCCTCCATTATTTGTGGGTGTAGATAAACATAAAAAGCAATGTTCAGAAGCGTCTCTTTGCTTTCCAAGCTCCGCTCTCGTCTTGTATGTATTCCTTTTTTAGCTATCAACAATTTACTCTGATTTCTTTTTTTTACTCTAGGGGAAACAAAAATATATATAATAAAATGTTGTGATGGATTGATTGCAGGGGCAGCAGCCAAGTCTCAAAGATTCAGTCAGATGGCTTCAAATACAGTCCTCCTCCTCTGATCTTGTATTCTCTCTTTTCATTTCATTCTCTATACAATTCACTGCACCTAACTAAACCCATTTCTCAAATTTATATGCTACATATCACTATCACTGGTATATAGGGTCACATTGTGAGTTCAACGCTGACTGCATGCTTGTGTGTGTGTGACTTTACCAATAAAAAAGATTTGATTTTTACAGCTTTTAATTCTATTTCCATACAATTTCTGTATGTTTAACTACGCTATATATGACAACTGCTATAACTTGTACTTATTATGTACATGCCTGTGTATCAAAGTGCTCAACTTTTTGTACCATACCTCAAGGGTTGTTGTTGATTAAAGTTATTATCCAAATATTTTGGAAGAAGAAAGTGCCTTTTGAGCTGGAGCTCATTGGCTGTTATTGATTTACAATTACTCGTGTTTGGGAATTATAGCTTATTTTTTTAATGCCATTTCTACCATAATTAACCTCGCTCATGCTAGTCTTTTTTTTTTTTCTCTGTGCAGGACCTACGTTCTCAGCTGGAGGAATTGATTCCTGAGCAACAGGCATGTGTTACCAATATTTAATTTTGATTCCTTTTTCCTCCTTGCTCGTGCAATTAAGTTATTATTATTATTATTATTATTTTTAAATTATTGTAGTGTGATTTGAAATTGCATTACAAAACTGGCACAACATGTGTATCCGTTTTTGCATTCTTTGAGTATTTTGGAAAATGGGTGCGCATTTGATTAAAGAGCTAGTTTAGACTCCCTTACCCTCTTTCTATTTCATAGAGTAGGTTGTTAAGGAAGGTTTTGAGCCAAGGAGTCAACGTGTATCTAACAAAAATTTTGATTAGAAGTTCATTCTCTATTTTGTGATTTTATTTGGTTACAGGAGCGCTTGAAGAAACTTAAGGCAGAACATGGAAAAGTGCAGCTTGGGAATATCACTGTTGATATGGTAAATATGCTTTTGTGATATTTGTGTTCATTTTATCATTCCTATCTAGTGTCTATGGCAGAAGTGAGCTATAACAGTTTCTTTCTTTCATTGTAAAGAACTAAAAAATCTCAGAGTAACATAAAATTATGTTTTGCAACTTCTCACTGAATTATCTGTTTATCATGATTGGGTAGGTTCTTGGTGGAATGAGAGGAATGACTGGTTTACTCTGGCAAACTTCACTACTTGACCCAGATGAGGTATACATTTCAAATATTAAATCTTGGTATCTTTTTTTTTCTTGAATTTGATGGTTAGTTGAGAAGTTATTGGGAAATTTCATAAGTTCTGTCTGTCATAGATCTGAAAGGTAGGCTTTTAATTTTACAGGGAATTCGCTTTAGAGGTCTGTCTATCCCTGAATGCCAGAAAGTATTACCAGCTGCAAAGCCTGAAGGAGAACCTTTGCCTGAGGGTCTTCTTTGGCTTCTTTTGACGGGAAAGGTATGTTGTTCTTGTGTTTTATTTGAGACAAAAAGCCATTGTATGATATTTTTAGAATGTAATCAAAATAAGAAAATAGATGAAGTTACGTATAACTTGAACTAAGGCTTAATATATATCTGAAACCTTTTCTTGTATCTGCTCACCTTATATGTGTGGTCTCAAGCCAAATGACTTCATACTCTTAAATTGCAAGTTTGGACACAATACTCATTGCCTATGCCCTGAAACCTTCTTTTGCCTTTGTCTTTTTAGAGGTTTTTGTATACTTAAACATCCTTTGTACCTCAGGTACCAAGCAAAGAGCAAGTAGATGCATTATCCAAGGAGTTGAGAAGTCGTGCAGTCATCCCAGGTTCTGTAGTGGACTTTCTTATTATATCTACATAAAAAAGCAAATGTTTATAACTGAATTAATACCGATAGTTCAATAATGTGTTCCATTCTCGTTGCTTAATAAGTCAATTGCAAGTAGTCTGGATGAGATTTTATATAGTAGAGTGTATTTGTATTATTGTTCATCTCCATCACAATCAAAATACCATATTCTTATTCGTTAACTTTTAATTGAATGTATTCGATTTTCTTTTCTTTTTGTTTTTTAAGTGAATATTTAGAAAGAATAATTTTTAGTTTTATGACAACCTTTTGGGCTTATCATTTCTGGTTGCAGATTTTGTGTACAAGGCCATCGATGCTCTACCTGTTACAGCTCATCCAATGACTCAATTTGCAACAGGTGTTATGGCCCTCCAGGTTGGTAAATGGATTTCTGGATGTACACTATTGTTTAATTAATACACCTTTTATTCTTCCCCTATTTGGTTCTTTTGCGAGCCAGTCTTCTTCGTCAATTTGAATTTGCATTACTGTAATCATTTGGTTTCGTTCTCGTTGTTGCAACATTGTAGGAGTTTGCCTGAGTTCTATAGTAAAATCTTAGGGATCACAACTCAATAGAATGTTTGGTCTCCTCCTCATCTATAGAATCTTTTATGCATCTTTTCTTCATATTGTTTCCAAAAATAGTACTTTGAAAGCCATTCTTTACCGTCCTTTTATCAAAGAGAGTCTATATAGACCAATTTAATCACACTTGAATTTCGGTTAAAAAGGATGACACTCCAAAACCATTGGCTTGTCTGTGTCATACACGCCAGGGATACTCATGTATGCCTGTCCTTAGTGTGTTGGGAGGGGAATAAAATTATCTTTGGTTTTAGATATCTTTTTAAAGACATTGATATTTATTTTTTATTTGAAAACTTTATTCCTAAAGATAATTAATTTGTTGTTGTATTCCCACCTTGTTGTCCTCTAATTTTTCAAAAATTGTCATGTCCTGTGTCCATGCTTTTTAGATTTAGAGTAATCAACTAAAAATTATTTTAAGAGTTCCATTGAATATTGATGTGCTTTTATTTTGCTTGATCTTAGTAATCCACCCTGGTGAAGACCAATTTTCTCACCTTAGATGTCTTTGTGTGGAGCTGTTACTCAATCAATGCTTCTTGGGGTTCTTATTAATTACCTGCATATGTTTTTGTTTTTCCACAGTTTAATTATTTTGGAGATCTTATTTTCTTCTCCTTACATCTCGTTATAAAGGCACCTTGTATTAAAAAATATTTCTTGTGCTCTTAAATGAAGCAATGAGAAGCTAAATTATTAAACTAGGAAGTGAGCCAAGTGACACATTGAGTTAACAATACTTTTGGTTGGTTTTATTGATTTTCTTAAAGTAGATGATATACTTACAATTATTGAATGACCTGACATTGTCCTTCAGGTTCACAGTGAATTCCAGAAGGCATACGAGAAGGGGATTCATAAATCTAAGTAAGGCTCTTTTAAGTGCATATGTTTTTCTAATTTGACCTATTAATTTACTAAGCTTGTATATACTTTGTCTTTAGGTATTGGGAACCAACATATGAGGACTCTCTTAATTTGATTGCTCGAGTGCCATTAGTGGCTGCTTATGTCTACCGCAGGTAAGCAAGGATATTATTTCTCATTGATTATCAAAATTTGGTGTAATTGCATTTTGGACTGGATCTGGAATGATGGTAAACTTGATGTTATAAAAGCTTTTATAAATGTTAAATGTAAGGATGGTCCCTTCTGGTGTACAAATAGACATAATTTCCTTTTGTAATTTATTATTTAAAAAAAAAAAATGTTAAATGCAAGGATAGGTGCCCACTCATGCAGCAAGCCATGGTTGCTTGCTGCTGTTATGACATATTGGCATCAGTCCATGGCTGCCCACGCTCGCAACAAGCCATGGGTGCTTGCTGCTGACATAGCCTGCTGGCCACAGCCCATGCATGCAGCAAGCCAGGGCTGCATGCTGCTGGCAGCAGCCCATGGTTGCCTGCTGCCACAGACAAAATATCTGTAATTTTCTTTGCCATTGAAGTGAACTTGGCCTGTCTATGGGCAAAACATAGTTGACTTTTTGACATGGTCTCCACCCCCAACCCACAGGCAGAGGTCTATCCCTTGCTCTCTTTGAATTTTTCGGTGCACTAGTTTTTTGACCTGATAGAGGCCCATATCTGACCATATCTCTACTGACTCCTTGACTCCTTACATGATATTGTTTTTGGATGGTCTTGAATCATTTTTGGATTTATTTTCTTTCCTATTTGTTGAAGGATATACAAAGATGGCCAAGTTATACCACTCGATGACTCACTGGATTATGGTGCAAATTTCTCACATATGTTGGGATTTGATAGTCCCAAAATGCTAGAGCTTATGAGACTTTATGTCACCATCCACAGGTTTGTGTGTGTGTGTGTGTGTGTGTGTGTGTGTGATGTGTTGATGAAGAATATAAAAAAAAAATTATAATGGAAGGGAAACCTCATGTACACAGGATGTGTACATGAAGGTCTCCTAACTATTTTATATAATATTCACTTCTGAACGCAAAACATATTGGTAAATAGACAATGGTGTGACTGAACTTGTTATTCAATATTGTGTTTACAGTGATCATGAAGGTGGAAATGTTAGTGCTCACACTGGCCACCTTGTAAGTTACCTTGGTTTTCTTCTAAGCATTTTAATTAATTAATTTTTGCCTTAATCACAAGTTATGCAATAAGAATCCTAAAATATATGTAACAGTGCTAAAATTTATGAATGTTTAATTGATATTATGACATTTCATTTGTTTTTCTTTTTTCATCATAAACTTTTTGTACAGCTAAATGCTGATGTTCAGTTGATGTCCTACTGAATTCAGGTTGCTAGTGCACTTTCAGATCCTTATCTTTCATTTGCTGCAGCATTAAATGGTTTGGCTGGACCACTCCATGGTTTGGCTAATCAGGTGTGAATCTTCTGTTGTGATATTATCTGTTATTCTAGAAAAAACTGTTATAAGTTTCCCCTTCCCCACCCTTCTTTTAATATTTGTGTTGGTGTTTATTGTATAAAGTGATGTATAATTGTACATAAAGCTTAATGCAGGTTACTCTTTGCTGTTGATGAACATTTATAAATGCTTAGCTGCTTGATTGTTCTTTTGCTTATCTCCTCATAATTATCAGTGCCTTGTATACTCTAGTTTCTAAGAAGTTATCTGTTCTCTTATGAGGGATTGCTATTTTAGGCACCTTCCCTTTTTTGTTTCATACTTTCTTGACTTTTTTTCAATTTTAGATACAAAGAGTTAGGAAAAAACTTTAAAATTACTATCTAAATGAATTTTTAGGGAAAACTTCAAGTTTGTAGCCAAACCTTGTTCTATGTTTCTAAATTTCTTGTCATGGTGATACGTCTTCTTATCTGCTTGCAGATGATTTTTGTTGTTTTTCTGTCTCTGATTTCCTTGATACTGTGATTGCAGGAGGTTCTGATTTGGATCAAATCTGTTGTTGATGAGTGTGGAGAGAACATAACCGTAGATCAGTTGAAAGAATATGTCTGGAAAACTTTAAAAGGTGGCAAGGTTAGTATTGTCTTGAAGCTATCACATCTTAGTGTGGAGGTTTAATTTAGCTGAGTGGTTTGAAGTCTGCTTGACCTTGAGAGCACTTGCTTATCTCGTTTGACTCTTGACAATGGGACAACATGCATTTGGTTCCTTTCACTTATGTGTTGTAATTCTGGTTAACATTCTATTCAGCTCTTCCAAAACCAGTCTAACATACAGTTTAATTTGAATAGGAAGTACAGTTCTTGTTACTTCTCTCATTTAATTTCAGGCCATTCAGGCCTCTAGGCATGATACAGCTTATTGAGTTATTTCCCTGGTACTTCTTTTAACCACTATTAATATTTATTTGATCCCTATCTTTTATTTCAAAATATATATATATTTATTTGATCCCTCTTCAAATGTTGTGTCTATTAGTTCAATGCAAAAGCCAATTGACCACATTTAAAGCCAGAGAACACCTCTTTATTCTTTTAACTTTCTACCTTGTTATTCTTGCAGTCAGTTTCTTTTCCATATCTTATCATCTTGTTCCTCTTTGAATAATTTCTTTGCTCTCTGCTTTTCTGTTTATGCTGACTTTGGGAAGTTGCAGTACTGAATTGACTTGCAACTTGAGGTCTTAATATATTTTATTTAGTTTTTCTTCTGAGTTCTGACTTCCTTAACTCCAAATCATCACTTTCCCCATTTTAAATTATTATTTCTATTGGAAGCCTTGGCCTGAAAAATTGTTGAATTTTAGTCTCTAGTTCATGTTGTTTCTATTCTGAATTTGCAGGTTGTCCCTGGATTTGGGCATGGAGTTTTGCGTAAGACAGATCCAAGATACACATGTCAAAGAGAGTTTGCATTGAAGCACTTGCCTGATGATCCACTGTTCCAGCTGGTTATCCCTCATGCCTTAATTATAGAACCTTGACATTAACAAGGGTGTGCCATTTTATGGCACACTGCATTTTATTTGGTAATTTTCTTCATGAGCTAATCTAATGTGTTAATCACAGGTTTCCAAGCTTTATGAAGTTGTCCCTCCCATTCTTACCGAACTAGGCAAGGTATAGTCATCGAGTGACCCTTATGTTGCTGAAACTCAGATCATTTACATTGTTATATGTGTCTTTCACATGATATTGAAGTGGAAATAGTCTTTAGAGTAGACACGTTAGAAGGTTCTATAACATGGTCCTTATTGCTGTAATGTGGATGAGATTCAAGATTAGCTGCATGGTTCTCCACGTTTATGTTTCTATCGTGTCTCCCCTATTAAAATTTAGAGTGATTCTTTTCCCACCCAACCTATAATTTTGCTGGGAAATTTGGAGCTTTAACCTCCCACCACATGCTAAATTGGAAAATTTTCCTCAAAGATCATCTGTCTATATTCTGGTTTCATCCAATTAACTTATAAATAAAGCCAAATGACAGGGATATAAAGCTGACTGTTTTTGGGGTTTTGGAATTGTTGTAGGTTAAAAATCCATGGCCCAACGTTGATGCTCATAGTGGGGTGCTGCTGAACCATTTTGGTTTAACTGAAGCAAGGTATGATATTTCATTTACATCTGAACTACCGGTGATTATTCTTCATTTGGACATTCTATGACTATTAGAGTGGGAGAGATGATTATAATTTTTAATTCGGTGGACAGATATTTTACCGTCCTTTTTGGTGTGTCAAGAAGTATTGGTATCTGCTCTCAGGTTATATTTTTCCCCTACTTTTATTTGCAGTTATTCTCTGATGCAGCTCTTTTATGAGTTTATTTGAATTGTATTTTCTCTTTTGTTGTTCAGCTGATATGGGACCGAGCTCTTGGACTGCCACTAGAGAGGCCAAAAAGTGTTACAATGGAATGGCTTGAAAATTATTGCAAGAAAGCAGCTTGATCTTGAAAATTGGTGGGAGTGTGCATCAATTACTCTGTAATAAAGTCTTCAACAAAATTGGGTTTTGCAACACACAGATGCAAGGGATGCAATTGTGAGATCTGATGGTTCTGTCAGATTAAAACAGGCATTATTAGCCTTTTTTTAGAAATTTGAGTAACCATTTTTCAAATTTTGAGTTAGAGCTTGATTTGATTTGAGTTTGTATGGTAACATTATTTAAGTGAAACTAGTAGACAAATTACCGTCTATTAATAAAAGGTATAGAAAAATGATAACCGCCCAACAGGATTAGACTGTAGTGGGAATTTGATTACAGGTATTTTCTGTGATGACATATGACAGAGAGACTGTCTATATATATATATATATATATATATATATATTTATTTATTTATTTATTTATTTTACTACTACTACTACTACTAGTTTTCTTGTCAAATTACGATTGCGTTTGCGCCACTTATTATATTTCACACATTGGCAGTGATAAATGAAGCCCATAATAAATAACATAAGAATAAATCTTCGACACACAGAGAAGTAATTTTCCCACCCTTTTTTAAAAATTAAGTAGCACAATAATATATACATTTGGCCTGTGCTAAAGGAGCATATGTTCATTGAAAACATTTTACAGCGAAACAAATGGAGCGTTTAGACAGATGTATACATATCCCTGGTACATATACCTGGTATTTCTCTCCCTTGGCTTAATAAGTTGGGTAGGAGCATCATAGTCAAGGATGTAGAGCCAGAGGCCATGAGAAACAGCAGTAGGGACACCCTCGCGGAGACTGAAAGGGTATCCACGGATGAAGTCAACACCCTTTCTGTATGGATCGTAAAGAGTGTTGAAGAAAAGTGTGGATGGAGTTAGAAGATTCTCTATGTGCTGTTGAAGCGCGTTGATGTCTCTCCCAGATGGGTCTTTGGCAATCTTCATATAAAATGTGAAATCTTACAACAACTTTAAATAATGCAAAGAACTAAATGTGATTCATGATGAAAATAATAAAAGGTTTCTTAAGCATGAAAGGGGCATGTTGTAAAGATCTAGCTTATTATCAAGTAGGTGAGACCTGGTTAATGGCTATAGGACTATCTCCATCCAAGAAGCAAATGAAAAGTAGATTAAAGGTTATCATAATTTTGTAAGCCAATGATGGATCATGGAACTTGGAGGATTACCAATGCACTCTACACCTTATTAGCAAACTGCACCGATTCAAATTAAAGGGAAAAAAGGAAGAAGGAATATTTAAATTCTAGGTACATTTTTTAAGCACATAAAAAATAAAAATAAAAATAAAAGGAACTAGAATAATGGAGATCTAAGTTTAATATACCATTTGAGCGATTTTTCTGAAGCATAAAGAATGTTGAAAGTGTCATGAAAGCATTTTCAATATGCACCAATTCCATTAAGTAGAACCAGCCATTATTTCCAAAAAAGACCAAAAAAAAAAAAAAAAAAAAATCAAATACTGGAATTCTACTTAATTGCATATGAATAAAGGACCAAGAACAAGAAGCCATTATCTAAGGCAAATTCAGAACATGACAATGCCATAAGCTGCAGCAATGCAAATCAATGCTGTGTTTGGATTTGAAGATTTAATATATATATATATATATATATATTTATATTCTTCTGTTTTTGAAGAATATTGCTACTATAAACAGAAATTTATAATTAAAAGCTTTCAAAATTTTGCTAGAAGAAAAATAGTTGTGATATTATGATTTCAAGTACACCTAGTGATATAAGGAACAAAGCCCTTTATAAATTTCATTACTATAAAAAAAATCTATTGTCATCTTATACCTATTCAAGTCATTTAAACTAAAGATTGAAATTGAAATCTTACCTTAAAATTCCTTTCTTCATGTTAAAATCTAAAGATTAAATTGTAGAGATTGATGTAGAGAAGTGGACGCAAGAGAGAAGAGAGAGATCACGAAGGTTATGCGATTCGGCCTGACGGCCTGCATTCATAAGATAAAACCTTTTAGGGTTACATCTTTACAATATCCTCAATTCTATGTTACAATAAATCCAATGTGAGGATATTTAGAGCTAAATACTAAATTAAGCCAGTTTCAAGCGTTGATGTGAGGAAAAATTCATAGCAAATAAATAAAAACAAAGTAAAATTGAAAATGATTATACATATCTAGATTTATACACACACATATGGTTATAATAAAATAAATACAAAGACACAACAAACAAGCATACTGATTTAAATTACAAAAAACTAGATTCTAAAAACTCAAATAGAAAATGCAGCTTACCGAGAAATCCAAGTAAAGTACTCTTGGGGTTGTGAATTTTAAGAGCACTGTAAAGACCCCATACAACATTATGTCCTCCAGGAGATTGTCTCCCTCAAAAGACTATTCCCACCCTGTTAAAAGATATTACATTGGATAAATAAGATTTAAGTGTAATATAAAAAATGCACATGAGAGGACCATGCAATTATAATCAGATGTGCACCTAAAAGCCGGATGCTCGGTTATGCTCTGAGCAAGTGAGCATCTGGGACTTTTGCAGTGGCCCTGAGAAAGTGAGCCAAAGGCTGACCATAAGTGTTTGGAAAGTAACGAGCTATGGAGTGGGCATCAGCGGGGTCTGCTGCTGCAGCTGCATCACCAAATTCAACCCTGACAGTGGTTCTCTGTTTGATGACAATGTAGGATTACCTCAGTCATTATTCCAACTCTGTTAAAAATTAAATTATTAACCAGAAAGCACCCTTTCATGGCACGGAGCTAAATCCAATTAATTTTTGTTGCTGAATAAAAAAAAAAAATTTTATGATGAATACGACTTGCACACTCCAAATCCTATTATTAATTTGGCAACAAACTTTAAATATATTTACAACTTGACATACTTCTATTTGCAAAGCTCAAGTAGTAAAAATTGTATTTTCCTTAGCATTTCTGTTATTTTTTTGCTAAAAGAGAAACGAAACACAACTGCAATTTCCTTGATGGGTAATTGGAGATGGACCATGCAATTGTGTTTTTATTGTGTATATTCATTTAATAGTCATAAATGTGGCTTGCTGAGGAGATTTTAGCTTTATTTTCTACTGTTAATAGCAGATTCAAGTAGTTAAATAATTCAAATAGTTAAATAGTATGATTTTTTTTAATGATTTGATATTGGATTTTTTTTTTTTTTTTTTTTTTAATGAGAGATTATTATTGCAAAAAAGAATATAATAACATTTAGTATAAAGGCTGAAAAAAAGAAAGAAAAAAAGAGTCCAACCCAATACCCGACCCGAGACCCAAAAAACTGACATGATTTCAGACCCGATTTTTCGGATCAGGTCGGGACGGGTTTCCGGTAGTTAAACCCGATTTCTATTAGGTCAAGTTTCGGGTCACAGTAAACCCAACCCAACCCGACCCGACTCGAACCAATATCAGTCCTACAACTGGATATGCAAATAGAACAACATTGACAAAGAAGTAGCATCCCCAAACTATAACACGAGTGAATCCTTCCTCAATGGAAACAGCTACTGCTCTTTTTAGTGCAAAGGATTAAGTAGTTGGGTTCATATGTAGCACTTAGTCAATCCTTAAGACCTTGCAGGTTTTGAATGAAAGTGTCTAAATATCTCTCTTGCATGCCTTCACTAGTAAGTTCCTCCTTCAACTTGGCATGATTATATTTCACCAGCCCAGCTATTTCACTGTCCTCGTCCATCACAGAGATAATGGCCTTACTTAGGCTTTCCTTGGAAATCCGCCCATTATCTTCTCTCTCCACCTCCACTGCAACTTTGAGTTCTTCCACCATTAACCTGGCACCCACAATTTGATCACCAAGGTATGAAACGCATACTATTTGGCAATCACTAAAGAGAGACTCCCACATGGACCCATATCCACAATGGGTCACAGAACAACCAATAGATGGGTGCTCCAATATCAATGTTTGTGGCACCCATCCCCCATACACCCATCCTCTCCCTTTAACTCTCTCTTCAAACCCCTCTGGAAAAGCTTCTTCAATTGTTGCACAACCATCTGGAGTACTCAGAGCCACCAAAAATGGTTGCCCACATAACTCAAACCCCAAAAGTAGCTCCTAAAACTGGTCCTTTTGTAGTTTATTTTAACTCCCAAATGCACAATACACCACAGTACCTTGCTTGAAATTGCATAACCAATTAGTCCATTTCTCATCTAGCTTTGTGGCCGGTGCTTCAAGCAGGACAAGTCCTGTTAGTAGCACAGGCTTAGCATAATGCTGCCTTAAGTAGTCACAGTATGGCCCTTCAAACTCATGATATGTCCTATAGGCTAGGGCATCATTCTGAATCAAGCCATAGGTAATTTGAACATAAAGAGACATCTCTGTTCCAAGAGCCTTGGCATACACCTTTAGTTGTGCAATCTCATAGTCCTTGTACTTTATTCACACACATGAAGGAGGATAGCCAGGAGGCGGTTGCATGAAGTCTTCTACAGTCATATCCTCTGGTTTCTCCTTAGTAGGAACCTTTAGTGCTTGCATTGCTAGGGTTACAATGGAATAACATATGGCCTTGGAGCCAATTTGGTGTGCTAAGGCTGGCATCCAAGGGCTGAAGTTAAAGAAAACGAAATCAGGCTTGAGACTGCTCAGAATGGTTTGAACTTGGTCTTGGGTTTGGTCAAAGGCAACACGAAGATGTCCATGAAGTGGAAGAGGAACATCTGAGGCAGTCTCGGCACCAGGGGGTAGTCTATCTACACTGGGAACAAGAAGGGGATAGAAGTGGATGAGGTTTGGATAAAGGATGAGATGTTCTACCTTTGCTTGTGCTCCTTTGGGCAATAAGAGAGACACCCTTATGGCCTCTCTCTGTAAGCTTGTTTGAGAGGTGCAGGTAGGGAGTGATATGGCCAAAGGCAAACCAGGGAAACATGGCTACATGAAGTTTTGTGCTTCTTGAATTGCTCATCTTTGCTTGAAATTTTTTTTGGTGAAAAAATCCACTTGAGAACTAAAGTGATTCCTTTATGTATACCTGATAGAACCGGATCTTCCTAGTGGAGAGACAAAAAAAAAAAAAAAAAAAATGGCGTAAATGCATTTTCAGTCCTTACATTTTGTACTTTTTTTTTTTTTTCAATTTAGTCCATACATTTTGATTTTTCCACTTAGTCCCTAATCCAATTAACCTTATCATTTTGGTCCTTTCTGTCACCCCACTAACGGCAGAATCTAACGTGGCTGATAATGTACTGAAAAAACAATATATTAAAGCCCAGAATTACATTGTGGCATAGCCCATCCCAGCCACATGGCTTTCTGCCATAAACACCATAGCAAACTCTACCACTACTGGCATCCTTTCTTCATCCTTAGAGCATTCAATTTTACTAAAAAGACATAGGATTTGGCACATATCCAATACTCTTATCCAAAAGAATGTTGCAGTTCTTTGTAAAAACACAGCCCCCTAAATTAGGGACTAAGCCTGCGTTTGGATTGCACTGAAAACCAGCGCGTTTGCGTTTTTCAGCTTTTTTTTTTTTTTTTTTCACGCGTTTTTTAGATTTGCGGTTACTGTTCATGTACTATTCAATGAACAGTAACCGCAAATTTTGACTTTTCAAACTTTTTTCAGCCAATCAGTGCACATCGTGTATTGTTCACGGACTCACAAATTTCACTTTTCAGCAATTTTGTCATTAAAAATAGGTCCTACGGTACTATTCACACATTTAAAAATTATTTTGTTACAGTATTTTTCAGTTTCTAGTTTCAGTTTTCAGTTTTTAGCGGTATCCAAACGGACCCTAAGGGTCTGTTTGGATATAGCTGAAAACTGAAAATTGGAAAATAATGTAGAAAAATAATTTTTAAATGTGTGAATAGTACCGTGGGACCCATTTTTAATGAAAAAATTACTGAAAAGTGAAATTTGTGGGTCCGTGAACAATACACGATATGCACTGATTGGCTGAAAAAAGTGAGAAAAGTCAAACTTTGTGGCTACTGTTCATTGAACAGTACATGAACAGTAACCGCAATTCTAAAAAATGTGTGAAAAAAAATGGAAAAACACAGACGCAAACATTTTAGTCGAATCCAAACATAGCCTAAGTGTGCATTTGAATACAGCCTTGCTGAAAACTGAAAACAATAAAAAAATAATTTTTTTACTGTTTATTACTGTTCAGTATTGTTCATGGGCCTAAAATTACTGTTCATGGCCAATAAACAGTGCATAACGTGCACTGGTTAAAAAAAAAGTGTCTGAAACGCAAACAGAGCTTAAAAGTGAAAAAATCAATACATAAGGAACAAAATGAAAAAAGTGCAAAATATAGATACCAAAAAAAGTGTATTTACGCAAAAAAAAAAAAAAAAAAAAATGCAAATATGCTAATCTTGATCACAGGATGCTAATCTTGTATCGACTGTTGCATTTATGCTTGGTAAAATAATTGATGCTTGAATAATCAAGCACAAGTATGGTCCACAAGTTTAATAATGGATGCTTGACAGTAACCCAAAAGGTTGTACGGACAAAACGAGTGAACAAACCCTGAGGGGTCACGACAACTCCTCTCTGCCAGCTCATTTATCCATTCATATCATTCTTTTGCTTTTTGCTTTTTCTATCTTGATCTGTCGGTAGGGTGATAGAAGTTGGTATAATCAATGTCACCCATCGGCGTGGTCGTCTTCGACATCTTCATTGTGAAAGGGTCATTGAAGGATGGGATAGAATTGAAGGTGCAATTGTTGTTTTGATAAGATTCATTGCATTTATATACACTCTTGTTCTGTTTGGCAAAAAATATAATCGAAGCTCTCAATGACCTCTAATCATAAAATGAGTTAATGACACTTCATCAATTATAAAAAAAATAAAATTGACACTTCATTCAAATGGAAGAGAGGTTATTTAAGTGGTTTAGATGAGTAATTTTAGGATCACAAATTATTACACAATTTTTTACTATGACTCTGATGTGACAGATTGTGAGCGGTTAATTATCACTTACACATAAACTCACCACTTTTTATTCATCAATCACACTCTGTCACGTCACAGTTGTAATAAGAAGTTGTAAAAAATTATGTGGTCTTAAACTTTTTCGGTTTAGACCTTTTGAGAATTAAATAAAACCTCTTTTTTTTTCCCCTGCTTTTATTTTTTTTTTTCAATATTTGTGAAAATTACTACTTTTGCTTTAAACATAATCTTGTCATATATTAAACAAATTTAATAAAAAATAAAACTAATGAATTATATTTCAAATAGAGTACTACCTAAGATCAGTGTGCCAGTGCATTAGATCCTATACAATGCAAACACAACACATATTGGCATCAAATTTTTTTTTTTTTTTTTTTGGGGGGGGGAGAATCAAGTTGGCATCATTTTGAGTCTTGTGTACTAGAGCATTATTAAGTCCGATGAATCACCATTTTGAGTCTTGTAATGGTTTACAAGTCCGATGAATCACCTAATTAAGGTGGGAAAAAATGCTTTTAGGAATTAAGGGTCAACAGGCACATGATGATAACCATCATTGACTGTGGTGGAAGCGGAAGATCAAATCCTATTGAAAAGCTATTTTTCTGGAAGTTGTGCAGAGACCAAACACATGGGTGTGGGGATTTGGTAGCAGTTTCTCTCTCTCTCAAATTAAAATAGAGAAAGGCAGCACACATGAATGTACGTTTTACACTATATATTATTATATTCTGTATTTAAATTTTTTTTTTTTTAATAAAGGAAGAGAATGAATAATGGTTATGTATTTGAAAAAAGAGAAATAATTTCTTTTTGGTTTTTAAAAAAGAGAAATAATTAACAAAATTAATATTTTAATACAACATAATGTAAATTAAATAATCTAATGTGATGTGTTTTAAAAATAAATACATTAAAAAAAAAAGATTCTTATATTAAAATAAACACAAAATTTTCAATCATCTAACCCTTTTTTTTTTTTTTTTTTGAAAACAGCCTTACGAGCTAGTGACTACTAGTTTCTGTCCTCCATGAGTTGAAGATTTCAATGCAGAGATTTTGGCTGAATCTCTCTATATTTTATGGCAGACCAGATCTACACTTTTAACGAAATTTTGAAGTCTCATGAAAAGCTAGGTGGTCGGTTACGACCGTATGGGCATATGCAAAAATTCCGTGAAGTTTTAGATGAATGTGGATTGTTTGACCTCGGCTTTGTGGGAAATAAGTTCACTTGGTTCAAAACTTATCCGGATGGTGGTGTGGTTTGGGAAAGGTTGGATAGAGCTGTGAGTTCAGCGCCGTGGTTTGATTTGTTTCCTGCTACCAAGGTAATAACTCTGGTTGGTGTGTCTTCTGATCATAGCCTTATTTTAGTCTTACCCGAGGGGATCATTTCGAAGCCCCAACGCCCATGGCAGTTCGAGCAAATGTGGCTTGAAAAGCAAGGCTGCCACAATACTGTTAAAAGAGCTTGGAAAGCTATCTCTTCGGAACCGGCCATGTCTGAAGTTATCCAGAATGTTGATACTTGTAAAATTGAGTTGAAAGCTTTGAGCAAGAAGGATTTTTGTAACGTAGTTAACACCTTGACGGAGAAAAAAAGATTTTGAAAAAAGCTGAAGAGGCTGCGGTGTATGGAGGAAGTTTAGAGTTTTTTCTTCAGTTAAAAGGAGAGGTTGCCAAGCTTCTTAGGGTGGAGGAAAAAATGTGGCATTAGCGAAGCCATGTTCACTGGATGATATCAGGTGATAAAAATACTAGTTATTTTCATAATCGAGCTTCTCAACGATTTAGGCGAAACAACATTTTTGAACTTAGAGATCCACAGGGCATATTGACCTCGGGTAATGAAGAGGTGTCAGAGATGATTGTGGAATATTACAATAAATTGTTTACTTCCTCCAATCCGCATGATATTGAGGAGGTAGTTCAATTTACAAAACGGGTGGTGATGGAAGATATGAATAGCAGCTTAATCAAAAATTTCTCAAAGGATGAAGTGGAGATAGCCTTGAAGCAAATGGCCCCTTTGAAAGCGCCAGGTCCAGATGGAATGCCTCCAATTTTCTTCCAACATTATTGGGAGAGCATTGGTGATGATGTAGTCAAAGCGGTGGTCTCTTGCCTAAATTCAACCTCAATTGAGTCAGGTTTGAACCATACTTTTATTACTCTTATTCCTAAAGTGAAAAGCCCTGAATATGTAACTGAATTCCACCCTATTGCCTTGTGTAATATTCTTTATAAACTGGTATCAAAAGTGTTGGCAAACAGGTTGAAGAAAGTTTTACCCCACATTATTTCTGAATCTCAGAGTGCTTTTCAATCGGATAAAGCTATTTCCGATAACATCTTGGTGGCCTTTGAGACTTTACACCACATGAAGAAGAAAAAATTAGGGAAAATGGGTTATATGGCCTTAAAATTGGATATGAGCAAAGCGTACGATCGCTTAGAATGAGTTTTCCTCCAAAGGATCATGGAGAAGACGGGCTTTCATTCAACTTGGATAGGTTGGATTTTGGAGTGTGTAAAATCTGTGACCTATTCGATCTTGGTCAATGGGGAGCCTAAAGGCCACATTATTCCTACTCGAGGCATTCGTCAAGGCGATCCTCTTTCTCCTTATCTTTTTCTATTATGTTCCGAAGGTCTTAATGGCTTAATAGAACATGCTGTTGATAGGAAACATATTGAGGGTGTGTCTTTTTGTAGAATTGGCCCTAAGATCTCCCACCTCCTTTTTGCTGACGATAGCCTATTATTTTGCCGAGCTAGAGTGAGGGATGTAGAAAAAATTTAGGAGTTACTTGGAAAATATGAAAGGGCATCAGGTCAAAAAATTAATTCGGACAAGACTACCCTATTTTTCAGCAATAATGCCTCTTTTGCTACTAAGGAAGAAATAAAGAATCTGCTTGGGGTGTTCGAAATTAAGGAGTATGAAAGGTATTTAGGGTTGCCGGCGGTGGTGGGAAGAAGAAAAAAGGCGAGCTTGAATTACATTAAAGATAGAGTGTGGGGTAAGCTCCAAGGGTGGAAGGAAAAAATTTTGTCGCAAGCGGGTAAAGAAGTCCTTCTAAAGGCGGTGGTCCAAGCCATCCCTACTTTTGCCATGAGTTGTTTTCGATTGCCTATTGGCCTTTGCCAAGATATTGAGATGTTCATCCGAAAATTTTGGTGGGGTCAAAGAGGAGATAGGAGGAAAATCCATTGGGCTAAATGGGAGGTGTTATGCCATCCAAAGAACGAAGGGGGTCTTGGCTTTAAAGATCTTTGCAAATTCAACAAAGCTATGTTGGCAAAACAGGTGTGGAGGTTGATACATGATAAGGAATCTCTATTTTATAGAGTTTTTAAAGCGAAGTATTTTCCTAACAATTCTATCTTTGAAGCAAAATCTTCTTTCGGCTCCTTCGCTTGGAAGAGTATTCTGTGATCTAGAGATTTAATTGAAAGGGGCTCTCCATGGAGAATTGGTAGTGGCAAATCTATCAGAATTTACAAGGACGCATGGTTACCAAGTCCTGATGGTAGAATTAGCTCCCCGGTCTTACACCTAGCTCCAGAATCTACTGTGGATTCCTTGATAGATTCTGTATCGGGTTGGTGGAACATCAATCTTATCGATTGGTGTTTTCACCCACTTGATGCTAGACTTATTAAGTTCCTACCTCTGAATTTCATACCACAACTTGACACCTTGGTCTAGAATTCAGAAAAATCGGGTAGCTATTTTGTTAAATTCGGATATAAATCCCTCTGTGAGATGCATAACAAGGACACGAACCACCCACAAGTCTCGGAGTCTCAGAAGGGTATTTGGAAAAGTATTTGGAAGCTAAAAGTGCCAGGCAAGATTAAACAATTTCTCTGGCGGGCTTGCACAAACTCGTTGCCTACTAAGGAAAATTTACGGAAGCATAAAATTTTGGAGGAAACAAAGTGCTCCAGCTGTGCTGGTGAATTGGAGTCTGTTGAGCATGCTTTATGGAGTTGTAATTGTATAAAAATGGTTTGGGATACAGATTTTGGGTGGGTGGACAGAAGTGCAGCGGCTACAGATTCTTTCTCGGATGTATTGCAAAAAATCAGAGCCAAACCAGCCTCAGTTTCGTTATTTGATGTTACCGCTTGGGCTATCTGGTAGCAGAGAAATAAGACCCGTCTCCACGATAATCCTTTGTCCCTTTACAATATAGCTAGTTTTGCCAAGGATTATCTCATCCAATTCAGAGGTATGGATAGACCCTCTGTTATCAAGAACCGGGCTACTCCTCACAAGTGGCTTCCTCTGACAGCCGGTTCGGTCAAGATAAATTATGATGGAGCTATGTTTGGTGAATCAGACAAGGCGCGCTTAGGTGTGGTAATTCAAACTCATGAGGGTCAGGTGGTGGCTGCCTTATCGGAGCAGATCGTGAAACCTCCAATTGTAGAAATCCTAGAGCTCCTTGTGGCAAGGCGGGTTGTTTCTTTTTCTGCAGAATTGGTTCATACCCAGTGTGTTTGTGAAGGTGGATCCCAATCTGTGGTTAATGCCTTAAAGGATCCCGGTATAAATCATTCCCGTTGTGGGCATCTCATCAAGGATATCTTATCTTATTCAAACTCTTTTTAGAGTATTTCTTTTGCTCATGTAGGTCGACAAGGCAATGCAGTAGCGCATGTTTTAGCCCAATGAGCGAGATCAGCTATTTCTTCTCAAATATGGTTGGAGTGTGTTCCAACAGATATCATGTGTTTTGTATTGGATGATTTTCCAAATTCTTGATTTTAATACAACAAGTATTCCCTTCTCCAAAAAAAAAAAAAAAAAATCTACACTCTTCATTAAAATATAAAGTCTGCACAAAATGGCAACTACAAAAGGGTAAACCAAATAATTATATCTGCCAATAAATCATAGTAACTTAAAATATATATATATATATATATATATTTCTTGAAAGTTGAAGACTAGAATTATACTGAAAGAAATAGCCTACAATATACATACCATTTGAAAGTTCTATTTGTTAGTTAGTGGCTTGATTTCAAGCAAGTCACAAGAATCAAAATATTTGCCAGTCAATGGTATGTGTTACATGTATCCATCCTCTCACAAGGGGTGGATGCATGTATTGGATACTTGATAGATTTTCTCCACCTTTTGCATGCATTGTCAACAAAAATTGGATCTTGCATAAACCTATGTAGACAATGTGGCTTGAAATATCAAGCCTAGCAATTTAATGCATGCATCACCCTCAATTTTGCGTAGAAGCATATTGCTATGTCTTTCATTTTTTTTTTTTTTTTTTTTTTTGGGATCCATCATATGTATATTTTGTTCTAGTTAATTGCAAATGAAACAAAGTGATACTATCATTTAAGTGACACTTCCTTTTGTTTTTGGGAAATATTGAATATGTAATTGTTATGCATGATTTGAAACTTTTTTTAATGCTGTCTACAGGCGAACCCAATGAAGGGTTTTTTTTTTTTTTTTTTTTTTTTTTTTTTTTTTTTTTTTAAGTATATCAAAAGGAAAAGAGAAGGGAGCAGCTCCCCGAAGTTGATCTTGCTTACTGATTTCATTTTCAGAACTTAATTGATAAGGCTCGGACCATGCTTGTTGGGAACAGAACTTTGCTGCAGTAGATGCAAGCATCTGTGGGCATCCCCCTCATCAGCAATTCCAATGATCCTGCATTTGCTAATTTCTGATCCTGCATTATATTTGGGTGAACTGTACTTGCTTAAAATAATGGAGTCCTTGATAGTAGAAATCAGCTACTCACCTACAAACGGTGGAAATGAGCTGAACTTAATTGAAAGAGATCGAAACTTATATGCTGGAGCATATGACCTTTGTCTAGAAAAATACAGCCTGGTACCTTTTGGTTGTCACATAAAATTGAATGGCCCCATTGTATTTAACATTACATTTGGATTGCTATTTTTAATTTATTAGTAATTTAACTCATTGAGGGAAAAGCCTATCTCCTCTTTATAATAGTTAGACAAATTGCATTAAGATTTACGTAAAAAGATTTACAAGCAAACGAAAGAGACTCAATGAACACTATAATGGAAGCACTTTTACCAAGTCAATGCAATAAACCACAAGTATTGATCTAATGAAAGATTGGCTTCCACATCTTCAAAAGTGCTATAATTCATTTTCCCCTGGCCTCCACATTGTTCATATTAGGCATAAGGGGGAAAATTTTAGACAATAGGTCAAGTACCCACTTCAACATCACCCATTGAACCCCAAAATACACAAAAAACAAAGCTCTACAAAGCATGTGCAAGATCACAATGAAACAACAAATGATCTACAATTGCCCCATTGCACTTACACAGAGAACACTGATCTACTAGTGTGATTCCTTTCTTCATGATATTATCATTAGTCAAAATCTTCACTCAAGTTGCTATCCACACAAAGAATGCATTTATGCAACTCGCTTTAAAGCCTTGGCACATCAAATGCTTTTCCATGGAAAATGATTTCAGTTGGGGCTTACAAAATAGCATAGTATGAACAAGCATCAAACTTTCCACTACCAATAATTGGTGCATTGGAGGAAAATGGTTTGAGCCTAGAATCAACCGACTACAATTCCCTATATTAAAATGTCCCTAATATTTATGACCCTATTCATTTTAGGAAATTAATGAAATAAATGAGGCTTTTAGGGACTTCCAAACTTATAAGATTCATGGAATTCTTTGAAGAAGGCTATAATATTAGCTTTAACCACCTGCCAGCAATGTTGAAACTTTAAAGAGGACCATAGTGAAACACTGAACCATCTGGTCCTAAAGCTTCATCACCTCTCAACTCCTTTAGAGCTTGAATGAGCTTCCTATCAAACTCCCTTTCCAACAACTTTTCATTCTCATCAATTGTAGAAAAATCCAACCTAGAGGACCATAGTGAAACACTGAAACCATTTGGTCCTAAAGCTTCATCACCTCTTAACTCATTTAGTGCTTAAATGAGCTTCCTATCAAACTCCCTTTCCAACAACTTTTCATTCTCATCAATTGTAGAAAAATCCAACCCATCCACCATTGTTTGTAGAACCTAACAGCCTGATCTCATGTCCTTGAATCCTCCCTCACAAGACATTCCATCCACCTCCAACAATCCAATGTGATTAGTATGTCTGAGAATTAGCCAACTTGTGACAGACTTCTACTATGCAAATTCACCAAATGCCATTATTGTCCAATATGGAAAATTTAAAAACTTCTAGTATTTTTTAATATTCTACCACATCCATCATTTGAAATTTAAGTACATTTTACAAAGTAGGGAAATTTGATGTCTATGCAACCTCCAAATATATCTCTTTTTTGTCCACTTTACTCTAATCCCCCCCCCCCCCCCAAAAATACCAATCATTTGGATGGTTGTGTATTTTCGATGTGGTGTCTGGAGTGTTTGCACCACTTGCCAGCAAGCAACCAAGATTGAACACACAGCAAGGCCGCGTTTTAAACGTGGCTATAGCTTTTACCTTAGGCCACGTTTAAAACGCGGCTAAAATATGTCTCAAAGACCCTCACCAAGGGAGCTATGGCTGCACTTTTTAAACGAGGCCTAAGAGCAGGACCTATAGTTGCGTTTTAAATGCAGCCTAAGGTGAAAGCTGTAGCCACGCTTAAAACACGGCCTAAGGTTCTGATCTTAGGCCGCGTTTTAAACGTGGCCTAAGGTTAAATCTGTAGCCGTGTTTAAAACGCGGCCCAAGAACCTTAGGCCGCGTTTTAAATGAGGCTATAGGTCTTGGTCTTGGGCTGCATGTAAAAAAGTGCGGCCATAAGCCCATCAGTCCTATAGTCACAGGTTTTAGGCCACATTAGAAAACGCGGCCTAAAAAAGTGCGACTATAGGCTATAGAAATGAGCCTTGTTACACTTAGTCACTTCTCTTCATTGAGCCTATAGAAATGAGCCTTGTTACACTTAGTCACTTCTCTTCATTGATACTCAGCTCATCCTTGCACAAAGAGTTGGAATGCAATCTCATCACTCTTTTGATCTTTGACTTTGGTAGATTGTTGACGAGTGGGCAGCTCAAGTCAGATCAAGGACAGGTAAGGCTTTATAACTGCACTTAATTCTAGAATTTCTACAATTTATATTAACAGGAGCTTATGGCTATTTTCTTTAGTGGTGAACTTCATGGTCCATCATTTGTGATGAAAATGGTATATTTTTGAGAAAAAAAGTGCTATTGCATGTGAAAAGTCAAGTATTTGGATGTAAATTCCAGGAAAATAAAAGTATGTTGGGAAGTTTCTTCTTAGCTGTACAAATTACTATTCTGGTGGACCCAAGTAATGAACCGGAAATGTGTCAATAATGGATTGTGCAGGATCTGGGAGTCAAAAGTGATTTGGCTATTCTTTTAATTATATATTTTATCATGTTTTGGTCCTCATTCCTGTCATTCGAGCCAATTTACCTCTAAAATTGAGGCATAAACACGAGCATGGGAAAAAGATGGAGCAGATGAGAGGGAAATGGGTGGTTAATGGGTAGGCAGAACTTGTTAATGACCTTTTAAGTTACAAACATAATTGTCTTGAGGCCAGAATTTTACGTTGAGTTTAACATCGTAATAGGATGCTTTTAAATTAGCATGATTTTGAGAGCTAGGAACTGTCAGTCAAGGGTTAAATCTTGCTATTGTGAGCTATTGTTGTGAGAGTTGGATGTAAAAGGCAATGTCTCTGTTAGGAATATGTGCCTTTTCATTTGGTGCAAAAGCTAATGTCATTTGGTTCAATAAGTTGCTCTTGCTGATGGCACTGCACAACTGACTAGCAAATAAGTGTTTTTAGAGTATATATTGAGAGCGATTTATTGTTATTGATACAGGTGATGAGAAGCTTGGATTGGATTCTCAGGATATTAATGAATTACTTTTCTCAGCTATAGTTTAAAGCAACGGAACATCCTGAAATAGTTTGGGTGTCAAGCATGATAGTTCAACCTCCAGATTCCTGAAGATTATGAAATTAGGGCACAAGAAGTTAAATGTTATGGTGTTCTCAGAACTTTTGTGCACATTAGGTGTTTTGGTTTTGTTCAACCGAGTTTATTTCCTGTAAATATTGGATTATTGTATGATAATGTATTGCACTTAAAATTTAACTTGTGCTAAAAATATAACATGTCAAGAACCAACTGTTTGAGCGTTGTGGGTTATTGTACATTGCTATTTTCTGAGCAACGCCCGGCCATAACCTGAACTTAATCCAGGCCTTGTTGAAAATAAAGAATATTCAAGTTAATTATTTATTTTATCAGCTTAATAAATAAAAAAGACCCACTTTTTCTAGGTGCACTGTATTTTTGTTAACTTACAATAAATAATCAAATAAAAGTTACAGAAAAAATGATTAAAATGCTCATGAAACCTTTTAAACTTAATAAGCAATAAGTTTAGAATCACAAAAAATTTTGGCTACATCATTTTCTGACTAACTTTCGTTTAACTTTAACGTGGGGCCTCAAACTTTAAAGACACCACTGATGCGAAGTCTTGGTCTAGAAGCACGAGATACGATCTGACAAATTAAGTTAATGTGAATGTAACTTTGTTGATTGTTGAATGCACACTATTTTATAAACAAACGAAAGTGGAATTAAGCTTTAAGCTACGCGCATTGCGTTTTATAACAGTATATAAGTAGGATATATATGGTAGTGGTGTATTTCCTCACAAAACCTCTTGTCAGTCTTATTGTCATAGAAAACCAGAAAAGGAAAAAAAATGGAGTTCAGACGTTTTTGGTGGTGGCAGGTTGTGTTAGTTTTTGTTCAATTAGGTATGATTGGGTGCCTTGGATGCTGGGAGCAAGAGAGAATTGCTCTTGCAATTCAAAGCTTCCACCGTCGATTATGCTAATGAATATTATTTTACATCTTGGAACTCGGGTATCAAAGAGAGTGATTGCTGTGAGTGGGAAGGTGTCAAGTGCAACATCACTACTGGCCGTGTAATCCAACTTACTCTTAATTCGATGATGTCCTTTGGTTGGTATTTTAATGCCTCTCTATTTCTTCCCTTTGAAGAGCTCCAATACCTCTATTTGTGTTATAATTCCATTGCTGGATGGATCCCAAATAAAGGTACCAAGTTTATATCCTAAGAAAAGTAGGTAGTATTTGTCAATATTCTAATTTTTTTCTATTACCTCTTTTTTAAATGGTCGGGAAAAAATATATAGTTGCAGACATGCAAATTGAAGCATCTAAATCTAAATCATAGGTTTTGAAAGATTCTCTGCATTGAGCAAGCTGGAGTTGCTTCACTTGGTTGAAAATAATTTCAATAATAGCGTTTTGTCATCCCTTAGTGGTATTGCTTCGCTCAAGGAACTAGATTTGAGTTACAACAATTTGAATGGATCAATCCATATAAAAGGTAAAACTCTCATTAATTTGCAAAGGAATATTATTGGAAGAGCATTCCATGCACGCTTATTGAGCATGTAACATTTTGGTTTTTTATTTTTTATTTTTAGGTGATCACATGGTATATGGTTGAAACAAGACAAGGGTACCCTATATTGGGGTCTAGGCTCTCTTTAGTGTGGCTCAAGCTTCTAAGACTAAAGGGTTAAGTGTAAAAGGCCACTCACAACTAGGTTTGCCATGATTCCTATCGAAGGCCGAGTGGAGCCATGGAAGATAGGTATCAAACCGTTTTAAATAAATGCACGTTCAAACTAAAAAAATAGAGAAACCTTTCATCATAATTTGTATTGCCAGCTGAATTTATGATCACATCAACTTCTTTTGCGATTTCATTAGTTGTATCAGGATCCATCCCTAGATTGGGTTCACAAACATTCCCAACTACTGGGACCAGCTTCCTCATCATGAAAGCCTTAAAGGATTCCCCATGCATTTGTTCCAAGAACTTGAAAAATTCCGAGTCTAAAATCTAATCACAATAATTAAATCTCTGAGACTATATATGAACGTAGATTCAGAAGTTCTTTATGCTTAAAATACAAAGAAACAAAAAAGTAACATGCATCTTTACATAGCATTATTATTCATTTTGTTGACTATATATGAACCCACACAACAAAAAACAAAAAGAAAATCTTTATATTATAACATACTTCAGTTTTCAATCCGTGGATGGCAGCTTCTTTATCCTTTGCCTTAATCAAGAGAAAGATTTTCCCCACATCTGGTATTGTACGTAACATCTTCTCAATAAAAACTGCACCATTGAATATATATTCCCAACTACTATGTTAGATAAACTAACAAGATCTATTGTTGTATCACATGAAATTCACTTATTCATAATAATCTAGATATGTAGTAGAACAAAACGACCGTGGGCACAATTTATGAGTTCAACAATCTAGGTATCCTAACTTATTGCCAGGAGTCGGTCAAAATTTCCTTGAGGAGCTTAAGAATAAAATGATTGTGGCGCAAAAAACTCTCTCTCTCTCTCTCTCTCTCTCTCTCTATATATATATATATATATATGCATGCGATCCTTACTCCCCAACCCTAATTAGAATTGAAAGTTAATGCGTAGAACAATTATTATTATTATTGTTATTATTTAGGAACGTTTCTAATTCTACTTATTTTTGAGATGATAAATTAATAATTAAGTTTTATATTTAGATTTTATTAACATCTCTTTTACAATTGGAAAAAGTAAATCAGCTTAATATGTTTATGATATAATCAATCTTAAGTAGAATTTTAATAAATTTAATTTATTATAAACATTATTGTAACTTCACTTAATAATATGATTTTCTGTTATGGGTGGCTTATTTACAAAAACCAAAGCTTCAAGTTCTTGGGGAAATTGATTGTCAATGGTTAATTAACACACCCTTACAGCAGGTTCCTCCCATCATCTACACTTGCAGCTTCATTGTATCTGTTATTCTACAGGTCCCCATGTGAAACCCACTTCTTTGGTTGAAAAACCGTGTTTTCTACAAATTCTTTATTTATTGATACCTGACCTTTTCAGGAGATTGCATGGACTGGCCAACGCCTGAAGGCCTACTACTCTGCTGGTGGCATTATTTGGATATTTTCTGATGCAGCAATCATTTTCTTACCTAGAAGCATGAGTGCTTTCATGTACATAATATCAATATTTATTGGTGTCGCAAATGCTTTGATGATGGTATGATCTAATATTCTGTGCTATTAATCTTTTCTTCGTTTCAAGTTATTTATGAGTCCATTTCACTTCTATGACATTTCAAGATAAGGGAAGCATTGTCCTTATTGTTGAATTTTCTTATCAATAAAAGAAAACGCATTGTCCTCATGGTTGATGGAAACCATTTAGATTTGAGAATCAAAATATTATGACACGATAAACAACCAGCCTTCTAGGACTTGTTACAGCAATATGACAACTTTAGAGTTTATAAATCTTCCCCTGAATAGTTATGCTTCATAACAGATAATTTTGCTAACAAAGCATTAAATAAAGAACATTCGTATTCTTCTAATTCGACCCAAGCTTATTGATTTGAGTTTGACAATGATGATTCTAATAAAAAATTAAGCCAAAATCCCAAAATTTCCCAAGTGTATTGAAAATGAGATAATTTTTAAGAAGTTCCATCTAAATTAGGGATCCGGATCCTCTCTGTTTCAATATGAAATGGAGAGTGTCCAGTTAAAGGCTGAGATTGATTTAAAATCAATCTATGGCCTAAAATCAGCCACGCCATTTAAAATACACTTAACAGAGCAATGAGTCATAATTAACGTTAGTTTTCAATGTTTCTTCTGTCTCTATGGGTTCTCACTTTCTCTATCTCGCTCATAAAAAATCCATGGCTCCTCTCTCTCACCTCAATCGAGTTTCTCCCTCACTCTCCCTAGCGCTCCACTCTCTCAACCCCGACTGTGCCTCCACCAATCTCTGCACCTCCACACTTGCTCTCTGCCTCTCCCTTAACCTCGTCGTCACCGCTTCCCGCATTCCCAACTCAAACCCATAAGCAAAAACAAAGAAAAAACAGTAAACAGTAACTCACCAGTTGAGATCCTAACCCCACACATTCGCACCCTTTTTAGACCCAGATCAGAGAGAGAGTTAGGGTTGGGGTTTGGAGAGAATTGGGTGTTTAAGTGAGAATTTGATACTTTTCAGACCCAGATCAGAGAAAGTAAGGGTTAGGGTTTGGATAGAATTGGGTAAGAGAGAAGGTGATGCTCAATCTCCATGGCTACAACTAGCAACCATCGTGTTCCGCTCCACCAATTTCGGCAGTGGTTTCGGTAAAGTTCCTCTGTCTCTCTCTTTGATTTTTTCTTCTTTTAATTTTCTCAACAAAAAAGAAGATTTTTTAATTTTTTTGTGCTGTATTAGGATTTTGTTTTCTTTTGATAAAGAAATTGAATTCCCTATTGTACTTGGGAAAAAAATAATGTGAAATTTGTGTTATTCGATACAGATTGTGTTCAAGTGAAAAGACAACAAAAAAACTGAATTTGTATGTATACTAAGTAAATGATGATTTAACTATGATACTAAATCTATGATTTTTTCCTCTGATCTTGATTTCTTTGCCTAAGAGTATCCATTTCTTATTCCTTAGTTTCTTTCACTGAAACAGAACTATGATTCTTAGTTTGAAGTTTGTAACAATGGATCAATTTTTTTTCGTTCCCTATGTTACTACTGTGGTTTGAGTTGTGAAACGCACTGAAGATGTTTAAGAAAATATACATACTGAAATCCAACTTATTTGGTCTTGGGTGTCTGTGTTTCCCTAGGTTATCAATTAAGTAGAGTAGTGTATGTGTTCGTTTTGACACTTTAATGATCTAAAATCTGGTTTATTTGATGGAAAACCAAATTGTGCAAGTATCTTTGTTAGTGGCTTTGTAATGAGAGTGTTGTGCATCTGTCTCCTTAGGTTCTAATTAATTGGAGTAATACATGTGTTTTTGTCACATTTTTGAGTCTATAGAGTAAAAATATTTCATTTAAAGTCATAGTATCAAGAAATATGTAAATGTATGTAATTATTTGGCCTAATTAAACAGCCATGTGATGCATTAGTAAGTATTGGGCTATTGATTCACTTTTGGGCTATTGATGTGGTTTATATACTGTTCTTACAATTAACAGCTCAGATGCACTATTTATTTATTTATTTTTCAAAATTTTTTTATGCTGAAGTACTGATGAGCTTAGTTTTGCCAGATAAGCAAGGCACTTGCTGGAGCTGACAGAAAGGAGCTGATGAGGAAGTTGCCAAAATTTATATATGATGAGGAGAAAACTTTGGAGGTGAGAAGCTGTTCCTGCATTTGCAATCCTTTAAATTATTCATTATGTGTGTATGCATGTTTGTTAATGTGTTCAGCTTTGAAAGTAAAGTCTTTTTGATTACAAATAAAGGCCTAGTTATGGTTGGTTGTCATAAGAAAAACAAGAAAAATATAATGGTTCGTATGTATAAGTAAGCTTTATGAATTGTGCTTCAATAAAAAAAATAAGAAAAAGAAACATTGTACAAATTGTTTGTGTTAACTTGTATTTTCATCCTTTTTTAACTATTATTGATATTGTTTTAGTTATCATTTTTTTTTAAAATGTTTGCAATGCATTGATATTGCATTGGTGGTGTGATGACTACAGAGAACCCGCAAAATATTAACGGAGAAGATTGCTCAGTTGAATTCAGCCATAGACGATGTTTCTGCTCAGCTTCATGGAGATGATGCCCCTAATGGAGTTGCAGTGAATTCAGATGAAGTTGGAGCTTCAATGTAACAGAATGTTTGTTGTAATTGCCATATAAACCATCACTACTTACGTGTGATTAGTATTGGAAAAACAATGTTTTGAATCCTTTATCCCTTTTAATTTTCTATTCGGTTAATAAATTCAGGTTGATTGTACTTATATAAAAAATTTACTAGAAATGATAGCAAAATATGATTTGTTTCACAGTAATTTTCTCTTAGTAGTAATTATTTATAGTTAGGTACTAATTATTCTCTCATGTGGTATTCTCACATTCCTACAATAGAGTATTGTGGATTGTTTTTTTCACACAATCAGTAGCAGATTTTCCACCTGAGATTGCACACTTGAGCTTATGAATAGTGCAATGATTTTAACTCTCTCCCTTTCCTTTTTCTTGTTTTGTATTAAAATAAAATTTCAAAGAATCCTTAGTTGCTAGTGCTTAACTTCAAGATGCATTCTATTTGTTGTTGACGAATTTCTAATAATAATTTGATTTTTTTACTTTTGGCTTTAGAAGCATTGGTCATACAACAAAAAAATTGAAGCACGACCATTCTCAGTTGAGGAGCATCTACAGTATCTACTGTAAATTTGTTGTGGCTAGCAGTATTCCACCTCATATTACTTATCTTAAAGAATGTAAAATTGCTGCACAAGTAGTATATAACTGTGCTAGTTTCTCCAAGCTATGGCCTTTGATTTTGTTCGCAATAAATATTTTAGGATTGCTTTTAAGTATCTTATAAATCTTTAAGAAACTAATCCTTAATTGCTTCAATGACTCCAAATCAATCATCACAAAGTACTTATATAAAAGGCACAACCAGAGCACATAAAAGCTAGTAATTTCTTCTCAAAGACAAGCTCATAATTATGATTCTCAAAGACAACAAAAATTCATTGAAATTTTTATCCACAACCAAATGAACAAAACCCAAAACAAAAAGGCTTTATAGCTTAGCTAAATTAGCTTTACAATATAAATATGTGATTTCAGTGTTTCAAGAAAGCCAAAATAGCTACATCTTGATTTTGATCCCAACTAAAATAGAAATGAGTCCTGTTCTTTATATCTAAAATTTCATGAACAATTTCTGCCCAAAAAAAAAAAAAAATTGTGAACAAGACCAGCTTCATGGTCTTCACTAATCCCTCCAGCACTCGCCTTTTCTCCCTCTCAGTGATCAAAAGAAGAATAGCATACCTATAATCATGCCATTCAACCTGGCAAAAGAACAAAAGAGAGATTTCATTGATAAACAGATATCAAAATTTCCAAAAACTTGATCTAGCAGTAAAGAAACTTGATAAATGATAATAAGACCAAAAAAATTTCCTATCATGCATTACTTTAATGGTAATAATAACTGCTGATCACCACCATCACATCCATTTACAACTAATCCAATCGCCTTGAAGGACTTGAAACTTTTATGGGAACAGCTAAAACATAAAAATTAGATCAAGCAGGGATTCATTTGCTTCATAGTGAGTAGCTTGAAAGTCACAAGCTTGAGCTATTTGTATCAAGCCTTTTTGCTACATAGAACTCCAAGCCATAATTCAACTAAAACTACCCAAATACTCACAAGTTGATCATGATAATGGAATTGTACCCAAATACTACCCATGAATTTAGCTACAAGAAAGCCTGTCTCTAGTAAAAAAAGAACTTTATTTTTTTTGTGCAAGAAGTAGTGCTGCAAGTTTTCTTACACTTTGGAAACAAACAAGAGAGTCCCAAAAATCAACCAATATCTAATAAGCTATGATAAATCCTAAAACCCCCATATCTGCTAACTGCTAAGGAGTATAACCAAATCATAAGTAGAGCTAACCTTATAGCACTTTGACGTCTGTTCTCACCATTGTTTCAAATGAAGCTAATTTGATCAAATTCAACAAACTATTCTTCTCAATTATAGCCAATGGCCTTTTGGCCATTGTTTACAAATCAGATTTTTCATGAAAGACATAAAACAAGCACAAAATAAAGATTATGATGAATATATAACAACTTTAAATCAGCAAAGCAAAACTTAGCAAAGTTTGGGATTTAGTCTGGTGAAAAATGACAAAAGATAAATGCTTGTTTATGTGAAAGGAAAACAAGTAGGTAAACCATCATTTACTTTAGTATACATACAGATTCTGTTTTTTTTTTGTTGTCTTTTCAATTGAACACAACCTGTATTGAATAACACAAATTCCACATTATTTTTTTCCCAAGTAACACAGGGAATTCAATTTCTTTATCAAAAGAAAATGAAATCCTAATACAATACAAAAAATTAAAAAATCTTCTTTTTGTTGAGAAAATTAAAAGAAGGAAAAATCAAAGAGAGAGACAGAGGAACTTTACCGGAACCACTGCCGGAATTGGTGGAGCGGAACACGATGGCTACTAGCTGTAGCCATGGAGATTAAGCATCAACTTCTCTCTTAACCGATTCTATCCAAACCCTAACCCTTACTTTCTCTGATCTAGGTCTGAAAAGCATCAAATTCTCACTTAAACACCCGATTCTCTCCAAACCCCAACCCTTACTCTCTCTCTGATCTAGGTCTAAAAAGGGTCCGAATGTGTGGGGTTGGGATCTCAGCTGGTGAGTTACTGTTTACTATGTTTTCTTTGTTTTTGCTTATGGGTTTGAGTTGGGAATGCAGGAAGCGGTGACGACGGGGTTGAGGTAGAGGCAGAGAGCAAGCGTGGAGGTGAAGAGACTGGTGGAGGCACAGTCGGGGTTGAGAGAGCGGAGCGCTAGGGAGAGTGAGAGAGAAACTCGATTGAGGTGAGAGAGAGGAGCCATGGATTTTTGATGAGAGAGACAGAGAAAGTGAGAACCCATAGAATAGAAGAAACGTTGAAAACTAACATTAATTATGACTCATTGCTCTGTTAACTGTATTTTAAATGACGTGGCTGATTTTAGGCCATAGATTGATTTTAAATCAATCTCAGCCTTTAACTGAACACTCTCCATTTCATATTGAAATGGAGAGGATCTGGATCCCTAAATTAGTGAATGATTTGAGATCCTAACATTGAAATGTCTAAATCAAGTATGAAAGAAATCCAAACTATAGAACTTACTTCACCAATTCCAATGTAGTCCTCACTTTAGCACTACTATGCTTAAAAGGGTAGGGGACTCCTTGGGTCTGCAAACATGTATACTTTCATTACCTCTTGAGTATGCTATCCTTGTATGTTGGCATGGTTTTTGATTATGGTAACCCATGTTACCTTCAACTTGGCTTAGCAACAACTATGTTTGGAAATATTTAGGGCGTTTAAGAACTTCGCTGGCTGTGGTAAAATTCACGTAACCTCATTTAATGGATGACAAAGTATAATCATCACTAAACCTAGTTTTGATTTGTTGGAAATAAAGGAGGGATATTACTTGAGATCTCTTGAAATTCGCACAAAATGAAATTACTAATTAAATCATTATTAATGAAATAATCTTTAGAGATAAATTCTCTTATTATTGCTTATACTAGTGAGATCTCTAATAAGAAAGAAGTTTAACAAATAGCAACATTATTTGCTTGCTTAAAAAACGTACCTTCTTTTTTCTTTTTCTTTTTTTAATTTCCTTTAGGCAGCTAGACATATAAATGCTATAAACATGATATGGATCCGGTAAAACATTGCATTATGTAAACAGAAATATCATAATTTGCTTAGTGGTCAAATTTGTTTTAAGACATTAACTTCAGCCAATTAAGGTAATGGTTAAAAGCAATGAGTTAAGATTGAACAATAGAAACGCATCACTAACAATCAGTAAGTAGCTAAGCCTGCCAACTTATATGAGAAAGTCAAATGACAAGTAATTCATGAATATATTATTACTATAGTTGACGTGAATGATCATTTATTCAAAATTTGAATAAAATTAATCATTTTTTAATAAAAATACTCCAACATGATTATTCTGCTAAATTGCTATTTATGCCTGATCTCTCAAGCTTCAGTTCATATTTTGCAGGTTCCCATTTGTTAAAAAAGTATCATGATGGGAAATAGTATTGAAGATGATGATGATGATGATGATTCATTCACTAAGCCCCTTGGAAGACCATCCATCATTTATTATGGCATGGGTCATATGCTCAATGATATCATTGCTGCCTGTTGGTTCACTTACCTCTTACTGTTCTTGACAGATATTGGACTATCTCCAAGGTATATATCTTATTACCTGGCTAGCAGTTTATAAAATCGCATTACAGTTGTTATAGATGTTTTCTGTTGAAATTTTCTTCACATTATGTTGAAAAAGAACGATACATGGAAGGAAAGTGATGTTTATCCTGGGTAATGTTGAATTTGGTAATAAAGGATTTATCAGGTTCAAGTTTTATATTTTGTTCGGGAAAAGTAAATCTGGTGATATTTAACCAGACTCAAACTCTTATTCTTTGCAGCATGATGTGATTTTAGTTTAAGGATATGGTGAAGTCAGCAAACAATTTTATATCAAGCACACAGTAACAACACTACCAAGAACTTCTTGATTTCCTTACGCTTTCATTAAAATTGTTCTTGAACAAAGTTTTTTGTGTTGCTGCATTGAGTTCTGTTTAACCAGTATAAATGAATCATTCAGCTCCTATATATATTTTTTTTTTGACATTGTTGTATCATTTCATAGGGATGCTGCTATAGTTATGCTTTCAGGTTGATGATGCCGAAAATGTCACCAGTAAGCCACACAGTCTTCTCGCGCTCGAAACAACACCTGCACAGCAAACAGAAAAAGACTTAGCAGAGAGTACTAGTGTGGTACTAGCCAAATACCCTCCGAAGGTTAAATCAGAACTATTCTCACAACTCTAGAGTGCTAGAGAGGGTAAATTATGCGTACCTTGGTTTGTGTGGGTGCTTGGGTTTTTATAGTAGTAGGGGTTAACCCCTTTTCCTTGGAGTAGAAGTCTTTTCCTTATAGAAGTCTTCTTAGGCGTATTTTGTGGGATTCTTTCCATATAGGAATCCCTCTTAGGTTTCCCCAAACGTGGAGGACAAGTCATTTCCTTACATATGCAAATGTGATTAGCAAGCATTCTTTGACTAACGCCATCAGCTTAGACTATGCCTTCAGTCTTAATCCCGTCAGCTTCAAGATCCCTTCAGCTTTATGATCCTGTCAGCTTTATGACCCCGTCAGCTTTATGACCCCATCAGCCTTAGGGTGTGTCTTTTCGGTGCTTCTCCCTACAACTTTATTCCGTCGACAGCCCTCATTAAATGAGAGCTGACGGATCAGTCGTTTCCCGTCAACTATTAACCGTCGACTTGTCTTTTGTGATTAATCTCTTTTATCCTTATCACAGGTCAAATAGCTGATGAATTTACAACCATATTTGCTGGTGAACTGATATTTCCTTTTTCTTTTTGATATGCTAAAACATACATAACTAGTTACCGTACAATTAAACAACAGTTCAATATTACATGTCTATTTGGTCCATTTTTGTTTTGTTTTGTTTTGAATGCTTTTTACGATCCATCATTGTTTTTTCCATTCATGGATTTTCCTCTTTTTTATTTAATTCAATGGACTTTCAAAATAGTGCTCAAGTTTGAGTCTAGTGACAAGTTAAGATGTGTTTCTTATACTTCTTACATGCGTTTGTTTGATTCATTTTGCATTTCTTGCTTCTAGTACAAGACTAAAATGTAGAAAAAAAAAAGGGGAAATAGCAAGCACTTTCTTTAATTGGTGATTGGGTTTGAAGTGGTTCTACAAATGTGACACATTTAAAAAATAAAAATAAATCTTATATACACTACCAATATTGAAGAAAAGGAATTAAATTCTATATGTTTGGTTCTAAAGACTTAGGAACTAATGTATTTAGAACTCTAATGTGTAATGTTGGCAAACATGATCAAAATTGTTGCTAGTCTTGTTTAGACTTGCTCAAAGTATGTGCGTTGTATGTAAAGTTGGAATCGAGTGGCTGCAGAAGTATTAGTGACTTTCGGCCTAGCTCGATCGATCGAAGAACAGGCTCGATCAATCAAATCTCGGGCAGAATGTTTTTTCTGTAGATTTTTCCAACTCAGTCCTAGCTTATTAAAACGTGTTGGGTTTTATGTTTTTCCCTAAATATAAAAGGCAAACCCTAGCCACGTTTTTGAGGTTGCTCTATTTGCTGTGTGTGTCAATCTCTTGTGAGATCTAGAGGTGGTTGCCTTCACAAATGCTTAGGATTATCAAGAAGGAGATTTTATTGAGAGCTTGATGATCATTCAATTGCTGCACTAAAAAGCTTAAAGAAACACAAGCAGGTGTGCTTGTACTTGCTGGAGAATCCAAGGAAGAAGGAGTCCGTGGTTTCGGAGCTTGCATGTGGTTGTGTCAGTAAGTTTCTAGTGGTGGGTAGCAATAGGATGTTAGTGGTCTAAGTCCTATTGTAAAATTTCGATTCTTTCATAGTGGATTCAAGTTTACCTTGAGGATAGCTAAGTTAAATCCTCCCCAGGTTTTTACTGGTTTGGTTTCCTAGGTCATCATATCATTGTGTTATTTATATTTCCGCTGCTATCCATGATATGATTGTTTGATTATGATAACTTAGATCTAAAATTTGGACTAAGTAATAACTTGGCTAATTAACTAGGTTAATCCAATTGTTGTTTTAAGGGGTCTAAAAACGTACACTATATGTTCTTCAAATCAATTCTTTCAGACCTCATTTACTAGCTCTATATAGGCAAATGGTTTCAGAAGAAAGCACAGATGCAGATGTCATGTCTCATTGTTATGTTTTCATGTCCTGCATAAGACCGTATGCACATATTATGATTGCCTAGGGCTAGGTTTTAATATCCAGTTATTCTTTCTCCTAAATGATTGAAATTCATATACCTTTTACAATTTTTTTGTTACTAATATAATTGTGACCTTAGCTAGCTAGAATTAATTCTGTTTCCTATTGTTTCCATGATAGATTGACAGGTTTGGACATTTCAAAACCCATCCCAACCCCACTCCATGGTGCGGGTTTAAAATTTTACCTCATCCCCGTCCTGCTTAACATGTGTGGGGCGAAGCAAGGAGGGGCGTGTTAAGCGAGACAAGACAAAATTACCATTCCTACCTACAAGTCTCACTTTCAAATGCATTACTTATTAGTAAACCTTGTTGGAAATTTGTTAAAGTAGTACTAGAAACGAAGATTAAAGACGAAGATGTAGACAAACTGTGTGTTACTTGTCTTTATTGCCATTATTTTTGCTTGAATCTTTATCTTTACTTGTCACTAACCCGTGCGATGCACAGGATAATTAAATTTAGGTAAAAAATACATTTTAGTCCCTACTTTTTTAGGCGATTCCCATTTTAGTCCCTACATTTTATTCTTACCGCTTTTAGTCCTTATCCTGAAAAACGCTTCCAGTTTTGGTCCCTACCGTTACATCAGAAACGGAAAAAGATGACGTGGCAAACGGCAGGAATAAAAAATATTAAATTAATATCCACGTGGCCTAAATTAATAATAAAAAAATGTTTTTTGGCATTTAAAAATGCCACGTCAGCATTTAAATTAAAAAAATTAATTTATTAATTTTAACTAAATAAAAAAAATTAAAAACAGAATTAAAAACTAAAAATCATATGAATTGAGATCTAATGGCGTCTTGAACAAGAACACAAACCCAGAAATTAAAAAAAAAAAAAAAAAATTTATTGCTGAAGAACCCTCACCTATAGCGTCTTCTATGTACGACCCTCTAAGCCCAAGGCTCTCAGAGATCAAACCCATGAGTTTCTGAGCCAAACCCTTCATTTCATTGTTATAGCTCGCCACGATTTCTCTGTAGTTTTCAGGGAAGTGGGGCCAACGAGATGGGTCTCGACGAGAGAGAGGGAGAGTGTGGTGGTCGAAGTAGTCTCACTAGTCCAAAACGACGGTGTCGTTTTCATCGCTGAGGAGCATTCGGGAACTGTAGCATTGGGAAGCGAAGGAGTGAGGGTCGCAGGAGTAGGTGAGCTTGTCGTCAATGGAGGATTGGTTGAAGAAGGTGAGGCCTGTGGTTTTGATTTGGCGGAGGAGCTTGGTGGGGACGCTGTGGTTGGTGACGTGGAAGGCTCCGTAGTTTGTGCAGGCTTGAGCGATTGTGGTGCGGATTGAGGGGAGGCGGGTCGGGTTGAATTCGACTAGGTTGATGGTGGTGACAGCAGCAGCAGTGGCGGTGACGATGGAAGAGTGGTGGTGAGGGAGGTTGTGTGGAGGTTGGATGTATGGTCCAAATCTAAAAGAGAGAAGGTTGAGGATCTATGGCTAATCTGTGGTTTTTTTTTTTTTTTTTTTTTTAAATTTCTAGGTTTGTGTTCTTGGATCTGATTTGTATTCTTGTTGTTCTTCTTCAAAACACACTTACATCTCAATTCATATGATTTTTGGTTTTTAATTTTTTTTATTTACTTAAAATTAATAAATTAATTTTTTTTAATTTCAATGTTGATGTGGCATTTTTAAATGCCAAAAAACATTTTTTATTATTAATTTAAGCCACGTGGACATTAATTTAGTATTTTTTATTCTTGTCGTTTGCCATGTCATCTTTTTTTGTTTCTGATGTAACGACAGGGACTAAAATATGAAGCGTTTTTTAGGATAGGGACTAAAAGCGGTAAAAATAAAATTTAGGGACTAAAATGGGAATCGCTTGAAAATGTAGGGACTAAAATGTGTTTTTCGCCTTAAATTTAAAATCACTTATAATTATAATAGCAAAAATAAAACAAATGTGTGACTACATTAAAGATAAATTAATATAAATGAATCTAAATGCTTAGAAAGGCATTTAGAATAATTTCCCAAAAATTGAAGAGACCAATTTGATACTGTTAAGGTCTAAAAAATAATAATTGTGACTTCTTAGGATCAAGCATGCTATCTACTATAGTCAGACCTAAAACACTATTATGCCATCATAAAAAATAAAGGATTTTCAAATTTTAACATAAATATCATTCTAGAATCTCATCTATTCTTTTTATTCTTCTTAAACATGCACCTCTAAATTCTAATTAACACGGAATATGAGCTTAAAGGAAATCAAATATCAATAAAAGTCTAATTAGCCCAGCAAAAATAAACTAAAAGAAAAAAGAGAATACAACATAAAAATAAAGATGGTAATTTTTTTTTTTTTTTTTTTTTATAAAAAAAATCAAGGCAATGAGAGAATTTTATGCAAAATCTACATTCATTTTTGCACCAACAAATCTTTACTACTTCATATTATGTATAAATTAACGCTATTTTCTATTATAAATTATTACATATAAATAAATCTCATTACATAAATATATTCTACACTTACATGATTTTGGAGATCATTCACCTAACAATCTTCACCCAAGCATCCTTCTTCTAGAGTCCCATCTCTTTTCTTTAAAACTGCATATGAACAATTTTAAGTGAAATAGTTTCAGCTAATGATTTCGAGTAAATAAAAGTCACTTTTGCCCAAATCTAAGTGCCCTTTTTTTCTCCTTTTGGAGTGTGGGTGGGTTTTGCCTTTCGTAATTGCATGCTCTTACTATGCAAAACCAAAAACAAAAGATCCTAGAGTTTCTTATGTTTCAACATCTTATAGCTTTACACATCATTAAACACCATCAACATGAGATGTTAATTCTATGAAGCAATGTGAAAAAGAGTTGGAAGACATTATCTGGCAAACTAACTGAAGCCATCCTGTTCATATATCCATTGCATGCATGTGCGCAAAATAAAAAATAAGTTTTGTTTTCTTTGCTCACCATGACCAATATATATCAATCCTAATTGAACACATACGAGTTCAAAATAAAGATAGCAGTTTCGATTTTTGTTTGTGGTGATTTTTCACTTTCATCAACCAAGACCATCTGTTATAATGAAGAGCTACGTCATTGTAGAGTTTATATATGGTATAGAATATGAGTAATGGCAATTGACAACACAGCCACATGCATCTTATTTCATTCATATATACTTTAGTTCATCTTATTCGTTCAAGTCAAAATTTACTTCTCAAAGCAATGAAGGACACCACAATGATGCAATCATTTACAGTAAACTTAATCCAAAAGTTCAAACTCTGAATCTGAGTATCATGAATAACCTAAACCTGAAACAATAGATTATCCAGGAAAACCGACCAAATTGTGGATAGAATCTAAAGCATTCAAAAGCATCAGTCATTGCTTGGTATAATAGATATATAGAATCAAAATGGGTAAAATACTATTTTGGTCTCTAAACTTTATCAAAAGTTTGTAATAATCCCTGAACTTCAAGAAGTTCATTTTTCGTCCCTAAACTATTGAAAAGTTTGTTTTCCATCCCTAAACTATTGAAAATGTTTTGTTTATGTCCTTAAACTTCATTTTTCATCCCTGAATTATTGAAATCAATTCTTTTTTCATCCCTATTTTTGTCTCTAAACCATTAAATAAACTCTTTACAAAGTTTAGGGATGAAAAATAAATTTTTAAAGTTTAGGGATGAAAGACAGATTTTCATCAAAGTTTAGGGACCAAAATAGTATTTTACCCCATCAAAATTCATGGCTATGTATAGTCGATTGCTTTATAGTTCCTATGCTACAATAAATTCCATGATAATTGTTATGCCAATTCTTTGAAGATAAAAAATCTCACCATTATATAGTCCTATGACATCATTCCAAATTTAGAGGTTAGAGCAAATGACTTACAAAGGGGCATAACAATCTCATAAAATCATAACAATACATTTAAAAATATAAATAAATAAAAAAAGCCTACCTGTTATGACCCACAGCCTCAATTCTCCCGTTCTCTTTTTTTTTTTTTCTTTATTTTGTTGGTAATACTGCTCTTTGATGAAATCAACAATAAGAAAAATTAGTCAAAGCAAGCAATGAAATTTTTTTTTTTAACCATTCGTAGGAAGTGCAAAGCAAGCAAGAAAGAAAATTAAACCTATAAACAATATGCACAAAATTTGTTGTATATCATAGTAAATGACATATTAGTCAATTCATAGAGTCATAAAAGTAGTTAAGTTGTCTATAATCAAATTAATTTTTTATTTAAATAATATATTTGGGAAATTTCTATTATAACCAAATTAATCATTTGCATAGAAAAATTAATTTTTTAGAACCACAGTATAGCTACTCAAATTTATCACAACATGAGGAGGGGAAAAAACTTTGAATGGAAAGATTTCACATCAAATTTAAAAGAGATTTCATTGAGCATATGTTATGCAACACCAAAAGGACACCTATAGAATAGATTAATTCAAAGCAACCCAAAAAGACGATTCAAGAAAAAACACTTACCATTTCATCTGATCAAGCAATTAAGTTCCCAACAAATAGGTGAGTACAGGATATTGGCCAACAGCTTTGATGACCTTGAATTAAACTAAATTTCTGCATTTTGATTAAACAATGAGAAAAACAATATAAGACCCAAGATAAATAAAATAAAATAAAATTTAAATTAAAAAAAAATTTCATCGAATAGGAGAGAGAGAAACCACCCCTTTAGAACCAAACACAATCCTAAATATTTGCAAGGTTAATGAATGACTTTAATTACTGACCTTAGAACTATTAAAGGTAGCTTCTGCTTGCTTGCCAATTCAAGATCTATCAACCAAACCAAAACTTACAATTGGAGAATATATATGTTTTCTAAAAGAATAGAATCAAAAGAAACCTAAAATCAAGTTTAAAGAATAGGTGCCATCCATGGAGGCCAATAATTTATTTTAAGTTGGAGAAACATAATCCAAATAAAAAAAATTTGTTGGAAACTTTTGTTATATTGTATGAAAAATGCCATTTTTAAAAAAGGTCAATGAAACATCACTTAAGAATTTTATCAAACTATTTGTGCACATGTAACACTATGAAATTTATCCAAGTTTAAAGTAGGGGTTTAAATAGTAGCACAAAAATTATGAATTGATGCATAATTCAAATGTGACAATAAAACTCTAAATAATCACTATCTAACACAGCCAATTTGCTTCAAAATAAAGGATACCATTTAACCACATATTAAAATAACTTTAAACATAACAACTTGCTAAGCATGGCGTCCAAATTATTTGCAAATTAAAGATTTATCAACCAACTAATTATCGCCATAGTCTCCATATATATTCACACATTCATTTCTTGATCCAAAAAACTACTACTTTCTAGTCTTCCCATATGTTTCGATTTGCATTTCCACTAATTGGGCTTTATGTAATACTACAAAATAAGTAAAAATTCTTCAAATCCCACATTCAGAAATAAAACATTTCATTCTTATAGTAAATTTCAACGAAACCCACCCCAAAAAAAAAAAAAAAGTTTTGATCCTTGGAGTTATAAACCTGTTGGGAAGCTTTCAAATCATTGTGCAAGACGACTCAGCCTTCTAGGTTGGAGAAACAAACAGCCTAAGAGGCGATCATCAAGGCCACTCTCGCCTTCAACAACACCATTGTCAATAGCTCCAATTTATAGAGTTTGGATTCAAGCATCATGCTTCTTCATCATTGTTAGATTCAAAGAAAGGCGAGAGGTAAGAAGAAGGAAGGGTTGTAGAATGAGAGAAGGTTGCTTTGGCATTTTAGAGAGAGGGACAGAGAGAAGAACATAGAGAGAGATAAAGAAAGAAGTTGAGGGAGAAGGAATATGAAAGGTACAGATTTGTAACTTCCTAAAGCCGGAACATTGTGTTTCTTAGTTTTTAAGGGAAAATGCTAGTGAGAATTAGATTAAGAGTTTGAAACTATAAGTTTTGGCAAAGATGAAGAGAAAAACTAATATAGATAAAGATATAGATATATAGATATAGTGGTGGGAATTATGGTGGAGATAGTGGTGGGAATTAATAAATGGGCTTTATGGTGGAGATAGTGGTGGGAATTAAATTAATAAGAAGTAGGCTTTATGGTGGAGATAGAGGTGAGATTTGTAACTTTCTAAAGCTGGAACATTGTGTTTTTTGGTTTTTAAGGGAAAATGCTAGTGAGAATTAGATTAAGAGTTTGAAACTATAGGTTTTGTCAAAGATGAAGAGAGAAATTGATATAGATATAGATATAGATATATAGATATATAGATATAGTGGTGGGAATTATGGTGGAGATAGTGGTGAGAATTAATAAATGGGGTTTATGGTGGAGATAGTGGTGAGAATTAATTTAATAAGAAGTGGCCTTTATGTTGAAGATAGAGGTGAGATTTATTTCGTTATTTTAAAATTGTTGGAAAAATACAAAAAAAAAAAATTATGAAAATGACATGACTGCTGACGTTGCTCAACATAAGCATAGCAACATTATATGCTACGCTTCAGCTTTTAGTAATATATAGATCAGTGAAAATATCATTTTGATTCATATATTTTGCCATCATTGTTAATTTGGTTCTTACATTTTGGTAGTAGTCAATTTGGCTCCTATTATTTTTAACTTGTAGTCAATTTAGTTTTTACTGTTAACTTACTAATGAAAATTGACTGCAAATTGAAAACAACAATGACCAAATTAACTGCTATCAAATCGTAGGAACTAAATTAACAATGACTCCAAAATATAAGAATCAAAATGATATTTTTGCCTTAAAAACTATTATGTTCCAACTCCTTTAATAGTTACTGATGAATCCTGTGATATCAGTGGGCTGAAAGTCTCGAGTGTTGATGAATTTGTGATTGAATCCTGAGAAAACAAACAGAAAATCAGAGGAGACTGGTGGAAGCCAGCCAAGAACCCTCTGATGGTAAAGTTAGCCTTTTTTTTATTCCCAATAAATTGGAAGTCTCAGAATCAGAAATCCTTACTCTTACGTTGGCGAGCGTTTATATAGCATGCGGGGAGCGGTTACTTGTTTGGTAACCGTTCCTATTGTTGAGGAGTCCAAAAGGCTCGGAGGTAACTTCCATAACTGCTATGGAAGTTAGATTATTTGAGTCTGAAATCCACAACAGTTGGACTTGACTGGCAACGGTTCGTTTTCTCTCACCTGATGGAGATATGTTTGTCCAAGGCTAAACATGTTCATGGTGCAGTAACCTCGTTCGTCCTTTAAGGACGGACGGACGAGGTTGAACTCGGGCGAGGATCTTCCTTCTTCCTCTCTTTTCTTTGGACGACTCCTATGGACGAGACAAGACTTGAATGGTTTTTTTTTTTTATTGCACATCAGTTGCCCCCTCATCCATATGGGTCGTCTAAGAGGGAGGGATAACTTGGCGTCAGTTCCTTGAATACGAGTGCTTTGAGGTGCCACATGTCACCTTTTTATTGGCGATGAGTCTCGTCGATTCATTTTTTCGAGGTGAACGCCACGTGTCATCTCTTGATTGGTTGTGTCGTTTTATATGCCCAGGTCAATCTCCTATAAATAGGGGAATTCCTCCGCTGCCCTCTACATTTCTAAGATTTTCCTTCTTTGACATTCCTTGTCTAGAGCCTTCGTCTAGGAATTTCCTCGCATCCATAGCCTTCGTTCGTCTTAGAGCTAGGTATTCCTTCTTCTCTCATCTTTTAGGTTTCTCTTTGATCTTTTCAAAAAAATGTCATCTAGCGATAGTCTAGAGAAAGCCATAGACGGTTCAGGAGGGAATTATTAGTTAGGCTAGGTTTAGAAGTATGTCAATTCAATCCAAATGCATGGAGATTAGTCATCTCTATGCAAGTTTTATGGGGGGAGGTATTCGGGAGGGACCGTCCTCTTACGATGGACGAATTCCTTTATTGTTATAAACCCTCATAAATTCACCTATCCCTTGGCTTTTACCAGTTCATTGCCAGGGGCAAAGATTGTAGAATGATTAGGTTCCTACCCTCGTCTGACAGAAAATGGAAGACGGAGTTTTTCTTCGTCTCCGACTCCTGGGTTGGGAATCCTTCAGACGTTGGCCGAGGCACATTTGGCCATTATACTGAGGACCTAGGGAACCTTCGTCTTGAGGGTAAGTCCCTCTTTTTTCTTTTTTCTTTATTATTATTATTATTATTATTATTTTTTATATTCTAACTTGTTCCTTTACAACTGTTGGACGACCTTCTCTTAGCAAGTTTCATCGTGACCGCGTCCACAGAGCTCGTCTACACGTAGATAAGAATTTTCATTCTTTAGTGATGCTTAGACGACTTGCTAAGTGGGGGTTAGGCCCTAATCCTTCTGAAGAGGCACTTGCACACGAGATTACAGTAAGGAGAAGTAAGTTTTAAACTTAAAACACCTTTCCTTTTTGTTTTAGTTCTAAAAACTGCTCTTTTTCTCCCTTTGTTTGTTTGTTTGTTTTTATTTTTTTTTATTTTTTTTTATTTTTTTATTTTTTTTATTTATTTTTTATTTTTTTAAGGAATGGCAACAATGAAAGGAAACAAAGGAAAAGAGGTTGCAGGTGAGGGGGATTGTCCTGAGGCTAGGGACATTCGTCTTGAGATTCCATCCCAGACTTGTCTGTCTATTGGGGACAAGAGGAAGTCCCTACCAAAATACTTGGATCTAGGAAGTCTCCCCAGCCGTTGTGACAAAAGGGTTAAGCATGTGTCGTCCAAAGTAACCAAGCCTAACCTTCCTCAGTCCAATCCTTCCATCCAAACAATTGATGTGGATGTGTCTCCACCTATTGAAACTACCTCGTCCAAGACCCCTCCTAGGACGATTAAATCTGTCTCGTCTCAGCCTCCTTCGAAGGTATCCTCGAACATTATTGAAAATGAGGACTTGGCTTGGGAACGCTTCGGGGAAGCTGTGAAGGACGAAGACATAAATGCCTATTATGACATGTCCCTGAAAGATTTTGAATATTTAGGTGTTCATGATCTTTTTAAGGTAACTTTACTCTCATCTTGTCTCTATTATTTCATAATTTTTGGCCATCTAACCAAGCATTTTTCTCTTGTAGGCCATGTCCAAGTTCATCATAGCGTCTAGGCAGGCCACTGAGTTGGACAAGACGAGGATCTTACTAGAGACGACCATCCAAAATGTGAGGGACGAGAGTAAGAAATGGACTGGGATAGCTGCTGAGGCTAAGGAGAAGGCAACGGAGCATCAAAACTTAATCAAGGAGTTGAGAGCTGATATAGTGGCGAAAGATACTCCTCTTGATCATATCCAAAAGAAGAACAACGAGTTGAGTACTCTTCTCTCCAAGGCTAAAGAAGATGTCGTTGCGGAGTTCAAGGCGTCCAAAGAATTTACGGACTTATTGGATTGCAACTACGCAGCCGATTTTGAGGGTTTCAGGTTGGATGCTGTTGAAAACTTCCCTGAAGTAGACTTCAGCTCCATCAAGCTTAATTTGAATGCTGCTACCAGCTCTCTTCTCCAAACCAGCTCCGAGGACATTAACATTGAGGACGATGCCTCTACCCAGCCGTCCAAGGAAGATCCCAAGGTGGATGCCCCCCTGCTTAAGGACAAGTTTTTACAAAACTTTGTATTTTTCCTTTTTTGTTTGGTCCTTTGTTTTGGGACCTTTTGATGTAACTCAAATACATTAAGCTCGTCCATGGTTTTAGGATGAGTTATTAAACTTGTTCTTTCATAAGGGTGTTTGGACGTTGGTCGTCCACCCTTAAAACAATTAAATGAATGCAATTATTTTTCTTTCATATATGCACGGATGAAACTTTTCATTTTCATATACAAGATTTCATGCTTGACTCGTCCATATTTCATATATATACTTTACCATTTTTATTGGAATTTCACCAAATGTAATTTGTTTATAAATGGTAATTACTCATTCTTGGACTAAGCTGATTTCCATGTTTAATGAGGATGAGACGTGCACCCTGCTCATCCACGGACTGGGTTTTAGCTCAAAACACTCGTCTATGGATTTTTTCATCCATGGTCTGGATATGCATTATGCTTTACTTTGCCCATTATATGGACGAGTATGCCTTGGGCTCCTTGGCTTGCTCAAGTTATAGGCTCTACCTCGTCCTTTGATCTGGACGAGGGAGCCTTGATTTTGCTTTACCCTTATGGACGAATACGCCTTAGGCTCATTGGCTTGCTCAAGGTATTGGCTTTACATCGTCCTTTGATCTGGATGAGGGTGCCTTGATTTTGCTTTACCCTTAGGAAAGCTTAGATGTTACGTCTCCGCGTCTAGAGAATTTATTCATCTTACTAAAAATTTTGTTTTTAGCCACCTTGTGGGTTAGCTTTGAACGAGAATAGCATGGAGATTTGAAATTCACACAACATTTTATACATAACATAAATATCGTTTACAGATAAGGCACATACATGCTAATGCCTTTTTTATTTAATAAGTACAAACTCCATAACTTTGTCCATAATCGTGACAAATAACCACAACACAAATAACAGAGCAGTAGTATCAAACACAAACAACATCAAACATAAGTAGAGTCCATAGTGATATTCATCCAGGCTCACTTTTACTGATAGTACCTCTTCAGGTGCTCCACGTTCCAAGGATGTTCCAATTTTCTCCCGTCCAAGGCCTCCAAGTAGTAGGATCCTTGCCTTTTAAAGTTGATGACTCTATAGGGTCCTTCCCAATTAGGGCCCAATTTCCCATAAGCTGGGTTTTTGGTTGCCAAAGAGACCTTTCTCAGGACTAGATCTCCTATGTTAAAACATCTTGGCTTCACCATTGCATCATATTACCTAGCCATGAGATTCTTGTACTTTGCTGCCCTGTGCTCTGCATCTGCCCTCACCTTGTCTATAAGATCAAGGTTCAAATGGAGTTGCTCCTCATTATCCTTATCCTAATATGACATCACCCTATGGTTAGCCATGTGCATTTCCGCAAGTATGACTGCTTCACTTCCATAGGCTAGCTTAAAAGGTGTTTCCCCTGTAGGGGTCCTCACCGTCATCTTGTACGCCCATAGGACACCAGGTAGCTCATCTGGCCATACTCCCTTTGCCCCCTCAAGATGAGTCTTGATGATTTTTAGTAAAGATCAGTTTGCAACCTCAGCCCCTCAGCCTGACCGTTGGCTTGAGGGTGGGCGGGGGAGGAATAATGATTTTGGATTCCAAAGTGTTGACAGAAGTCCCTGAAAAGGGAATTGTCGAATTGCCACACGTTGTCGGATACTAGCACTTTGGGCACCCCAAACCTGCATACTATGTTCTTCCAGACGAAGTTCTTTACATTCGGCTGTGTGATGCTTGCTAAGGGTTCTGCTTCCACCCACTTGGTGAAATAGTCAATCCCTACCACTAAGAATTTCATCTGTCTAGTTCCAAGTGGAAAAGGACACAGGATATCTAGGCCCCCTTGAGCAAAGGGCCACGGGGCCATCATTGGTGTGAGATACTCTGATGGTTGTCTGGGGACATTACTAAATTTTTGGTATTTGTCACATACCTTGACATAAGCTTTTGCATCCACTTGGACAGTTGACCAATAGTATCCTGCCCGAACGACCTTGTGGATGAGCGATCTGGCTCCCGAATGATTTCCACAAGCTCCTTCATGAACTTCACTCAGCACATAGTTCGCCTCATCTGGAGCCAGACACCTGAGATAAGGTTGAGAAAAGCCTCTCTTGTATAGAACTTCGTCCATAAGGACATACCTGGTTGCTCTTATCCTGAGTTTTCTAGCCCCATCCTTCCCTTCCAGAAGTCCTCCGTCCTTCAGGTACGACACAATTGGGGTCATCCAATTTTCTTCATTCCCTATTTATTGCACTTCCAGGAGATCTATACTTGGGACGTACTAAACTTCATCAAACTCGTCCATGGCTCCAGTCGCTGAGGCTTCCTTCGCTAAGGTATCTGCTTTTGTGTTCTCCTCCCTTGGGATTTGAACAAAGTTAGCTTCCTTGAATTTCGTCACAAGCTGTAACACCTTTTCCAACTATTTTTTTCATTCGTCCTTCCTTTGCCTCATATGTCCCATTTATTTGGCCCATGACCAACAGAGAATCTCCCAGGATGAGTATTGACTTCGCTTCCACAGACTTAGCTAGTTCTAACCCTTTAAGCAAGGCTTCATACTCAACTTCATTGTTGGTTGCTCAGTATTGCAGACGGGCCATATTCTTTAGCTTATCTCCTTTAAGGGATTGCAAAACCACCCCTATTCCTCCTGCATGTTGCGTGGACGAGCCATCCACATGGATGACCCATTTTTTATTCTCCATTGCCTCTACATCATCACAGTTTGGTGTGAACTCCGTAATAAAGTCTGCCAGGGCCTGAGCCTTTATAGCATGTCTTGGTTGTTATCGGATGTCAAACTCACTGAGTTCGACAGCCCACTGGATCAAACGTCCTGCGGCTTTCAATTTGTTCATGGCTTTCTTGAGCAGGTGGTCTGTCATAACATTGATTACATAGGCTTGGAAGTAGTGTCTCAGCTTCCTGGAAGCCGTGATAAGTGCGAAGGCTAGCTTTTCTATTAGTGGATATCATCCTTCCGCCCCCCTCAATGCCTTGCTAGTGTAGTATACTGGCTTCTGCATTTTTGCTTCCTCTCTTATCAATGCTGAGCTCACAGCATGCGGGGTCACCACCAGGTATAAAAACAATTCTTCTCCCATCACGGATGGACTCATTAGCGGAGGCGTAACGAGGTACGTCTCCAAGTCTTAAAAGGCTCTTTGGCACTCGTCCTTCCACTCAAATAATTTCTTTAGAACCTTGAAAAATGGTAAACACTTGTCAGTAGCTTTAAAAACAAACTTGTTGAGGGCGGCAACTCGCCTGGTAAGAGACTGGACTTCTTTGATACTTTACGGAGGCTTCATATCTAGAATTGCTTTAATCTTTTCCGGGTTTGCCTCGATCCCTCTGTGTGAAACCATGAATCCAAGAAATTTCCCTAACGCTACTCCGAAAGCACACTTGCTAGGGTTCAACTTCATACTGTATCGCCTGAGTGTATTAAAGGTTTCTTGTAGGTCATCCAGATGTTTACCCTCATCCAACCTTTTTACCAACATGTCATCAACATAGACTTCTACATTTCACCCAATCTGAGGACGGAACATGTGATTAACCAATCGTTGGTATGTTGCTCGAGCGTTTTTCAAGCCAAAGTGCATTACTTCATAACAGAATAAGCCTTGACTAGTAACAAAGGATGTCTTCTCCTGGTCGGCCTTGTCCATTCGTATTTGGTTGTATCCTGAAAAAGCATCCATAAAACTATATAATTTGTGGCCTGCGGTAGAGTTCACCAATTGATCAATGCGTGGCAATGGATAGCTATCCTTGGGGCAAGCCTTGTTTAGATTAGTAAAATCTACATACATCCTTCACTTGCCATTCACCTTTTTGACCATTACTATGTTGGCCAACCAATCTGGATAGTACACTTCTCGTATAAACTTCGCCGCCATCAACTTTTGAACTTCGTCTTTAATAGCATTATCTCTCTTAGGAGCAAACACCTTTTTCTTTTGTCGCACCGGCTTTGAGGAAGGACATACATTCAAACAGTGGGTGATGACATTAGGATATATACTCGGCATATCCTCATGACTCCAAGCAAATACATCTATGTTTTTCCTTAAAAACTGGACGAGGTCCTTCTTAACCCTTCCTTCTAGATCTGCCCCAACCCGGTACACCTCTTAGGGTTATTTTCATCTAAGGAAATATCTTCTAACACTTCAATGGGTTCTACCACAGTCCTCTTTTCTTCAATATTCATGGTCTGAACTTGCTCATCTGTGGCCAACATGGCCAAGTAACATTCTCTTGCTGCTAGTTGGTCTACTTGTACTTGTCCTACTCCATAGTCTGTTGGAAACTTGACCAACAGGTGGTAGGTGGATGTAACAGCCTTCCAACTATTTAAAGTTGGCCTTCCAATTATGGCGTTATAGGAGGACAAACAGTCTACCATAAGAAAATTCACGTCCTTGGTGATTTGCTATGGATATGCCCCCACTACCACTGGCATTGTAATAATACCCACAGGCTGCACCTTCATTCCACCAAAACCTACTAGGGGGGAATTCACTGGATGAAGATGGTCTCGTCCTATCCTCATCTGATGAAAAGCTGGAAAATACAAAATATCTGCCGAGCTTCCATTATCCACTAGCACCCTTCTGGTTGTGTAGTCAGCAATAAGCAGGTAATGACAATTGCATCATCGTGAAGATGGTGAATTCTTTCAGCTTCATCTTCCGTGAATGTGATTGCTTGTTCGTCTGTGGTCCTTTCTCTGGGTGACCGTTCAGAGAGTTGGACACTCTACACCACCTTCAGGTATGCTTTCTTGGACTTGGACCACTGGCCTGTAGAACTTCCCCCTATAATAACTCTGATTTCTCCGAGAAGTAGTCGTGACGACTCTTCTACTTTTCCCTTGAATTTCTCGTCCTTGTGGTCTCGTCCAAGGAAACTCCTCAATTTTCCCTGCCTTATAAGATTCTCAATCTGCTGCTTTAGATCGAAACATTCGTCCGTATCATGCCCATGGTCTCTATGGAAGCGACAATACGTATTCCTATTGCGCTTATTAGGATCTCCCTTCATTTTCTCTGGCCACTTCAAGGAAGGATCATCCTTGATTTGCATAAGGACTTGTTCGAGCGGCACGTTCAATGGTGTATACTATTGACTTCGTGCTGAGGGGCCCGCCTTTTTGTCTCGATCCTTCTTGTCTTCCGTTCATCCCTTTTTAGGACGAGGACCTTGTTCTGAATGGCGAGTTAGGTTAGCTTCTATTTTCTTAACTCTCTCTTCCTCTTCTTGGCTATGATAGCATCCTCTGCATTCATAAAGTTCTGGGCTAAATGGACGAATTCAGCCATGGTTTGAGGCTCCTGCTCATATAACTTGTGGATGAACAAGTCAGAATGAACCCCATTGTGGAAAGCCGCCAAAAGGAGCTTGTCATCCATCTTGTCCACTACTAAGGCTTCCCTATTGAACCGCGTGATGAAGGACCGCAAACTTTCATTCTCTCCCTGTTTTATGGTTAGCAAACTGGACAAGGAACGCTTGTGCCTCTGCCGTCTGATGAAATTGTTGACAAATAACTTGCTCAACTCCTCGAAGACCATTACTATGTTCGGAGGTATTTTGCTAAACCACACTTATGCGGGTCCTTTGAGGGTAGTAAGGAAAGCTCTGCACATTATTTCATCCAAAACCCCTTGAAGGTGCATGGTAGTTTTGAAGGTGGCAATGTAGTCAAACGGATCCCGCGTCCCATCATATAAATCTAAGGAAGGCATCTTGAACTTGGGTGGCAAAGGGTGAGCATTGATGGAAGCCATGAAGGGGGAATTAGTTCTGTGAACCAAGTCTTCTACAGGGTTCGCCCTCTTCATACTCTCCTTCATCTCATCCATGGTTCTTCTCACTTGGTCCATTTCCCTTTCCAAATGAGGCACCCTCCTTGAAGCGGTACCCCTTGACTGGCTTTCAAATCCAACATTCCTCCCATCTTGACTCTGGGCCTGTCCTTCAGTGTTCCCATCATGACGCTGCCTCCTTAAATTAAGTTTTCTAACCAACTCCTGGTTCTGGCGGGTTAACTCCACCATAGTGGCGGCCATGGATTGCACGTGTTGAACATAAGATGGTTGCATAGTAGGCACCGATTGACAGTCGCCCCTGCTCTCTTGAGGGCCTGGGCTAGTAGCCCTTGACCTTGTCTGGACCATTTTAGCCCTTTGTAGAAGAAAGAAATCGCAAACTCCAACGATGAAGTTCAAACGCTAAAAATTCCTTTCTTTCCCACAGACGGTGCCAACTAATGAATCATGTGATATCAATGGGCTGAAAGTCTTGAGCGTTGATGAGTTTGTGACTGAATCCTGAGAAAACAAATAGAAAATCAGAGGAGACAGGCGGAAGCCGGCCAAGAACCCTCTGATGGTAAAGTTAGCCTTTTTGTGATTCCCAGTAAATTGGAAGTCTCAGAATCAGAAATCCTTACTCTTACTTTGGCGAGCATTTATATAGCATGCGGGGAGTGGTTACTAGTTTGGTAACCGTTCCTATTGTTGAGGAGTCCAAAAGGCTTGGAGGTAACTTCCATAACTGCTATGGAAGTTAGATTATTTGAGTCTGAATTCTACAACGGTTGGACTTAACTGGCAATGGTTCGTTTTCTCTCACCTAGTGGAGATATGTTCGTCCAAGGCTAAACATGTTCATGGTGTAGTAACCTCGTCCGTCCTTTAAGGACGGACGGACGAGGTTGAACTTGGGCGAGGATCTTCCTTCTTCCTCTCTTTTCTTTGGACGACTCCCATGGATGAGACAAGACTTGAATGGTTTTTTTTATTGCACATCAGTTTCAACAAAAAAATTTCTCTACCAAAGAAATAACAAAAATTTATCACAATTTCACAATATGACCAAATTTGCCTATTGCTCCACACATGGGTCATTTAAAAAATTTTAAATTGTATTGATACAATGTAAAAGAAAAAATAAATTTCATTGTAAAATTTTGTTGTGACCCAAATTAATTAATTACGGTAATTATAGATTTACATTGTACTAATCTGCAATGTAAAATTTACATTGCTAGTACAATGCATATTATTTATACTTGAACACACAACACCGTGAACAGTGATACAAGGAAATATAAAAGAAAAATAATAAATAAATAAATAAAGAATTGCAAAATTTTGCAGCATGTTACTCTTGACAGTGCCGCACTTTAAAGACTGCATTTTGTCCTGGACGACTCCTCCTCCACGAGCTCTAATCCTGCATTAAAATAAAAACGTTGATCTACGTAGATGCGTCTTAGTACTACACGTAGTATATCTTTAAGACTTGATGGCAGAATCAAATTAAGGATAGAGGCAATGCCATACTAGTCTTTTTTCTGAATAATTTTCAAGAAGAGGGATCAACTTACACTAGGAAGACAAGTAATCTTGAACCACTTCACAATTTCTCGTGGGATTCAGCACTTTTTTAGCAAACAAATTGCTGTTCTAACTTTTTTACTCACTCAATTCATGCTTATGATATATATTTCGATAGATGAATCTATCTAATCTAATCTAATCACTTAATAATAGCACAATTTTTGAGGTATGATATATATCAAATTCGGCGTACTTGGTGTACGTTCATTGAGACTGATGGTCCTTCATATGACTCAACACGAGGTATAAAGGTTGACCAAAATGATCACTTGATCTCAACCTTAAGGTTAGAAGGCTGCCGAGTTGTGATATGCACTTGGCTATTTCCTCTGTTGATTCTAAATGGCACGTGAGTTCCAGTTTCCTAAGGCTAGTGAACTTTTCCAAGCCACAATCCTTGGGATCCTTGAAACAGATAAAAAGCCCCATTAAGGTCTGAAGTTGGTTTGTTGAAGACACTAATCTTGATGGCTTCTGAATGGACACCTCATTCATATAGAGATGTCGAAGTTTCTTTGCCTTCCAGATAGAATTCGGCAAAGTGGTTATATTAGTATACTTCAAATCGATGGTCTCCAGGCATGGTAGATCCCCAATTGAGGTGGGATAGGAGTCAAGACCTGTCCATCTCAAGCCTAAGTACTTTAGGTTCCTCAGCTCCCTGAGATTCTTAGGTAGCTGAGGTTTGTAGACAACCTCGAGATCAAGCACCTTCAGCAAGACACGATCTCTTCCTTCGATAATTTTTTTAAGCAACGTACCAATTTCACTATTGGATCTACCTTGTTTTTCAGCTTTGAAAGAAGCATATGCACAATAGGTTTCCGATATGAGATTTCGAGACACCGAATTGATCTGCGAGCCTCTTAACTTTAAATATTTTTGAATCTGCAGATGTACATTCTGACCTGCAATGGTGGACGTGTAGAAATCCCTCCTCCTCAGCTTTTGGCAAGAAGAAGCCATATCTAGACACTAGTTCCTCCAAATATATCTTGGCCTTATCTTAAATGGGGACGCTAGCCTCATCAGGTGACAATTGAACAAATCCCCCTGCAAGCCACAACTGCAACAACCTTCGTTTGGGGATCTCATATGCATTGGGAAAGAGAGCCAAATAAAGGAAACATGGCTTTAATGCAGATGGAAGTTCATTATAGCTCATCAAAGCTACAATATTTAGGAGAGCTGATTTATCTTCACCAAATTGTGAACGATCAATTACTCTTGACTAGTCACTTAATTCTATGGTTGACGATAGTCCTCCTAGTAGGAGGATTGCCAGTGGCAAACCCTGACATATTCCCAAAATTCCTTCCCTGAGGTTGTTTAAGTCTGAACTATTTTCTGGTGATCTGCAACTGCCTAGATCTAGAATGTGTTTAATACTTCAAGAAACTATGTTTCAAGTTCAAGTGTTGAAGACATGTAAGTCTGTCCAAGATTCAAGCTGAAGAAGTGCTATTCATTAAAGCTCGATAGTTAGCTCGATGGCTAACTATCCATCGAGCTTAAGAAACTGTTCCAACCCCGAGGCTCGACAGCTGCTCAACAGCATCTCAACAGACAGCTATCTATCGAGCTTTATGAAAAATAGTATTCCAGTTCTGTTTTGATTCTAATCCGTGATTATGTGTTTGTGCCTTCTTTTCTTCTAACCCTAGACATATAAAAGGATTATTTTAAGGGCCGTCAAAGTGTACATAAGTTGCACAAGTGTTGAGTAAAGTTTGTTCAAGCAATTTGTAACCAGAGACAAAGTTTTGCCCTAGTTGTGAAGAAGTTGTTGTGTATGTGCACCGTAGGGTTTTGTGACCAAGCATCTTCTTGATCTTCATCATTAGGATGAACTGAAGAACTTTGCAGCTAACAACCTTCTTTAGTTGGTGATTGAAGTCGCATACTAGGATCCGCACTTTGGTTAGTCACGTACTTGGGAGCCGTGCATCGGAAAGGGAAATTATCATTACAGAACAAGTCCAATTGGGTATTGGGGTAAGGGTTCAACTGTAGGTTGGTATAAGGTACTGGGATTCCTTTACTTGTAAACTTTTGTTGTGATAATAGTGGAATTTCGGGAGTGGTGACCTGAAAATCACCCGGTGGATTTTTGCCATTAGGTTTTCCCCATTCGTAAACAAATCACCGTGTCATTTATTTTCTACTGCATATTTAGTTATTTTGTGATTTGTTTGTGTTATCACGCATTTGCATGTTAATTAACTTAATTAATTCACTTGGCTAAATTAATTGGTTAATTTATCACAAGGGGTCAATTCGTTTTTGACCTATCAAATGACATACCTTAAAATTTGGAAGCAAGGCAAAAGACTACAGCAAAAGAGATCTTGAGTAGATAAAAAGCAATGATATGATAAAGACACCAAGATATACCAACTTCCTTTGATAGGTTAAGAATGTATTGACCACTTGTGATAAATTAACCAATTAATTTAGCAAAGTTAATTAATTAATCCAATTAACATACAATATGCATGGTAGGACAAACAAATCACCAACTAAGTTAATATGCAACGGAAAATAAAGTTGACTCGATGATTTATTTACGAATGGGGAAAACCTCATAGGTAAAAACCCCACTGGGTGATTTTAAGGTCACCATTCTCGAGAATCCATTACAAATAAAGGAATCCCAGTACCTTATATCAACCTACAGTTGAACCCTTACCCCAATACCCAATTGGACTTGTTTTGTAGTGACAATCTCTCATTTTAATGCACGGCTCCCAGTACGTGACTAACCAATCAATGCACAGATCCAAGTACGTGACTAACCACCAACTTGAGAAGGATGTTGACTGCAAAGTTCTTCAGTTCATCAACATGATAAAGATCACGAAACTCCTTGGTTACAAAACCCTAGGCGTACAAATGCAGCAACTTCTTTAAGAGAAAGATGAACTAGGGCAAATTGTCTCCGGTTACAATATGCTTGTGAAAAACTTTTGCATTAAGTTGCATCATCAGTGACGACCCTTAAAATGATCCTTATATATGTTTAGGGTTGTGAAAAAAGAAAGCCTAAACAAATATACACGGATTTGTGTGAAATCAAATTTGAAAAACTGATTTTTGTAAATCTTGATAGATAGGTTATCTGTCGAGAGCTATCGAGCATCGGGTTGAAGATCCCTTTTAAACTTTGATAAATGTTGTATGTCGAGCTAGCTGTCGAGCTTTAAAATCCAACACTTCTTCACTTGTTTCATGAAAAAATTTGCATGGGTTTAACACTTGGACATGAACTCTTGTTCTTTGAAGTATTAAACACATCCTAGATCTACCAAATTACAAGTAAAGTGCATTTTGTCAAAGGATTAGCCAATTCTAAATGACATATATTCCTAACATGATTCACATATGTCCTAACAATCTCCCCCTTTGGCAATCTGTGACAAAATCACAACAAACAAATGAACATATGAGAGAAGTCATAAATCACTCAACTCATACTCATTTTTTGAATACAATAAAATCTATCCGAATACAATAAAATCTATCCTAACACAAACTCTTGAAAAACTTTGCAAGAAAAGAGTTCATGGCAAGAAAGACTTTGAAAACCTATATTTCTGAAACACTTTAAACAAAACTCATCACGACATCTTAGTGTGAAACAGAAATAGAAAAGATTGCATACAATAAATAAGAAGCATGTGCAAAAAGAGAGAAAAGAAACAACACATGGAGAGATAGGTGAAAGAATGTAATAACAACCTCAATATATATATATATATATATATATCAAAAAAAATACAGGGTTTGCTATCATAATGTAAGAACAATGTATCTCAAAAGTAAAGAAAAGAAAAAATGCAAAAAGTCCTCACTACATCCCTCATAAGATAAACACTCCCCCTAACAAAAATAATCTCCTATACTAACTCTCCCCCTAAGTACATGACTACTCTCAAACCCAAAACTACTTCCCCTTTTTGTCATAATGTCAAAGGATAAGTCACTGAGAAGCAATCATCTCATCGTCACCAAAAGAGCTAGCATCCTCATCCTCATTAGTATCACCACCATCAGAGTTACCATCTTCGTTCTTGTCCTCAGAAGCCGCTGGAGAAGGAGAGGAAGACTCAACGAAACCACCAAGACGAGCCTGTTGTTGTGTAATACGACCGACACAGGTGTTCACTTAATACAACTCAGTAGTGAGTGTATCAAGGCGAGCATCCATGCACTGAAGCTGTGCCATGACCACCTCGAGGGTCACAACACCCGCAGAAGTAGAAGGAGCGGATGTGGATGGAGCGGAAAAAGCCGGAGGAGTTGCTGTCTCAGTCCGTGGTCGCTTTAGTCGAAGCTAGGTCTCACTCTGTTGAACGGTTGCTATGTCTATGGCACACATGACAGAAAAGTGTGTAGACTCGGGATAGGAGATAGACATATGGCGGAGAATCCGTGTGATAGAAAAAGGAAAAATAAGCTTATCATGGGTCACCATATCCTTGTAGACATCTATAAAGGTGAGTATGAAGTGAGAGAGAAAATCTATAGAAAGATCCTTAATGACAGATAACAAAAATCTAGCACGAGGCTCAATAATAGAATTATAGTGAGACAAGGGATGTAAAACAAATGTCATCACCATATTCAGGAATCTCGAACCTTTAGCAACGCCTGAGCAAAGGGTGTTTTGATGTTCACCCCAAGATGAAGGTGTCTCATAGAAAAGAGATGAGAGTTTGTCTTTAGACACAGTCTTAAGATAATCACAGCCGGGGTAGTCAAGATGCACTACCCTCGGGACTTGTAGCACCTCGGATATAAGATCTGGAGTGACTACAATGCGCGTACCTCAAATGCAAGTGATAAAATGAGATACAGAGTAATCGAATCCATGTATATTGGAGTAGAACTCCTGTATGATCACGAAGGGACAAGTGGCCAGGATGTCACACAGTGACTCCCAACCCCTACTGTAGATGACAGTAGAAAGGTCATTATCGGAAAAATCCGATAGGATGACTTGGCATTCCAAATGAATGCTGCATTGAGAAAAGTTCTCCGAAAAGTCCTTATGGGCTTTATCATCACGAAATTGAACAAGAGAGGGCATAGAATCAGAAGAAGATGCCCCGGAACGAAGAGGGTTCTGAGATGGAGAAGACTTACACTTAGGTGCCATAGAGCAAACTAACGGGGAGAGAGAGAGAGAGAGAGAGAAGCAGAAAAGTACCAACACAGATCAAAATCAAAGATAAAGAAAAAAATGGTACGTATGCATGAAAAATGCATGAGCATGTGACATGCAAAAAAAAAAAAAAAAAAAAAAATCATGGGCTCAGCCCAATCCAATCCTACTAGCACACATGATTTCAACATGAAAAATGCATGAGCATGTGACATTAAAAAAAAAAAAAAAAAATGGGCTCAACCCAATCCAATCCTACTAGCAAACATGATTTCAACATATAGAAAACACATATAAAATGCATGAAACATTGTGAAAATGCAAATGTGATGCAATGCATGAGCATATAAGATCATTTAAGCAAAACCCAACCCAAAATTTTTGCAAAAACCTCATTAATTTTGAAAAAACCCAAAATTTTTCAAAACCCAAAAACCTAGATCTATATGAATGGAAAGCATGAAAAAGAGAGAAAACAAGATCATACCAGTGAAGGGAAGAACAATCTAGGCCAAAAAACACTTGGGTAAGAGGTCTAGAGAGAGAGAAAAGTGTTTGGGGAGGTGAAGGGTCAGAAACTGTTGAGAGAGATTGGAGAAAATGAGAGAAAAAACGCGTTGAGGCTTTATATAGAAATACAAAGCTTAATGGATCAAGAGGTAGCGAGAGGTGTCGAGATTTAAATTTTCAACAGATGGAGCTGTCGAAAGGTGTCCACAACAAGGAGACCTCGATGGATCGAGAAGCTATTAAGCATCTATTGAGCATCTAGAAACTTTCTCGATGGATCGAGAAGCTATCGAGACAAATTCTCAAAAACTTCGATGGATCGAAATTGCAATAACTACTATTGAGAAAGGAAGATCAAGAGGCTTGATAGATAGCCTAGCTATCAAGAGGTATCGAGAAGCTGTCGAAATTGCTCAAAAATAGTTTTTCAAGAAGAGGAAAACATAGATATGAATTCAATCAAACATGCTACTCAACCAAAGATCTAAACAACATTTTAAGCTCTCAAAAACATCTCTCAACAAGAAAATGTTAAGCATTTAGATCCGAAACACACACACACATACACTAAACAAGTCTAACCAATTTCGTATTTCAAAAATAAGTTAAGATAGTTTAGTGAGCATACATTAACACATGTATTCCTTGTGATGGCCAAATCACATTGTACCTTTGCATATATCATAAGTAGCAAAGAATATTGCATGTTGTATGTGAAAAACATCGCAAGATTGCATAAGTGTATACATGTTATGATGATTTGAGATATAAGAAAATCACTTTAACTCACTTACGATCATAACTACTTGATGAGGACTATCATCTTTGAGGTACATCCTATAACTCCCACATCTCCTAAAAGACATGCTTGCAATCATATATAAAGCATTTTGATTTTTTTTGCTTTTATATTTTCTTTTGTAAAGCATATCATGCATGGACATATAAGAGGGAAAAGACATGCTCTTTCCCTTACTCAATTTCCCAATCCTTGTCAAACCTAACTCATAGGTTTGCAGATTGCCGACCAGCTCTATCAAAGGAATTTAGTCAATATCCTTTGATTTCTCAATTGCAGTGATCTTGGCATGAAATCTCTCGAGTAGAGATCTGAGCACCTTTCTAACAATCTTGGATTTGAGAATGGTTTTCCTAAGATTAAAGGCTGAATTCACTATGTCCTTGAGCTTGGCATAGAACTCATCGAATGACTCATCCTCCTCCATATTGATCTCTTCAAAGCTTGTAGTAAGCCTCTGGAACTTCGAATCCTTGACAGCCTTGGTTCCTTCATAGGTTGTCTGGAGGATGGTCAATGCTTCCTTCGTAGTTTCAGTAGAGAATATCTCCTTAAACTCCTCATTCGTGACCGCATTGAATAAAGCATTCAATGCCTTGCTATTGAAGTTTTCTGCCTTGATCTTAGCACCATCCCAATCGGCCAGCACTTCCTTTGGCTTGGTCCAGCCTATCTCCACAACTTGCCACACTTTTTCATCTAAAGACTACAAGAAAGCTCTCATGCGTACTTTCCAGTATGCATAGTTAGAGCCATCAAATAAATGATGTATAATAAGAGACTGTCCTCTATCCATGACAAACAGGGGTCAATGGATCACATAATAAATATTAACCCTAATCAGAGTGTGCCAGCTTTGATACCACTTGATAGGCCAAGAATATATTAACTCATTGTGATGAATTAACCAATTAATTTAGCTAAGTTAATTAATTAATCCAATTAACATGCAATACGCATGGTAGCACAAACAAATCACCAACTAAGTTAATATGTAGCGAAAAATAAAGTTTACACGATGATTTGTTTATGAATAGGGAAAACCTCCTAGGCAAAAACCCCACCGGGTTATTTTAAGGTCACCACTTTTGAGAATCCACTATTATCACAACAAGCGGTTACAAGTAAAGGAATCTCAGTACCTTATACCGACCTATAGTTGAATCCTTACCCCAATACCTAATTGGACTTGTTTTGTAGTGACAATCTCTCATTTCAATGCACGGCTCGTAGTATGTGACTAACTAATCGATGCACGAATCCAAGTACATGACTAACCACCAACTTGAGAAGGATGTTGGTTGCAAACTTTTTTAGTTCATCAATACGATGAAGATCACGAAACTCCTTGCTTACAAAACCCTACGACATACAAGCGCAATAATTTCTTCAAGAGAAAGATGAACTAAGGCAAATTGTCTTCGGTCACAATGTGCTTGTTAAAAACTTTTGCATTAAGTTGTATCATCTGTGACAGCCCTTAAAATAATCCTTATATATGTTTAGGGTTGTGAGAAAAGAAAGGCTATACAAATATACACAGATTGGTGTGAAATCAGATCTGAAAAATTGATTTTCGTAAATCTCGATAGATAGGTTATCTATCGAAAGTTGTCGAGCATCGGGCTAAAAATCTCTTTTAAACCTTGATAGATGCTAGCTATTGAGCTTTAAAATTTATCACTTCTTCATTTGTTTCTTGAACAAATTTGCATGGCTTTAACACTTGGATTTGAACTCTTGTTTCTTGAAGTATTAAACACATCCTAAATCTACCCAATTACAAGTAAAGTGCGTTTTGTCAAAGGATAAGCCAATTGCATAAAATAGTGACATATATTCCTAACATAAATTGACTGCAAATTAAAAACAACAATGACCAAATTAACTGCTATCAAAACGTAGGAACTAAATTAACAATGGCTCCAAAATATACGAATCAAAATGATATTTTTGCCTTAAAAACTACTATGTTCCAACTCCTTTAATAGTTACAACAAAAAAATTTCTCTACCAAAGAAATAACAAAAATTTATAACAATTTCACAATATGACCAAATTTGCCTATTGTTTCACACGTGGGTCATTCAAAAAATTTTAAATTGTACTGATACAATGTAAAAGAAAAAGAAAAATATATTGTTAAATTTTTTTGTGACCCAAATTAATTAATTACGGTAATTATAGATTTACATTGTACTAATCTAAAATATAAAATTTACATTGCTAGTATAATGTATATTATTCATACCCGAACATAGAACACCCATCATGAAGAAGAAGATCACCGTGAACAGTGATACAAGGAACTATAAAAGAAAAATAATAATAAATAAAAAAGGAATTGCAAAATTTTGCAGCATGTTACTCTTGACAGTGTCGCACTCCGAGGACTGCATTTTGTCCTGGACGACTCCTCCTCCACGAGCACTAATCCTGCATTAAAATAAAAACGTTGATTTATGTATATGCGTCTTAGTACTACACGCAGTATATCTTTAAGACTTGATGGTAGAATCAAATTAAGGATAGAGGCAATACCATACTAGTCTTTTTTCTGAATAATTTTCAAGAAGATGGATCAACTTACACTAGGAAGACAAGTAATCTTGAACCACTTCACAATTTCTCGTGGGATTCAGTACTTTTTTAGCAAACGAATTGCTGTTTCTAACTTTTTTACTCACTCAATTCATGCTTCTGATATATATATTTCGATAGATGAATCTATCTAATCTAATCACTTATTAATAGCACAATTTTTGAGGTATGATACATATTAAATTCGGCGTACTTGGTGTACGTTCATTGAGACTGATGGTCCTTCATACGACTCAACACGAGGTATAAAGGTTGACCAAAAGGATCTCTCGATCTCAACCTTAAGTTTAGAAGGCTGCCAAGTTGTGAGATGCACTTGGCTGTTTCCTCTGTTGACTCTGAATGGCACGTGAGTTCCAGTTTCCTAAGGCTAGTGAACTTTTCCAAGCCACAATCCTTGGGATCCTTGGAACCGATAAAAAGCGCCATTAAGGTCTGAAGTTGGTTTGTTGAAGACGCTACTCTTGATGGCTTCTGAATGGACACCTCATTCATATAGAGATGTCGAAGTTTCTTTGCCTTCCAGATAGAACTCGGCAAAGTGGTTATATTAGTATACTTCAAATCGATGGTCTGCAGGCATGGTAGATCCCCAATTGATGCGGGACAGGAGTCAAGACCTGTCCATCTCAAGCCTAAGTACTTTAGGTTCCTCAGCTTACCGAGTTTCTTAGGTAGCTGAGGTTTGTAGACACCCTCGAGATCAAGCACCTTCAGCAGGACACGATCTCTTCCTTCGATAATTTTTTTAAGCAACGTACCAAATTCACTATTGGATGTACCTTGTTTTTCAGCTTTGAAAGAAATATACGCACAATAGGTTTCCGATATGAGATTTCAAGACACCGAATTGATCTGCGAGCCTCTGAACCTTAAATATTTCTAAATCTGCAGATGTACATTCTGACCTGCAATGGTGGACATGTAGAAATCCCTCCACCTCAGCTTTTGGCAAGAAGAAGCCATATCTAGACACTAGTTCCTCCAAATATATCTTGGCCTTATCTTCAATGGGGACGCTAGCCTCATCAGGTGACAATTGAACAAATCCCTCCGCAAGCCACAACTGCAACAACCTTCGTTTGGGGATCTCATATGCCATGGGAAAGAGAGGCAAATAAAGGAAACATGGCTTTAACGTAGATGGAAGTTCATTATAGCTCATCAAAGCTACAATATTTAAGAGAGCTGATTTATCTTCACCAAATTGTGAACGATCAATTACTCTTGACCAGTCACTTAATTCTATGGTTGACAATAGTCCTCCCAGTAGGAGGATTGCCGGTGGCAAACCCTGACATATTCCCAAAATTCCTTCCCTGAAGTTGTTTAAGTCTGAACTATTTTCCGGTAATCTGTGACTGCCTACATTCTTCAAGATCAACAATACCCAATTCTCCTCTTCAGTTAACTGCCTCAGATTCAATGGACTACTCTATGGGTCAGCTTCTGATGCTACATAAAAATGACAAGTAGTAAGGATGACCCTGCTTCCATTTGTGGCGTCTGCAAAGGGACGTAAAAGGTTGAACCACATATCCTTTGTGTGCACGTCATCCAACACCATTAGGTACTTGAATTTCATTAAAGTCTGGAAAACCAATTGACGTAGCTCCTTCTCGCTCATAAGCTCTATGTCCTTCAATAAGCATATCGGAATCTGTTTGAGTATGATGAGCAAGAGATCCTTATATGCAAACTCTTCACGGACATGGACCCAAAGACAGCATTGGAAGTGCTGCCGAATGTCTAGTCTCTTATAAACATGTCTTGCTAGAGCTGTCTTGCCAACTGCTTCTTCACTCACCAGTGAAACCACACTGAGGTTTTCCTCAGTGCCATCCAAAAGTCGAGATACTAGCTCCTTTTCGGCATCTTCACGTCCAACAAGTGCTGAAACTTCACTAGTTGGATAAAGGGGGCCGCCTTGCATCTCCGCAGTCACCCTGGATACAGCACTAAAAGTATGCTTGAAAAAGAGAAGAAAGGGAAGGGTATAAAAAAGAAAAGAAAAAAAATTAAAAGACTTCGTTTCCACTGGTTGGTTTATGTCCAGGAAAGTTTTATATAAAAGGATGCTCTAAGTCCTTTTATACAAGATGGACTCCAAGTCCTGCTTGGTGTTAATTCCTATTTTTGCAAATTCGTACCCAAAAGTTCATGAAGAGAAAAGCCCAAGAAAATCTCAAGAGATGGGTTCAAGGCATGAGCAAAGAAACAGCAATTGGGTCATATTCCAAAGGCCCGAAGAAAGAAAAAATTGAAAGGGTCAGTGGGCGCTCAACACAACAAAATAGAGCAAACTCACAAAGCCCACAATGCCCTTGTTCCAAGGGATAAGGATAAACTCCAAATTCTACAAGGCTAACATGGTGAAAAAATGCCAAGCCATAGTGGTAGAAATAAGACAAAGCCACAACAACAAGAAAAGAAATAAGGCAAAGCCACAATGGCAGGAAACGCATGAAGAAATAAGACAAAACTATAGCAACAAGAAACGCGTGAAAAAAAAAAAAAAAAAAAAAAAAGGGACAAACGTAGCAAGGCTAGGAGCTTTGTCATCCTACAACCCAACCAATGCAGGAGAGGAAAGGCCCATGACTAAAGAGAAATAGAGGGTGTGATTTGGTGGAGGGAGGAAAGGACCTAGATTAATTGGATTTTAATTATTTTATTCCATAATTAAAATAATTGCACGAAATTGCAATCCCTTGATTGTCTCAAGGGTTTACTTTAGCTTTTTAAGAGCAGTTGTTTAATGCACTTTAGAGCATTTCACAATGCTTAAGTTCCAATGCCTTTGTAATATTTACCTTGTGTGCTTGTTTATTTATGATAATTTTTTTTTTTTTTTTTGGGTGGGGAAAATTTATCTATTTGAGATCAAGGATATTTTTACCTTTGGTGCTGTTGAAAGAAGCAATGAAGGCTTGACTAGTGCATGAAAGCTTGGGAGATGGGGATTATAGATGAAATTTTTGAGGGAGACTCTCAGGTCGTGGTAAACTCTCTCTACTATACATGACCACTCCTCCACTAAGCATCTCTAATAGCATTACATTTACAGGGTCTTTACTACAACTCCAGCAGTTCGATAGGACTAACTCTCTTTCGATTCACGAGATAGAAATAAGGCTGTGCATGGACTAGCTCAATATGCTAGAGGTCTTTCAAACTTTAGTGCTTGGATAGATGAAACACTATTTATTATTGAGCATTTGGTCACTCAAGATGTACTGTTTTTATCCTCATCTGAATAAAATAAAAAGTGAATAATAAAGTTAGGTAGGATAGGATATCACAAGCATGATAAAAATTATCTCCAGTGTATTGCTTTCGAATTTAAGTATATGTAGGCACTTGTCTAGCTTCCTTGCGTCTTTATAATTTTTTTTTTCGAAACATTATCTTGCAATTAGTTTTTTTCTTTTAAGGATGTTTTGTATATCCAGGGACTATATTCTAACGAAAAGATCGAAGTATTCAACCAAGGTTAGAAATTGGTGGCAGCTAGTATGAATTTTCACAGCTAAAAACTGGTATATTAGATATACTCAAAAATACAAAGATGGAATTTATTAAACTGTATGAAATTAGATGAAAGAAAGTTCACATATTGAAAAGATATAAATTAAAGAATGAGAATATTATGAGCAGATAATATTCTCATAATATTTTGAGTTAAACAATTAAACAATTCCATTCCTCTTAGTGCTAATGTCAGTTATGGTGAGCTATGCAATGGCAGATGCAGCCAAAGACAGAATAGTGTCTATTGTCACTTTTTTTTTTTTTTTTTTTTTTTTTAAAGAGTGTTTCAACCTATAGCGTTGATAACTCATTATCATTAGTTCAAGACACCAATCGGTTTTTAGTTTAGACGAGGATTGAGCTGTAAATTTTTTATTCAACCATAAAAGATTTTACCAATTAAGTTAACTGAAACCCTCAGTCAATTATGTAGTTTAGGTAAGGTGTTTCATTTTTCCTTCTCAAAACATACTACGATGACATGTGACAACTTCCTACATTTATATCAACACGTGGCATATAATTTAAAATTTTGAATTAAGTGCATTTCTTTACAACGGTATTTCTGTTCATGTTTTAATTTTTATTTATGACCATTAGTTCATACTTTGTTATTTGCTAATTAATTTCCCCAACCATTCTCATTCTAGCTATTATTCAATTATTAATGTATAACCATTAACTTCTACTAATATTAAATTTAAATCAGTTTCTTCTAATAATTTAGCTTAACGTAAAGAAACCCAAAAATCTTTGTTTTTCCTTTTTTTTTTTTTTTTTTTTGGGTCCACTACTTGTATAAAAAAAAAAAGCTTCTTAAGTAGGACTCTTTCCCCACTTTTTCATTACACATTAACTCCTTTATTTTTTTTTTTTGCTAGTAACCTAGTGGTTCTTAATGGGAATGGATGGGAATTGGAGAAAAATTGATTTAATTCAAGGTAATCACTATTCATAGAGAAATATTAAGAGAGTTAAAAAATACATTAAGTAATCAATTGACTTATTCTTTATTAAATGGAAATGTAATTACAAATAGATATTTATAGAATTATAAAATTATTCTATTCTATTGACCCACATGGGATCTATTATCCCCCATTTGCCTTGCGTTTGTGGTCAAGCAAAAGCACCTACACCTCCCAGACTGTGGCACAAGTCTCAAACAAGTCCAAGGACAACAAGAAGCGCTCATGCATCATCATTGGAGATCGTAATGATCCTGAATTAGGACTACAAATTAATATAACACTTTCTTTCGGCCTATTTTCCGTCTTCCATGCCCTTTCTAATCAAAGTGATAGTAGTCCTGCCCCTAGTCCTAGTGGTAATGTAAATACAGGAGTCCTCTTTTTCATTTCAATTTAATTATTATTCTTTTGATATTGTAGAAAACTATTTAAATTTGTGGTAATTTTTTTGGCTACAGGTGGAGGGAGTTCCACGAGTGCCAAAACTGAGGGGACTAGTGGTCAGAACTAGAGATGGTTTGTAATTGAAATTGTCATTGGCGGGGCCCTAACATGGTGTTTCTTCAGTTCACACCTGTTCATATAGGCACTTGGATTGTCACTCCTCAGTAACTTTGGCCTTGATTGCTATTTCTGTTTTGTAATTGTTATACTCGTGTTATGTTTTTTTTTCATTTATTTATACTCCCAGCCTCTATTTATCCCAAAAATAAAAATAAAAAATAAAAACTTTCCAACTCTCCCTTGGTCTTAGTTTTTCCACAAGGGGTGTCATTAGAACTATGTTTTTCTTATAAATCATAAGGATAAACATGTAAAATTAGTAATTTAAAACTTCCAATTTTTAGCTAAATTAAAAATATATAATTTTTTTCTCCGGCCTCCACATTTCTTTCTCACATTTGTTGTCAAGTATTAATACAACTTCTTCTTTTTGAAAAAAATATAAAAAAATAAAACTATTTTTTTTTTTTTCCCACAAACATACCATTTTTTTTTTTTAATTACTAAACTAGTCTTTTCCCACCTTCACATTTCTCTCTCACATTAGTAGTTAAGTACTAATACAACTTTTTTTAAAAAAAATTAAAAATAAAAAAATAAAACTGCCATAAGTAAAATATGTAAACCCAAAAAATAAAAAAATAAAAAACCTCGTTGCACGCGCAAAGCGCGTGTGATGAGACTAGTAATACTATAATAATGCATGTGGTTGTGAAATCCAAGAACGAAAAATTCGCAGTTCCCCAACTTGGATCTATAATCAAAATCAGACAAAAAACACCAAAAGAAAACCGTGTTGGTACTAGGTTGTTCGAAGTTGCAAGGCCCACTTGGAGTAGATTCAGGAAGATCGCCCAAAAGCTTAGCTCAAAAATTCTCTCGATGGGCTTTAAATGTGGCCCATGAATTTTTTAAGGGTTAAGTAAGGCCCATGGTCAAATTGCTGATGGGGATGATAATATTAGTCTTTTTCATAGAATATCAGCTTTCTTCTTTGGTGAAAGAGTCTACAACTAAGTTTTCCACGCTTATTAGATCTTTTTCATATGTGAACTTAAAATGGTTGGCATTCACCCTCATTTGTCTTTGATGATTAAAATATAATTTTGAAAGGATAGCGATAGGAAGACAAAAATCTTACAGCAATTTATATATCTATTATGTCTTTTTTGGCCTATTATGAATATGTACAATGCAATGTTGTACTTGTTTATTTAATACATTTACTAAGCTCTTCAATTCTAGTCCATGATTTCTTTTGGCTCTATGGTTTATCTGGGGGGGAGCAATTAACCCTATCCACGGGAATTAAAGTTGGATTTATAGAATTCTTAGAGTATCATGTGAAAATTCATCATTGGGGTTTTTTGATGCATGACTACCTAGCATGCTAGCATTTATCATGGGAACAAACAATCACCAGTATAAAAGAGGTGCATTTTTCAAAGGTCTTCTCTGTTTGAATCTATCTCATCCATTTCTTAAGTATCATACCATTAGAATCCCTTTAGTGGACTCATTTTTCAAAAAATACAAGATTTAATAGTAAAGAACCATTGGTTAATTTGGTTTTAAACCATAGGTTCTCTCCAAAAAAAAAAAAAAATTCAGAAATGAATAAGCTATTATAATTTCTTAATGACGGTTAACCGCTCTTCTTAATAATAATTAAAAAATTCATAAAAACACTTTAAAAGTTTTTTAATGCACCAAACTTTAAATTTAATTTTTTTTTTTTAATTTCATACTGCAAGAATTATTTATTTGGATCTTGAAATTCTAGATATGATTTTTTGAGAAGCAAATTCTAGATTAGACGATGGTGCCATTTTGTTTAATAAGATATCAAAGTAGTAGATGATTGATTGCACAAAATTGCAATCTTTTGATTGACTCGAGGGTTTACTTTGCCTTTTTAAGAGAAATTGTTTAATGCACTTCAAAGCATGATAAAATTGGGTAGGATTGGATGTCACAAGCAAGCTTCTCCAATGCGGTCGAAATATTAGATATATTGATGGTAGCTAATATGTATTTTCACAGCTAAAAACTGGTACTCCATGTTAGATATTGATCGAAAATTAATTTTAGTGGAGGATCGTTGAAGTGCAGTATTCGTGTAAAACATATAACAAATTGGTTGGGGAAATCAATCTTTTTTTTTTCTTTTTTTATAATTACTACATGTAGGTAAAAAGTCATACATTTTTAAGAAGAGAAGCTAAAAACTAGTGGCTCCTTGTACCTTCATATGTCATGATAAATTCAAGTGGATTGGCAATAACTTGTCCATGAATTGTTCTAAGTTCTAACTCTTGTTTTATGTTTTTTCCTTCCCTTGGGTATAAGTTTTTCAAACTGGAGAATGTTGTGATCCAAATTTTAACTTGTGTCTAAAAGGAATTGAGGCCCAAACAGAACAGAGATAATGCTGGCCCAAGAAGTGTAAAAGAAAAACAAAAATAAAAGGGCAGGTAGGGGTTGTACTGTGATGTTGATGTCATTAAAAATGGTGCATAATACCATAATTTCAATCAAAATCTATATAATATGAATATCTAAAAGTGTAATATTTATTATTGCTACGCTCATGTTGAGCAGCCATATTTGTATAGCATTTCGGTCCATTTTAGTTTCATTTGATACATTTTTGTCAACTTCTATTTATTTCAGTGTTCAGTTCGAAGAATGATAAATTTGAAATTTATAATTTTTAGTAGTACCAAAAGAAATTAGGAAAATAAAATGCATTATAAAAATATTTAAAAGTATATGAACCAGTTCAAAAAATAATAAAATCAATGAAAAGCACCAAAAATAATAATTTTATATATTTGTAAAGATAAAAAGATAAAAATTACTTTTAGAAATGGTTTAATTTTTAGGAAGAACAAAATTATATACAATAAAATTTTGAGAATAAATTATACATTATACTATAATTTGGAAGTACATATAATAATTATGGAACTTGGCTCACCACATCATGTACTGACTTGTTGAGCTAGGTGGGGTTGGTGACTATGACCTCAAGGAAACTTCTGTGATCTTCTATTTCTTTACATAGCATCACTTATGCCCCAATTGAACAGTGTTACTAGCAACTGTGACTAAAGAAAGAAAAGATGCTTGGTAGATTTCATCTCGTGCGTTTATTAGAGGAATGGAATTTTAGTTACTTTTCTTGCAACCTGCCGCAATCATAGAATGCCACATCTAATTAGATAGCAATTGTGGAGCTATCCTTAAGAGTGTATATCATTCAATGTGGAATGTTTTCAACAAGTAGTGACTACTGAGGGCAAATGCAATGATACAAAATGGCAATAGCCTTACACCCAAGCACTTTGATACTTCCATTCCTTTAAGTGCTAATGTCAGTTATGGTTAGCTATACAATGGAAGATGCAGCCAAAGACAGAGAGGAATGTGCAAAGCAACTAGTAGGACTGGCTACATGTCTGCCTTACGTTGGTGATCAAGCAAAAGCACCTACACCAGATTATTGCACTGGTCTTAAACAAATCCTAAAGGACAACAAGAAGTGCTTGTGTTACATTAATCTGAATTAGGACTACAGATTATGTAACACTTGCTTTGGGCCTGCCCTCAGTTTGCCATGCCCCTGCTAAAGTCTCCAAATGTCCCGGTATGCATTTAGCTATAAGAGTTGTTTTGTTCTAGCTAATAGATTTTTATGAAATTCAATATAAGAAACGAATGGTGAGTGCTATAGAGTTTTTTTCGGTTTTACACTTATTTAAAAAAATGGATAAATGTCACTAGAAGTGGCTAATATTTGACACACTAATTTGATTTGTTTGCTTGGTCATGGATGTAGCTCTTCTACACTTGGATCCTAATTCACCAGAAGCTCAAGTTTTCTACCAATTGGGAAGGAGTTCTAATCAAAGTGATGGTAGTCCTGCTCATAGTCCTAGTGGTAATGTAACCAACATACATGAGTCTTCTTTTTCATTTCAATTTCTTTTGATACTGTAGAAAACTTCTTAAATTTGTGGGTAATTTATCTAGCTACAGGTGTAGGGAGTTCCGCGAGTGCCAAAAGTGAAGGGACCATTGGTCAAGACAAGAATGAAGGTTGTTATGATCAAAAGAGATGGTTTGAAATGGAGATTGTTATTGGCGGGGCCTTAACATGGTGTTTCATCAATTCACACTTGTTCATATAGGTACTTGGACTGTCACTTTTCAGTAACTTTGGCCTTGACTGCTGTTTTGTAATTGTTATACTCATGTTATATTCTCTTCATTTATTAATACTCCCTACCTCTATTTATCCCAAAATAATAATAAAACCCTTCCAACTCTCCCTTTATCTCAGCTTTTCCACAAGGGATGTCATTTAAACTATGTTTTTCTTATAAATCTTCCCAATGAAGACCTATGAATCCAAGTATAAAGTATATCTATATGTATCTAGCATGAGAATAAAAAAGTTAGAGATAAAATTGAACTCTAATCACTATCCTTGAAGTGAAGCACAAAGGATGTTGCAAAATAAGCAAGAGAGTAACTTTCTCAATTGTCTTACAAGAGAAATTTCTCCAATTTTTGTAGATACCATGTAACTTATCCTTGATTAGATTGGGGAAAAAAACTTCTATGAGAATTTTGCTAAATTTCTGAAGATTCCATTTTTTTTTCCTTGAGCTTTCAAGGTATTCATTTAGTTAGAATGATATCTAAAGTGTTTTCTTTCTGCATCACTATCACATTGAAAGCCAACTTGTGCCCAAATAATTATTTGTGAATAATCTTATCAATAGAATGAAACTTCTGTACCATATACTCAATTCCAGGATTCACTACTTCAAGGATCCTACCTAAGAACAAAACATAACTAAAAAAATAAAAATAAATGAAAAACATACATATTCAAATATCCAATCTGTGCCAAGACTATATTTACAAATTTTTTTGGAACCTCAACTATTGGAAATAAAATTACCTGATATTTTACAGATTTCCTATTTCAAAATGTCTATAACTTCGTGGTATGGTAAACAAACTTGAGAAAAAAGTGCAAAGACTTCATGGTATGATAAGCAACCTTAAGAAATTGGTGCAAAGATGAAATCAAATGTCTTGTTTATGATTTTACAACACTCACTAAACAATCCTTTTGTTTATGGAACTCCTCAAGTTAAGAAGTCCAAGAATCACTTGAGAAAGCCACAAATTGTTGTAGAAAGCTGGCTATACAAATGTACTTGATAAAAGCTTGAAACACCTGTATTAAAATGATGCATCAGGTTCTACTATTACTATCAGTAGAAAACATAGCTCCAAAAAACTAAGGATTTGTCTTGACTGCAATATTTAGTTTGTAATGACAATAACAATAATTAATAGGTGCTTGATCCCTATGAAGTATAGTTGGTGTTATAAAACACGTCAGAGGTAGAAACTTTATTTAGCTCAAAACAACCAATAATATTAAATCAAAAAAGTGAGAAAACTTGGTTAGTTTGTTGTTTAGGTAACATATAGTAATATTTTCCTTACAAATATCAAGAAACTTTTCACAATAAAACCATGATGCTTGAAAATTATATTTTATTATAAAGCATGATCCCATAGTGATTTAATTTTAGATAACAAGTTGTGATACATGGTATTATCCGTAGACATAACAAAAAATTGTAAGCTTATATATAAAAAGGAATTGAAGCAAAGGGAATACCCGTACAATGAGGTGGTTCCAACAGCATGGTTACCGGATTCAATTCCCCAAGTAATATTACCTTGTGCCAATTTGACTCTATTTACACAACAGGAAAAAAAAGCACATCAAATACATCCCGATTGAAAATACAAAGATGGAATTTATTCAAATGTAAGAAATTAGATGAAAGAAAATTTCACATTATTTTTTGCTTAACATGCAAAGATATAAGTCAAAGAATCAGAATATTATGAGCAGATAAAGGGGGAAAGGAAAAGAAAAGAAAGGTGATAGTACCAGTGAGTGAGTTATTCAGTTGAACAATTGCAGCACCCAAAAGCTTTCATTAAGTCCCACTTCTTAAGAGTAGGTTTCTTTGGTTCTTCATCTGAAATGGAAAAAATAAAGATTCAAATATCCAAACTGTGCCAAGACCATATTTACAAATTTATTTGGAACTCAAACAGTTGGAAATAATATTACCTGATATTTTACAGGTTTCCTATCTCAAAATGTGTCTATAACATCATGGTATGGTAAGCAACATTGAGAAATTGGAGCAACATTGAGAAATTGGAGCTAAGATGAAAGCAAATGTCTTGTTTACGATTTTACAAAATTCACCAAACAATCCTTTTGTTCACAGAACTAATCAAGTTAAGAAGTCTCTAAGTGCCAACAATCTTCATTTATGAGAACCTATTAGATCAACATTTAAGAAATAAATTTAGAGAATAAGTGAGAAACTAACAAATTTTCTTCCAATCCATGCTTATTGCCAAGAAAATGAAGAAGAGAAAGATAAATTAAAAAGAGAAGGTAGAAAGAAATACTTTTTCTACCATATTTGTGAGTGCTAGGAGGTGGGGCAGTCCAGCACAAAGCTGGGTTGGATTTCAGCTGAAATGCAGTTGATAAGGGCACCTTTGCAATCCTTGACAGTTCTCCTAGCAGTTTCCCATATTTGGATGGGAAGTGATGAGATTGACTCATGTACCATCTGATTCTGGTTGTACCAAATAGGCTAGGCTGTGACAAAAAAAGTTTCCAAGTCTTGAGTGGTGCCATTGGTGACGAAATGAAATGCTAGATCAGTAAAATCCCCAGAATTTGACTCCTAATCCACTGGACAGTTTAGACAACTGCTCCACACCTCTTTGGGAGTGTCACACTGTATAAGGGCATGCGGAGTACTTTCAGGGCACAAGTCACAAACAGGGCAAATACCATATGTGCTTACTCCTCTGGTTCTTAGGCAATGCATAGTGGGGAGGGCATTCATGCAGGCATGCCAGGCGAAGATTCTGATCTTTGCTGGGATGTTGAGGTGCCACATCCTTTTCTAGAGAGGCGAGCAAGGATCATCTCTTGAGCTTTCACCCTCATTAGATGGATGAATGATTGGAAGTGCTACATAGTAAACGCTTTTGACAGAGAATTCACCTTTCTTGCTTCCAATTCATATGATTTGATCATCTAGGAGGGTGTAGCTGAGAGGGATGTTTAGGATGATGTCTGCTTCAAAGGTAGGTAGGTTCGTCTAACAAAATCAACCTTCCAACACCTTTTGTCTTCATCAATGAGCACCAAGACCATGGGGAAATATCTTCAAATAATAATTCTGATGCATGCATAATAATACTTAGAAACAGATACAAGCATGACAAACAAAAATTTACAAACTTAATGTACTGGAATACAAAAGCAACTGTTCAACCATTACTAATTCAGATACATAAGCTACCTCTCACAGGAGTCATGAGTTTATTTACGTACTTTGTCAAAGTAATTATCATGTATCTCAATGTAAATATGGAATTAGAAAGCACTACATCACCTTATACATGGGTTATCATTTACTCTACACTTCTCATCATATTAGCATGTGGAATGGAACAAATCAAGAATAGATATTAGTACGTAAACTAACAAGAAGAAGTCATATGGAATGAAAAACAATCTACAAGTAAATCAGGTCTTAAAGAGGTGAAAGAAGAAACAAGGGGGAAATGACAAAAAATACTCTAGAGAGATAAATTAGGATATTGTATGAGTTGCCTCTTTGGATGGTTCACTAAAGGAAGTTATGGATTGTTGTGAGAAACTGCCAACATAAATGTACATGATAAAAGCTTGAAAGTGCACACATTAAAATGATGCATCAAGTTCCGTTGCTAATATCTCTATAGAAAGGATTGCTTCACGAAAAAATAGTGCTAACTATATATCTCTATAGAAAGGATTGCTTCACAAAAAAATAGTGCTAACTATATTATTTAGTCTGTCATCACAACACCAATAATTAAAAGATTTTTGGATCTCTAGTTTTATAATATATGATAATTAGTGTTATGAAACATATGCCAGAGATTTTTTTCTTTTCTTTTTCTTTTCCAAGCAACCTATAATACAAAAATTGATAGTGAGAAAAATATAGTAGTTTGCTGTTTCGATAACATATAGGAATATTTATAAGAATAGAAGGTGCTAGATTTTATTTTATATTTGGATAATCAGTCAGAAATTTCATTGAAACCAAGCTGAAAACCAGCAACACAAATAAAACAGCAAGTCTGAACCAGCAGACAGAGCACTAAGACAATTACAACTCAGGACCACAAAAGCATGATACTTAAGTACTCTACAACAGTAATACAAATACACCAGCAAGCCTGAACCTATCAGACAGAGCACTAAACAAAAAATTCCAACAAGGTGCTAGATTCATGTGATATTTCATAGGTGTCATATCTCTAATATAACTACATGGTATGCCAAGCAACCTTACAAAATTAATCCAAACATGAAAAGAATGCCAAATGCCTTCAATATTAGGTAACGGAACTCTCCAAGCAAACCTTGTTAAATGAATTCTTACTAGTTGAGAAGTCCAAGAATCACTCACCATGAAATTAAACTATCCTTAAAAGCATGGTCTTCATTCATGGGAACCTATTAGACCAATGTTTAAGAAATAAATTTAAAGGAGAATAAGTGAAAAAGTAGAAATTTATCTACCGTGCCATGCATATTGCCAAAAAACGAAGAGAAGGATAAATTAAAAAAAAAAAAAAAAGAGAATGTAGAAAGTAATATTTTTTTCTACCATATTTCAAGAAAAAAAAAATTCAAAAATTGAAACCTAATCTATGAGGAAAGATTTAATTTGGTTAGGAAAGAGATAATTACCATTCTTTTTCTTAGTTTCTGCATAATTTTTGTACCAAGTAGATTTAGAAAAACATGCATTACAAAACTCTTGTCTGCTGTATTATCAATTATCCTCAGGCATTTGCATATAGAAGTATAGAACCCAATAACTAATAAAGTCCCCATACCTGAAACCAAAGGGAAAAGCTAAGAGAGAACTAATCTGGTATTTAATAAATTTGAAGGGAACTGAGAATGGAGATGTGTGCACCTGTAGACACACGAATTAAATCCTTCTAAAATAAATTTTGAACCCTGGGATGTGAAAAGCTTAGTCTACTCTTGACAAATTTCCACCTGGATTTTTTTTACTAAATAAGTGAGAAAAGATATTAAAAAAAAGTAAAAAACAAAAATCCAAACAAATGGTTCACATTATTTTGGATCATGAAAATCAAATTCCTCCTTTAAAATGAGAATTCATTAGGAATTATTTATTCTTTACCAGAGATATATTTTCCTTCCTTGCACCTTTTTTAACTCAATATATAAAGTTAAACTATCTTCAAATAACAATTCTGATGAATGCATAATAATACATAGAAACAGACACAACCATGACAAGTAAAAAATTCCAAACTTAATGTGCTGCAATACCTAAGCAACTGTTAAACCATTACTAATTCAGATACGTAGGCTCACCTCTTGCAGGAGTCATGAGGTTATTTGCATACTTTGTCAAAGTAATTATCCATGTACCTCAATGTAATTATGGAATTAAAAGCACTACATCACCTTATACATGGATTATCATTTACTCAACACTTCTCATCATATTAGCATGTGAAATGGAACAAATCAAGATAGATATTAGTACATAAACTGACAACAAGAAGTCATATGGAATGACAAAAAATCTACAAGTAAAAATCAAGTCTTAAAAAGGTGAAAGAAGAAACAAGGGGGAAATGACCAAAAGGACTTGAGATAGAAATTAGGATATTGTATGAGTTGCCTCTTTGGATGGTTCACCAAAGGAAGCTATGGATTTTTGTGAAAAACTGCCAATATAAATGTACATGATCAGAGCTTGAAGCACACATTAAAATGATGCATGAAGTTCTATTGCTAATATCTCTGTAGAAAGGATTTCTTCACAAAAAAAATAGTGCTAGCTATATTATTTATTCTGTCATAGCAACACCAATAATTAAAATATTTTTGGATCTCTAGTTTTATAATATATGATAATTAGTGTTATGAAACAAATGCCAGAGAAATTTTTTTTTTTTTTTTTTTGTTCTTTTTCTTTCCCAAGCAACTTATAATATAAAAATTGATAGGGAGAAAAATATAGTAGTTTGCTGTTTTGATAACATATAGGAACATTTTCCATTTTATTGGAATTTATCAAATGATTTAAAAAATCGAGCTATGTTTTCAAAGAAGACCAAACTACTAGAAAAAATTGCGAGTCATTATTATTATGATTTTGATTTGAAGATATAACAGCAAGTTAGGTGCTTACATATAAAAAGGATTTGAAGCAGCAAAATTCCTATACAATGAGCTAATTCCAGCAGCATGGTTTTAAGATTTAATTCTCCTTGCAATATTACCTCGATATCACCCTGAGCCAAATTTTACTCTGTTTAAACAATAGTTGAAGCACATCAAATACATCATCCCATCAACTCAATTTGAGAAACAAAGATGCAATTTATCGGAAAGAAGAAAATGATGAAGGAAAAGTCACATGCTTTTTTTATTAATATGCAAAAGTCATAAATTAATTAAAGATCGAAAATCCTAAGAGCAGATAAAGGGTAAAAAAAGGAAATGCGAAAAATACCAGTGAATTCAATCAAATAAGCCTTGGTATCCATTACAACATCCCAGGACCACAAAGAGAGGAAGTTCATGTTTTAAAAGCATCGGTCATTCTCATTTAGGTGAACAGTCTTGCCTTCACCTTGAAAGCCAACTTCTGCCCAGAAGAGAATTTACTTATACAACATAATTGGAAATTTTTTACAAAAAATGAGGAAAAAGGGTTCAATTTGTGTAAAGACCTTATAATTTTACTTTGGAACTCAAATTGTTAGAAATAAAATCATTTGTTCCCTTCTGTCTGATAGCTTTTGTTGTCTAGTATTCAATTTAAAAGCCATTAGAAAAGTTAGGAACTCCTGTTCTTGAGAATAGAAGGTGCTAGATTTTATTTTATTTTATTTTTGGATAATGAGGCAGAAATTTCATTGAAACCAAGCCGAAAACCAGCAACACATATACAACAGCAAGTCTGAACCAGCAAACAGAGCACTAAGACAATTACAACTCAGGAAAACAAAAGAATGACACTTGACAACAGCAACACAAATATACCATCAAGCATGAACCTATCAGGCAGAGCACTAAACAAAAAATTCCAACAAGGTGCTAGATTCATATGATATTTCACAGGTGCTATATCTCTAACATAATCCATGGTATGCTAAGCAACCTTAATAAATTAATCCAAAGATGAAAGGAATGCCTTCGTTATGAAGTAACAGAACTCTCCAAGCAATCCCTGTTCAATGAAGTCTTACTGGTTGAGAAGTCCAAAAATCATTCACCATGAAATTAAGCTATCCTTAAAAGCAGAGAATACTTTGAGTGGTAACACCAAGCTATAGCTTTCATTCATGATAACCTATCAGACCAAAGTTTGAGAAATAAAAAAGTGAATTAAGTGAGTGAAGTAATAAGTATTCTACCATGTTGCAAAAAAATGAAAAAGTTTTGAGAGGAAATGAGGATCCATAGCTGACCTCAATATTTGTGACTAACACTTTGTTATTGTTATGGCCTATCATATTGCAAGAAAAACAACAAAAATAAAGAACATTCACTCCAAGTTTCTGTGTGGAAAGAATTAATTAGGTAAGGAATGAGATAGTTACCATAATTCTCTCCAAGTTTCTGAGTAAATTTCATATAGGCTAGTTGGAAAAAAAAAAAAAAAAAAAACAATCACTCTTAAACTCTTGCCTGCTTTAGTATTCAATTCTCCCCAGGCTTTTGCATATAGAATCCAATAAATGATAAACTCATCAACCTGAAACCAAAGGATAAAATTAAGAGAGAACTAGATTAGTATTTGATAAATTTGGTTCTGTAGTAACAAGCTATATATTCGGACCTTATTTTTTAGTTTAATTAATACTTACATCTTTACTGAGAAACCTGGAGAAACACTGGAGTTAAATCCTTCCAAAAGAAATTCCAATCTCTGGGATGGGATGTGAGCATCATAGTGCACTCTTGACCTATATCCTCCTGCATTTTTCAAATATGTGAGAAAAGATATGCAAACAAGTTTCCAATCATATGTTTCTTATTATTTTGGTTCACAGGAATTAAAATCCTCCTCTTCCTCTCCCTTTCCCATTCAACCGATAAAGCAGAATTTCTTCAAACAAGCACTATGATGCATGCAAATCTCTTTTGCTATACAAACTGGTGAAACAGCTCCCGCATTACCGAGGAAATATCTTTGGATATTTAGAAGGAAAAAAAATGTACAAAATATCAAACAGGAGAAGTAAAAGTTGCAAATCTAAAGTCCTAAAATATACAAAAGCAGTCGTTAAAAGTTATAGCCATTATGATTCTAGATACGTTTGCTCACCTTTCATAGGAGTCTTGAGGCTATTTGCACACTTTATGAAAGCAATCATCCTTGTACCCCAATGTACTTTGAGATTAAAAGCACTACATCACTTATACATGGGGTCCTATATATTTACTCGTTACTTCTAGTCCTGTACCAATGTATGTGAAATACAAGAAAACAAGAATTGATAATTCAGATCTTGAAGATGTGAAAGAAGAAACGAAAGAAAAAAAGGACAAAGAACACTGGAGGGGGAGGTTAGGATATTGTATAAGCTACCTCCAAAGATAATTCACATGAGAAAGCCACTCAGTTGTAAAAAGCTGGCCATACAAATGTACATGATAAAAGCCTGAAACACCCGTATTAAAATGATGCATCAGGTTCTGCTAGTACTATTAGTAGAAAAAAAAATAGCTTAAAAAAAAGGATGTCTCGACTACAATAATTAGTTTGTAATGACAATAACAATAATTAATAGGTGCTTGATATTTGATGTTATAAATCATATCAGAGGTAGAATTCTTTTCTTTTAGCTCAAACCAACCAACAATATTAAAATCAACAAAGTGAGAAAACTTTTAGTTAGTTCGTTGTTTTGGTAACATTTTCCTTCTAAATATCAAGATACTTTTGAAAAATAAAACCATGATGCTTAAAAATTATATTTTATTATAAAGCATGATGTCATAGTGATTTAACTTAGATAACAAATTGTGATACATGGTATTATCTGTAGACATAACAGAAAATTGGAAGGTTATATATAAAAAGGAATTAAAGCAACAGAATACCTGTACAATGAGCTGATTCCTATGGCTTGGTTACCAGATTCCAGTGCCGAATGCAACTTTGCCTTTATTCAATTCTCCTCCTAATATTAGCTTGTGCCAATTTTGAATCTGTTTAAACAATGAGAAACAATGCACATCAAATACACCACCTCTTCATCAACCCAGTTGAAAATACAAAGATGGAATTTATTAGAACGTAAGAAACTGGATGAAGGAAAATTGAGCAGATAAAGGGGGAAAAAGGAAAAGCAAAGAAAGTTGATATTACCAGTGAGTGAGTTGTTGAGTTGTTGAACAATTGCAGCACCCAAAAGCTTTAATCAAGTCCCAATTGCAGCACCCAAAGGTTTGATTTGGTTCTTCTTCATCTGAAATTTAATCACCAAGAAATACAGCCGTTGAGAGAGAACAATGGAGAAGAAGAATTGTGCATTTGGATATTTTTTTAATCGAAGGTTGGGAATAAAATGGTGACTTTTACATACCTGGCTCTTCTTCTTGCCGAGACAGATCTCCTTTCAAATTGGGAATGTGAGAAATTTTATGCCAATCTTCCCCGATTTGCTTCTTGCATCTTTTCAGTAAGGTGGGACATTCTCCAATTTGTAGTGTTTGCAAAGAGGTAAGGGCACCGATTCCTTCTGGCAATGATTCCAAATTAGGGCAGTCCCAAATATCTAGTGTTTGAAGAGATATAAGTTTGCAGATCCACTCCGGTATAGCTATCAAACTAGGACAGAACTTAATTTCAAGTTTTTGTAGAGAGCTGACATATTGAAGCCCCGTTGGGAGAGAGACCAACTTCGGAAGATTAAAGAATTGCAAAGAGAGAAGGGTCGTAAGTCCTTGCCATTCCATCTCATCCCAATCATTGGATAAATCAACCACCTCAGAGTTCCAAACATACAGATGTTGAAGTGCCGTAAGATATCGAATGCCTTGAGGAAGAGGACATCTGGATAGAAATAGAGTACGGAGAGAAATGAGATTTCGTAGGCACTCCTCTGGCAAAGCTTCTTCTATATTCATGAAACTTAATTTGGAGAGAGGGGCAACAATTGTAGAAGAAGAAGAAGAAGAAGAAGCAATTGATGGTAGATTCCCTGAAGAAGTCTTGTTGTTTATCATCATCCTCTCTAATGACTGCTTCAAGCTACAATTACTTAGCCTCAAACTTTCGAGATATGGAAACAAAGGAAAGGAAGTCAGCTGAGGGCAATTCCAAATGTATAAGTAGGAAAGACGAGAAAATGAAGGAAGAGAATCCCTCCTTCCCCACCGCCATCCCTTTAAATTAGGGCATTCATCAATCTCGAGTTTCTCCAAAGATGGGTAGAATAAAGAATCACTGTTATCTCTCTCTGAATCTGATATGTGCTCTAAACAATCCAATCTGCCCAAATAGATAATTTTGAGAGAAGGGAATTGGTCCAACGGTGGAATATATTGGCATTTTTTACATGAATATAATTTAAATTGGACAAGATTTGTGAGGGACAGAAACCAATGTGGAAATCTCACTCCCCCGTACCGGATTAAACTCAATGCTTTGAGATTTATATGTGGTTGCAAGGCTTCCAGTGACATGTCATCATCACCAGCACCCGCCTCATCAATGTCTTCTTCTACCCAATTTAAGTCCAACCTATCAAGGCGTTGTTTCTCTTTCAAATTTGCATTTTTATACTCTAATGCGGCATCTTTTCCGTGTTTGAGATTTTCAATTGACAAATTTCCTCTCAGCTCATTTAGCCTGTCAAGTTCCTTCAATCCACCGTTACTCCTAGGCACTGAATCAATCCCACCGTCACTCATCACAAATCTTGACAATGTTTGTAGATTAGTCAATTGGCCCAGTCCATTTGGCATATGAGTCAAACTCCAACATCTATCAATCTCAAGAAACCTGAGGTTGACTAATTTGTTAATATCTCTTGGTAATTCTTTAAGCTTATAACACTCAGAGAGTTTAAGTGTTTGCAAATTGTACAACTTGACGATAGAATTAGGAAGTCTCTCAATTTGGTTATTCTCAGAAAGATCAAGATATCTTAAATGCTTCAACTCTTTGATAGAACTTGGAATTGTTTCAATCCCCCTGTCATGCAAATCCAACAAGCGTATGAACTTAAAACTTGCAATAATTGCACTACAAGCTGAAAATTTTATATAACCATACTCTGGTTTACATGGCAAAAGAAATGTTCTTATCCTTCTTGCTTTATATAATGACATTGGAATTTCCGATGATAAGTCTAATATATGCCCAAATGACACGTGACGAGTTTTCCCGTCAATGACTTTCTCTTTTGAATAAATGGTGGTGCTCTCTGATCCCGTTACTTGTATTGCTATATCATGCATGAGATCATGTATTTTGAATTTTGAAATATTGCCAAGTTCATCTTCTTCAACTTCTTGAAAGAACGATCTCCAAAGCAAATCCATAAAATACTCATCACCAACATCTTCTGGACATTTCTTTTCGTTATACAATTTGATGAATCCTTGCGCCATCCACATATAAATCAAACTCACCTTTTCAATCTCATAATCTTTTGGAAATATACTACAAAAAGCAAAACATTGCTTCAAATGTGATGGGAGATGATCGTAACTCAACTTTAATATTGGTAAAATATTGTCATTCTGATATATATTCAAAAGTTCATTCTTTTTGAATAACTCCCACTCTCCTTCGGTTTTTTTTAAAGATAACAGACCTCCTATTACTCTTATAACAAGCGGAACCCCTCCACACTTCTTCAAAATCTCATTCCCAATATTTACAAAACTTGCACTCTTTGGCTCTTCGCCCTCCCCAAACGCCATCTTCTTAAACAGAGACCAAGACTGTGTTTCATCTAAACCCTCTAAAAAGTGCGGTTGCAAAGATTGTGTAATCTTTGCCACTATTTTACTACGTGTAGTCAACAATATTCCACTACCTCTTGCGCCAACCATCAAAATATCTTTCAAGCTAAGCCATATTTCATGATTCTCATTCCACACATCATCCAACACGAGCAAGTATCTTTTTCCATTAATTTCTTTTTGAAGATTATTGACTAATGTGTTCATTTCAAGGTCTTTTGGTTTCTCATTTGTTACACACTCCATAATTTTCTCAACAATTATTTTCTCATCAAAATTATCAGACACGCAAACCCACAATTTTAGCTCAAAATGGTTCTTGATTTGTTCATCATTGAAGACAAGTTTAGCTACTGTCGTCTTTCCTAGGCCTCCGATTCCAACTATCGGAAGGACCAAAACATTCTCTTTGGCATTGGCATAATTCAACAGAGATCGAATAATAGCCTTCTTATTATCCTCCCTCCCTATAACAGCTTCAGCATTTACACTAGAATAAGTCTGCTTTCTAGCCTTAAACGGAACTTGACTCTCCTCAGAACGTTTTTCTAAGCCAAACTTATTCCTATCAGCTGCGATCTCATCAAACCTCTCCTTCATGGCCTTAACCTTATGACCCATTCTAAGACCGTATGCAAGCTGGTTAGATTTGGAAAAGAAGATGCGTACCTCTTTTGCCTTTTTGTCGCGGCTCATCGCTTCCCGTCGCAAGGCCTCAGTGGAGATGTCATCCAGCAAGTCATCCGCATCACACATGGCATCCTTAAGCCTTTTCAGCCACTCTTTGATCACTTCACTGTTGTGTTGCTTCGCCTCTGCATCCAGAAGCACAGCTTTGATAATAGAAACTGTCTCCCCAAGTTTGGTAATCTCGTCGTTGACACTCCAGATGAGCACGATCTCTTTGAGTGCTAGGTTGCCTGCTTTCCCGATAATTCCAGCAGCAACGTCATACAGAACTCCTTCCGCCATTTCGTATTTAGTGAGAATTGAATGATCGCTAATCTTTGTGAAAACTGAGAACTGGAGGGTAAGAGTAAGACTAGAATGATCTGTAATCTGTGTTTAGGGATGGAGTAGCATTGACCAAAAGATAAGACCCTGCTTTTTGAATGCTTGGATGATAGTAAAACACGTAGTTGTAGGGTACAAAACATGCACAGTTTCCCAACTGGCATCAATAATCGAAAGCAGACAAAACACCTACAATGGCCCTTTGAACAGAAACAAAACCGTGTGGACCACAACTACAAGTACTGTTCCTACCTTCGCCATTATTGAAGCAACCGACACGGTAGTAACTTGTAGTATCTTTTAAACCTTTTTGGGTTAACGCAGTGGTTCCCAGTTGGGTTGATTCAGGAAGGACAAAAGCCTAGTCCAAAACATTTCTTAATGGGCTTGAGTGTTTTTGTTGAAAGACTTTGCACCTGAGTTTTCCACACTTTTGGTAGAACCAAGATGATCCACTCGGCTCTTCTCAAAAAAATAAAAAATAAATAAATAATAATAATCCACTCCGGCAGTTTTCAGGATTAGGATCTGGTAAAATATTAGGGTATTGCATTGGGTGTCATTCATCATTTTCGTTCACAAATTTTTTTCACTTTTCATTTTTTTAACTTTCACTTTTTACATCTTTGAAATTTTTCTTAATTTTTTTGAATCAATAGTTGAGATTGAAAATTGTTTTTTGTAAATATTAATCTCAATTTTCACATTTTAATACAACTTTGATTATCAATTTGTGTACCAATAATACATGAAATCCAAGAACGAAAAATTCGCAGTTCCCCAACTTGGATCTATAATCAAAATCAGACAAAAAACACCAAAAGAAAACCGTGTTGGTACTAGGTTGTTCGAAGTTGCAAGGCCCACTTGGAGTAGATTCAGGAAGGTCGCCCAAAAGCTTAGCTCAAAAATTCTCTCGATGGGCTTTAAATGTGGCCCATGAATTTTTTAAGGGTTAAGTAAGGCCCATGGTCAAATTGCTGATGGGGATGATAATATTAGTCTTTTTCATAGAATATCAGCTTTCTTCTTTGGTGAAAGAGTCTACAACTAAGTTTTCCACACTTATTAGATCTTTTTCATATGTGAACTTAAAATGGTTGGCATTCACCCTCATTTGTCTTTGATGATTAAAATATAATTTTGAAAGGATAGCAATAGGAAGACAAAAATCTTACAGCAATTTATATATCTATTATGTCTTTTTTGGCCTATTATGAATATGTACAATGCAATGTTGTACTTGTTTATTTAATACATTTACTAAGCTCTTCAATTCTAGTCCATGATTTCTTTTGGCTCTATGGTTTATCTGGGGGGAGCAATTAACCCTATCCACGGGAATTAAAGTTGGATTTATAGAATTCTTAGAGTATCATGTGAAAATTCATCATTGGGGTTTTTTGATGCATGACTACCTAGCATGCTAGCATTTATCATGGGAACAAACAATCACCAGTATAAAAGAGGTGCATTTTTCAAAGGTCTTCTCTGTTTGAATTTATCTCATCCATTTCTTAAGTATCATACCATTAGAATCCCTTTAGTGGACTCATTTTTCAAAAAATACAAGATTTAATAGTAAAGAACCATTGGTTAATTTGGTTTTAAACCATAGATTCTCTCCAAAAAAAATTAAGAAATGAATAAGCTATTATAATTTCTTAATGACGCTTAACCGCTCTTCTTAATAATAATTACAAAATTCATAAAAACACTTTAAAAGTTTTTTAATGCACCAAACTTTAAATTAATTTTTTTTTAATTTCATACTGCAAGAATTATTTATTTGGATCTTGAAATTCTAGATATGATTTTTTGAGAAGAAAATTCTAGATTAGATGATGGTGCCATTTTGTTTAATAAGATATCAAAGTAGTAGATGATTGATTGCACAAAATTGCAATCTTTCGATTGACTCGAGGGTTTACTTTGCCTTTTTAAGAGAAATTGTTTAATGCACTTCAAAGCATGATAAAATTGGGTAGGATTGGATGTCACAAGCAAGCTTCTCCAATGCGGTCGAAATATTAGATATATTGATGGTAGCTAATATGTATTTTCACAGCTAAAAACTGGTACTCCATGTTAGATATTGATCGAAAATTAATTTTACTGGAGGATCGTTGAAGTGCAGTATTCGTGTAAAACATATATAGTATACTTAGTCCATTCAGTCCATTTTGGTCATACTTAGTCCATTTTGGTCCTATATAGTATACTTTGGTCCTATTCGGTCCATTTGGTCCATTTTGATTATACTTGGTCCGTTCAGTCCTATTCAGTCCACTCGGTCTTATTCGATCTATTTCTCTCCTATTCCGTCCTATTCTGTCCATTTCGGTCATATTTGTTCCACTTTGGTCTTAATAGGCCTATTCTGTCCTATTCGATCTTATGCGGTCCATTTTGGTCGTACTCATCCATTTTGGTCATAATCAGTCCTTTCAGTTTATTTTGGTCTTATTATCATCACAATGTGTATTTTTCGTTGTTTTTAGTGCAAAACTGCAAATATCAAATTTTCATTAAATTTCGTTATGTTAATAGCAATTGTTACATGGGTTCTAGTTAGCTCAACTAGTAAAGTCTCTGATGGTTGTATAACAGATCTGGGGTTCAATCCCCACCTATACCAAAAACTGATTGGTGTCTTGGTCTGATGATAAAGAGAGCTATTATCAGGAGCAGACGTCATAGGTTGAAACTCTTTCAAAAAAAAAATAGCAATTGTTACTAAAGAAAATATATATATATATATATATATATATTGGAATGATCAACTAAAGGCATTTTTTTTTTTATGACAAACATACATCAATGAAAGGCATTGAATCATCAATTAGCAAAAAGCATTACAATATGTACCATGAACATAATGTATTGAAACATTTTGCTATTTGGTTGGTTGTAATTTTCTACATACATAAATTATAAATACACGCGTATATAAATAATTTTAATAGATGGGTATAAAGCAAATGGCTAGATCAGGGATTGAGGATGCTAACAGAGCCCAAGAGACGTCGGGGTTTCACCGGCCAAGGGCGAGCCATACGCGACCCTGCAGCAGCGGCGCATAGTCACCAGGGATTTTTGGAAAGTGAGGATGAACTTCGTACCACAGATCGATCAAAGGGGCGCATTCATTGTTAGGGTCGCGCTGTGTCTCTTCCCCAGCGGATTGGTCCAACTCAGAGCGTTCCGTCTCCTCGCCTACATCAGAAATGGCGGGAGAGTCAAAAGCAATTGCCTTCCCTTTACAACGGGAAGAGCCTTGGGTTTTCACTGGCAACATGGTAAGAGGACTTAGTTGGAGAAGATGGGTACGGGTGTTTGAAAAGGAAAAGATAGTGAAAAGTAGGAGACGGAGAGTATGTGTTCTTGGAAAAGAAGGAGTTTGTGTTTAAAGTGCAGAAGGATTCCTCTTTAAATACCCTGGTCATTAATAACGGCACGAAGGAAGATGACGGGTCAGCCATCAGAATGGGATGATATTAATGAAACGGCAGCTATGCTTAGAGAATAACTGCCAAACTGGGAAATTCAAAGAGACAACCTTGTTCGCAGTAGGAAAGAAATAAATATATATATATATATATATAATAATAATAATATATAAGGAGGGGTCCACTGCTTAAAAAGGCCCACGAAGAAAGAAGAAAAGGAAGAGAAGAGAGAGGACAGAAACGTCTTTTCGTTCACATATGAACCGCAAGAACGTTTCATATGTTCAGGGGACTAAATGTTAAGGGTCATTTGTGAGAATCCAGGTGGAAAGAAAGAAAGCCCAATAACAAGGGCAACAAAGAATTGGCAAAAGAGACAGTAAAACTATCAAGCCCAAACGGCAGGAATAATGAATCACAGGCCCAAGAAATAAACAAATGAGTCTTGAAGAGGCAAGTGGGCTTAAAGAAGCCCGAAAAGAGAGAAATAGTATCTCATGGGCAGTGTATGATGTAGAAAAGATAGAAAGGGCCGCCGGAGGCCCAAAGTTATGCAAACTAAGAAAGTAAGGGGTTTATGGCAGGCCCACGAACCCTAAGGATAAAAATAAGGTTATTGGGCCAGGGAAGCTTAATGAAGTTAGTAAAAGCCTATGGGAATGCAGAATTAGCAAAAGGGCTGAGGAAGCAAAAAAAAGCAAATGGGCCAAGGATGCTCAAAAAAAAGACAAAAGGGACATAGAAGCCCATGAATAAGAGAAAACCAGTGGTCATACCAAGCCACTAGGAGAAGGAGTAAACGGCTAGCCTAAAAGAGGCCCAGCAGGATTAAATCATTACAGCAGGAATAACAAAACGATATGGTAAGAAATGAGAGAAACCAAGGAGTGGGCTAAAGAAATGTAAGGCCTATCATCAGATAAAGCCCAGCTCCTAAGAGGAGCGGAAAAACAAAAAGCAGTCCACATAAAAGATCAAAAAACACGGACGGCGAACCTCTAGACCATGGTAGACGAAGGGGTAGTTGGCAGAATTTGGACACATATGGAATGAAGGCACGCGCAAGACCCAAGCACCATCAGCCTGTACCTAGCCAATACAGAGCATGGTAAGGTCGGTGGGTCAGAGATTCAGAGGGCATGGTTTGGTGGTAGGGAGAGGGGAAAAAATTTATTTTTAAGGTTCCGGCTCAGGCTCTTTTGGGGAGGTATCTTGCTGGGATGGCTTACTACCCAAAAGAGGCAAGCTGAGTTGGAACCATTAGGTGCATGCCATGAGGGATAAGGAGAGAGAAATAACCGAGACTGTAGCAGGAAAGGGTGCCACGGCAGACTAGCAAACAAAATACTCTTTCTTCTTTGGTGATGGGAGGGTGATACACAGACAGAACAGTGATGGTTGACCAGTATACCTAGACTAGACAAAGGGAGTTAAAGGCTAAAATAGTAAAATCTGGTCACGACAAGCAATATAAAAGGAGGGTCTTGCCGTGAACAGAGGAGGGAGGAACAACGGGAGCTTCGACTAAGAGATAGAAAAAAACTTAAAAAGAAATAGCAAAGAAACGAGTGGGAAAGGAAAGAAAACTGCAAGAAAGAAAGAAAAAGTGAGAATTAGGATAGTAGGCATGCACCTGTAGATTGGTCCCTTCTCTCCCTCATGAAATCCGACTCTCTGTGAAAACCTTAAAAGCATCTGTGCAAAAAAACCACTCAGGGCCGTTTCCCTTAGGGCAGTTAATCTCCACGGCAGGACCTTTTCCTGAGAGATTGACTATGTTAATAAGGAATGTTCTTTCCTTTTTGGCTCTGTTCCCTCGGATTGGATTTTGATTGATTTCCCTAATATTCTGACTAACTCATGTGTATTAATGTTTAATATCCTCTGTTATGTTCTTTCCTTTCCGCAACAAAAATGTTTAATATTGCTGTTGTAATTGAGTTTAGGGGCTATTTGGTAATTTCCCACTGAGTGGCTAGATATTTTTTTTGTTTACTTTATTATTATTATGTCTGTCTGTTGCGATTTGTCTAAAACAGTTTTGCCTACCATGAACACGTTCGTGGCAGACCTGGCCTAGTTTGCGCACAAGCCGGTCCAACCCAAGCTGAAGCTGGATCGGTCCTAACTCTCTTATCTAGAAAACTTGGGCTTAGTGCAGCAGGAGGCAACCAAACACCACTAGCACAGTCCACCACCTTACAAACGTCATGTGCACTGGTCGTCCAACCGTCGAACAGGATCGTCACCTGGTTCCCCCAATAAAACGTCATGTGCATCATCTTCTTTGATCTGATCTTGTTTTTCTGACTTTGCTTTGCTTTTCTTTCTTTTTTCTTTTTTTTTTTTCCTTTAAATTCCAAAATTTTTTTTTTTTAAAGAAAAAAAAGAGTCAAAACGACGTCGTTTTGGCTCAATTAACAGCAAGACATAACTATAGTTTAACAGAGTACCAAATTAATAATAATTGAAAGTTAGAGGATTGAAATGACAAAACTAAAAGTTAGAGGACTGAAATGAAAAAAACTAAAAGTTAGAGGATCAGTTTTGCATTTTTGCCCAAAAAAGACTATGGTCATAACACACCAAGTGCCAATAAATTCAGAGTACTAGCCCACTTCTCGTTAGTGGGCTAATTTGGAGTATGTAAGCCTCTTAATTAATTCTTAAATTATTTTGGACGTAAGATGAAGGGCTAGGAATTAATGCTTATATTCTTAAATAAGCTAGAAGTGGGCTAGGAATTGCCATGAGTAAGGTGAAGTGGTACGTATAAAACGTTTTCACCAAAAAAAAAAAAAAAAAAAGTGTCTATAGGTATCAACCGCTTCCATAAATAAATTTAACCATTTCAAGCTATATAGTGGGGATAAATCTAATTGTGTCTCTGTTTATAGAACTATAGAGTGGGGATAAAGTTATTACTTATTATGTCTTTAAAAATTATTATATGACTCATTAAATCATTTAAATAAATTATATTATTATGAAATAAGTCATATAACAAAAAATATATATATTTTTTAATAAAGTTTCAACCTATGATGTTCACTTCTGACGATTGTGCTTTTAATCATAAGACCAAAACATCAATCAGTTTTTGGTATAGACAAGGATTGAACTCTAAATCTCTTATTCAAGAATCAGAGACTTTACTAATTAAACTAACTGAAACCCACTCAAAATATATGTTCATACTCAATTGAGTTGACATGTAGTGGGTTGGATAAACTATTTTTCAAATTGATTTAATTAGTAGTAAATCCTATTCATTATAAATATGTTACTTGTATGGTACCACTAGCCATAAACTGATAAACATAAAACCATGTGCCTGGTCCTCTGGTTCCTCTTAACTCTCCTAGTCAGTCCCTCTCTTATTACGGAAGTTAATTCAGACTGGCATATACACTAGCACCAGATTTTATGTGAATGAATGATCTAATTAAAAGCTATCTCTACCTTCTAGAAGTCAGCCTACCGAAACAATCTACTAATTATTTGTTATTTTCTATTAGATGAACATGAAATTATGCATGTTCATTCAAACAATTACAAAAAACATATCAAAGGCTAATACTTAGGATTGAAGCCCACTAGCCCCATCCCCCCTATTTTTTACCTATCAAAAACATATATTTCCTTTAAAAGAAAAACCGAGGAAAGGTAATACTTAGGATGATAAGCTGATTATGACTCTGCTTAGTACTAGTTACCCAAGGCTACTTAATGCCCAAGGGCAGTAAGTGCTCTGGCAACACCTCAAAAAATACAACCTCAATTTGTATTTTTCATCTAATGCCCATGAGAGTTATGAGCAATGGAGACCTATAGTGCTACAGACAGGTCCCCCCAGTCATTATCACTATTACACTATCAATAAACTTTTCATGCCCAATACTGAAAGTATTTTTCCATATCTCAGTCAAGAATGTAAAATTCCTTAGTGCAACCAACATGAACTTGGAAACAGTACGAGCAAGGTCCACTTACTTTTCACATGCTCCCTTCCTGTACTTATCTGCCTGAAATATTTTTGCACCTCTATCATACCAGGATTTTGTATAATTTGGATCCTGTTTTAAACTCTAACAAAGAAAAAGATAGAAAATCCTTGATGAGAATAGTGCCTTTATATGCGTGAGAAGGGTTGTATTGAACTAAATATGTGTGAAGCTTACTGGTCTCTCAGCATTAAGATACCAAGGTGCAGACGACATATACTGAGGAATGTGAGGGTTAATCTCTTTTCCATCTTCATCAACCTCTGCTGGTGCAAGCCCCGCTTTACGCGCTTCCTCCAATTCAAGCTGCTTCCGATGATCCTCTCTAGATTTGAAAGCCACTGCAACACCCAGGAAGTAAAACAGATTAACCAAAAATAGATATTCATGATAGAAAATTAGAAACAGTCACCAAAAGGTCAAAATAACAAGGGCAGCCACTGCAGTATACCATAAATGACCTGTACTCCTCTTGTTCAATGTTTCTAACTTCAAACTCGAGACTCTTTGTAATCTTTTTGAGTTATTGAATATATTTCTTGGCCTTCGGGTCGGGTTGTCTCAAAAAAAAAAAAAAAAAAAAACTTAAGACACTACTACAACTACAGTACATAAACAATGAAATGAGTATTAAGATAATTATTAATTAGCGCCATACATGGCAATCATTATTGGCTATTATGATGTGTATTTCTATTTTTTTATGGTCAAATACCTCTTTACAATTTTATCTTTTTGATAGTTGGCCATAATAATAGTAGCTACAAATTTCATTATCACTAGTTATTCAAAAAATTTATATATTTATTATGTAAAAGACATGCAACGCTCCGCTCACATAAAGGTGGGACCAACCCTACGCAATAGAAGACATATACTTGTTATATTATATCCTCACTTAGTCAACAGCTATAATATCAATTTTAATAGGTTGGTATGAGTCAGTTTTATCGTAAACCAACCACTTTAATCAAACCAATTAGGTGAAACTGCGCAATTAATATTGTAATAACCTTAATTATGTGTGCAAGCCATGGCCACGTATCTTAAATACAAACCCTTCTTTGATGAAATGAAAGCCCTTCTCTTAAAGTCCAATTTGGCAATGTTCAAGGACATATGTGTGCAAACCATGGCCACAATTTGTTTTTCCCTTACTCCTTGATGAAATGAAAGCCCTTCTTCTTAAAGTCCAATTTGAAGAAATTTTTTGTAAAAAAAAAAAATTAATAAAAAAGAGACCATCCCTAACTCTTAATAAATACAATGAGACCTCTTGTCCCCCTATCTATTTATTATGTGTATGGAGATGTTGGGTTTCCTTATCTCATAAAAGTGTGATGCAAAGCTATGGGATCCATGAGAGCTTCGAGAAATTTTCCTGCAATTTTGCATTTATTATTTGCGAATGACCTAATATTATTTGCCAAAGCAAACATGAAAAATTGCAGTAACGTGAAAGAAGCCCTTGACTCGTTTTGTGAACTCTCTGGCTAGAAAGTAAGTCTTAATAAGTAAGTCTTTGTGACATATTGTGGGTGTTGGATTGACAACTTTGCCAAATATGTTTACTTTACCATTAAATCATGAAATTGAGGACCCTAATTGAATATTTAATCCATTCATTTAGTGGTCGATTAAAACATCATTAGATGGTTGATTAACTTATCATTAAAGATATATGTTACACTTTATGATTAGAAAATTATTCACTACTCTTATGCTACTCTCTCCTTTCAATAATTTTATTTTTTATTTTTTTAGAGGGTTTCAACCTATGGCATCTGCTCTTAATGATAGTTCTTTATCATCAGACTAAGACACCAATTAGTTTTTGGTATAGGCAGAAATTGAACCCCAGATCTCTTATACAACCATTAGAAACTTTACTAGTTGAGCTAACTAGAACCCACATATAGCTCTCTCCTTTCAATAATTGATAGATCTAACCACACTTTTAATTAGTAAGACCTAAGATTTATACTAGGGAAGGAAGTACCACATATAGCTCTCTCTCTCTCTCTCTCTCTCTCTCTCATTTTATGAGAAATCAATCTAAGAGTTTTATACACATATGGGCTAAAATGCCTTCAAGTACATTTTGTAAGTTTGGAGTTGTACTCTTACCACTCAAACCATCAAATTGAATGTTTAATGTGAAATTGATTCCCAAAAAAAGAAAAGAAAAAGAGTTTCTAATTAGAGTTTGAACTCTCAATTTGATCATAATCTGATTGGATTAAAGCAATTCAATAAGAGGGAGATTTTTTTTGATCACCTTAAATTAAGAATTTTCAACCCTGTTAGGTTTCATTGTTTGGGTTTGGCTTACCTCCAATACATTTTAGAATTTTGACAAAAACATAGTCCATATGTACTTCAAACTCCCTACCACTCTGTGTAATGAGATTGAAATGATGATACACAAATTTTGGTGGGGGCAGTGAAGTGATCAACAGAAGATCCATTAGACCAAATAGAGCAAACTGTTGTTGATGGCCATTTTGGAAGCCCAAGTGGAAAGGAGAAGCCCAGCAACACAGACAGAAAAGAGTTAGCAAATGGATAGAAAACCCATTAAGCCCAAGCGGCAAGAATAATGGATCACAAGTCCATGAGATAAACAAATGAACCTTGAGGGGAGTAAATGGGCTTAAAGGAGCCCAAAAAGAGTGAAAAAAAAAAAAAAAAAAAAAAAAAAAAAAAGCAAACCATGGACAGTATATGATGTGGAAAAGTGAGAATGGGCTATATCAGGCCCAAAGTAATGAAAGTAAAGAAATTAAGGGGTTGATGGCAAGCCCATGAACCCCAAGGATGAGGGATAATGTAATTGGGCCGGGGAAGCCCAAAGAACTCAGTAAAAACCCATAGGAATGCAAAGTTAAGAAAAGGGCTGAGGAAACCGAAGGAAAGCAAATGGGCCAGGGACACTCAAGAGAAAACAAATGGGACACAGGAGCCCGCCAGTGATGTAATAAAAGAACCAGTGGCCGTATTGGGCCATTGGGAGAAGACTAAACGGCAGGCCCAAAGAGGTCCAGCAAGATTGAGACAAACAATTTCGTAGCAGGAATGATAGAGTAGTATGGCAGGAGATGGTAGTAGGAAAAAGGGTGAACTGAAGAAAGGCAAAGCCCACCGTCAAGCAAGGCCCAGCCCCTAAGTGAGGCAAGCCATAAAGGAAAGGGGAACCAAAAAATAGTTAAAAAGGGACAGCAGACAGTGCAAGCCAACCACGACAAACGCATGAGCAGCAGACAGATTTTGGACATACATGAAAGAGAGGCACATGCAAGACCTAGACCTCACTAACCTGTACCCAGCCAATACAGGATATAGTGAGGTCATGGGTCAGAGGTAAGAGGGCATGGTTTGGCAGTGGGGAGAGAGGAAAAACCTATTTTAAGGTTCCTGCTCAGGCTCTTTTGGGGGAAGTGTCCTGCTGGGATGACATACTACCCAAAAGAAGCAAAACTAAGTTGAAACCACTAGATGCATGCCATGAGGGATAGGGAGAGAGAAGACATCCATACCATAGTAGGAAAGGGTGCTACAGCAAAGAAATAAACAAAATAGTTTTCTTTTGTCTGACGATGGAGAGTGGCACACAGACGGACCAATGGTGGTCAGCAAGTACACCCAGACCAAACAAAGGTGGTTAAGGACTAAAATAGTAAAATCCAGTCACGGTAGGCACTATAAAGAGGCTCTTGCCATGTACAAGAGGGGGATGACACAAGCAACATGGTATTAGGAATTTGAAAACAAGTATTAAAAAAAAGAAGTAGAAAGAAAAAAGATAAAAAAAAGAGAATATTAGAAGAGAAGGAAAGAAAAAGATAGAGAGTTAAAGCAGCAAGCATGCACCAATAGGTTGATTCCCTTTCTCCCTCTCAATCTCAAAGTCCTGCTCTCTGTTGGAAACAAAAAGTTCTCTTATGCACCAACCATTTAGGTTCGCTTTCCCTCAAAGTGATTAATTTACATGGTAGGATCTCCCTGGGAGATTATTCACTTTGAGAAGAGGCGTTCTTCCCTCTCTAGTTTTGGTCCTACGGATTAGATTTAATCTGATTTCTTTCCCTTTTTAATTAACCCATATACTACCCTTTTGTTTCCCTTACTTTCCTTATGAAAATAATTGTTGTTAAACTATGATTATCTTTTCTTAAGTAGGGATTATCTTTTCTTAAGTAGGGATTATCTACTTACTTTAATAAAGAAGTCAAAGTACTTTATTTTATCTTATTATTATCATATCTGCCTGCCATGACTCATCTGAAACAGTTCTACCCGCCGTAAGTGTGCTCTTGACAGACAAAGCATAGTTTGGGCACAAGCCGGACCAAATTGAGTTGCAGTTAGACCAGTCTCAACTCCCTTACTCAGAATATTTGGGCCCAGTACTGCAGGAGGCAGCCCAACCCAGCCCAATTTAACTAAAAAGGCCCACTACAACTGTGTTAACCCAAACACCTTGATGGTATGGGTTTCAGAGAACTATAGAAATTCAATGACGCTATCCTAGCTTAACAAGTTTGGTGGTTAATGGATTATCTAGAGACTCTCTTTCACAGTTTTTTTATGGCAAAATTTTTCCCTAATGGCAACATTATGGAAGTGAAGGAGGGGAATGACTCTTTTGCTTGGAAGAGCATCCTTAAAGGCAAAGATGTGATAAAGAAAGGAGCCCAATGGAGAGTGGGTGATGGATCATCAATACAGATATTCAAGGATAGCTGGCTACTTACTCCTCATCATAGTAGGATTATCTCCCCTATAACTTTCTTTGATCCTAATGCTCCAATTTCGGTTTTAATTGATAAAGAGAGGAACTGTTGGCTGGCTGATGCGAATGATAATAATTTTTTTGCCATTTGAAGCTGAGACAATCAAATCCATCCCTCTCAGCCTGTCTGTCAGCAAGGATAAACTATTTTGACCTAGCAACTTGGATGGAGTTTATTCCATGAGGTCAGGTTACAAGTTGCTACTCTAGGAAGAGTCCAATGATAGACCAGGCTCATCCATTGATGTAGGGAATAAGAAGTTTTAGAAGAGTATATGGAGTTTGAAGGTCCCTAATAGACTAAAGTCTTTATTCTGGAGAGCCGCATCAAATTCACTACCATCTCGGACCAAACTCTTCAAAAGGAAAGTTGTATTAGGCCTTTTATGCCAATGCTGTGGTTCAGACCAAGAAACTGTCCACCACGCCATTTGGTCTTGCCCAGCTCTAGCTACAGTCTGGAATCAACACTTCAGTTGGCTGACCAAGGAAACCAGTAGCAGTAGTAACTTCTTGGATGTTATATAGCTCTGTTTGGAGAGAAGCTTCCTCATCGATCTCTTAGCCATGACTACTGCACTAATCTGGATGAGAAGGAACAAACTGAGAGTGGGTGAACCAGCAATGCCTCTTGACAAAATCAGTTCCACGGCCATGAAGAATCTGCAAGAATTCCAGAGGTCACGACCTATTAGAGAGATTCCTAAATCATTCCCTTGTCAAGATAGATGGAAACCTCCTCCTAAGGATTAGGTTAAAATCAACTTTGATGGCACTACCTTTGCTGAGAGCAACCTTGCAAGTCTTGCAGCTATAATCCGCAACGACAAAGGTCTTGTTATGGCTGCCTTTTCACAATCAATTCCACTGCCTACCTTGGTAGAGATGGTGGAAGTGTTAGCAACACGGAAAGCAATATGTTTTGCACAAGAACTGAACTTTGCTCAAGTAATTTGTGAGGGAGAGTCTGAAATTATCATTAAGGCACTGAATGGTAATAATTTCTCTTCCTCCATCTTTAGGCATATCCTACAAGATATCAAGTCAGTTTCCTCCTCTTTCCAAAACTCCATCTTCTGCCACACTAGAAGACAGGGGAATAGAGCAACACTTGGTCTTGCTAGATTAGCCAATTTGTTTTTCAATTTTTAAGTTTGGATGGAGGATATTCCACCAGATATAGCTAATGTCTACCTTTTTGAAATTACTTAATAAATTTCCTCCTACTCCGATTGGGGTGGTTTCTCAAAAAAAAAAAAAAATATATATATATATATATATACATACTTTTTTTTTTTTCGTGAATATTCCCTCTAAAAATAAATTTTTTTAAAAAATCATACACTAAAGGTGAGTGTGTTAAAAAAAGTTATGTGATGTATGGTACAAGGTAATATTTTAGGATTTCCAGTAAAACATGTGGGTATCTAGATTCCCAAACTTTAAAAAAAAAATTTGAATTTTTTTATAAATTGACAATTTTAACCCATTTTCCCTTATCATTTAAGCAATTGAGGTAAAATATAAAATAAATCATCAATATCTTTCCCTTTGTCTTTATCTCTACCTACCAAAACAACATAAACAAATAAACAAGATAGACAACTTTATTGATATATTCCTTAACAAAGTTCTATATAGGTTTCACGTGTGAAAAAAAAAAGTTTGAAGGGAACCCTCTATTGTTGCCAAGTATTCACTTTTAGTGTTGTATGTGTGTTGCTTAACAAATTATTATTGGATCCATTTTCAAATTATTTGACCACTATTTACTATATTCAAATAATGGTGTAAATTATTTGTTTGCTTTATAGATACTTTTTCTTTAATTGGTATGATTTATTTTATTGTATTCAGCCTTTAATTTTGGGGTAACTTTATCTCTTATTATTGTAGTTTGTTATTTTAAAATGTTAGACTATAGTTTTAGTAAATTTGTCATAATTTATTGTTTATACCTTATATTTCATTATTTATTTAGAGGAATATTAAAAAAAAAAATTGATATTGTATTTATAAATCTAAGGATAAAATGAAAAAAATAAATAATTTATTTAAGATTTTTAGGAATAAACCAAACATAATAATCTCACATTCTTAAGAATCTTATTAGATTTTCAATTAAATCAAATATAGAAATAGTTACATTTTTAAACATTCAGATTACAAAACATCGCATTCTCAATAATCTAAATGCTAGGAGATGTGAATATCCCTTGTCAAACGTGGCCTTAAAGAATTTTTAAAGTTTGATGCATGATGTCATGATGATGAGACCTAACATATATTTTTTATATTGGGAAAAGCCCACGTGGCATAACATCCATGATCCAACACAACAGTATATTCGATTAGGAAAAGGAATAGAGACATTTGTCGGATGTAAACATTCATTGAGTTTCACGAAACAAAGATTGAAAGAAATGGCATCACTCTCTGCTTCTGTTTCTGCTTCTGCTTCCCTCCTAGGGTTTCGTAGTCCAAGTGGAAGTGGAAGTGGAAGAGCTCAAATATCCACCACTGATGTCCTCAATCTTAAACAATTTGCTTCTAAAGTCTCTCCAATCCCATCTTGTTTCAGGTACTTCCAATCTGTACTGTATTTTTTCTAAAGTTGCCTCCTTTGTTTATTTCTGCTCAAACCCATCAATCAAGCAGCTGCCTCCTGCCTTGTTCCGTTTGCCTCAATGTATTCGCTGAATTTTTCTTGTTGTGAGAGAGAGAGATTTGGCCAGTGAATGTAGGCTTGTATGAATCTTGTCATTTGAAAATTTGATGACTTTGCATCATTTAATTTATTTTGTTATTATGCTTTCTGTCCTCCCCATTTATGTCGATGTCATTATTTACACTTACTTTCTTTAGGCAACCAGTGAAGCAGCTTATGTAATTTAGTCTTGAGTTGTTTTTTTCTTATTTGGTATGATACTTAAAAGTTGTATAAAAAATTGTCCCTAGTCTCAATTATAAATTTTCCTTGATATTCTTACTCTTGTCAAATTGACAGAGAAGTGTTGATTGACAACTTTTATCATTTTTGGGAAAGCATCCCCTCCCATTTAAAGCCTCCAATTTCCTTCAATTTTAATCAAAATGTAAGAGATGTGGCATTTTGAAAATCCATTGGTCTTAAGAAAAAACTCATGTAAACCACATGAAATCAAATAATTGGCATGTGTCTCACATCTAGTTGAAAATTGTGGGGAATTGGAAGTTTAAATGAGAGAGGATCTCATCTCATCATTTTTATTGTGATTGTGTAACAAATTTTTTATCAACCAAAAAATCTACTTGAAAATTAGTGGATATCTATTGAATTTATGTGAGTTTTAGGGGCAATTCTTAGTTTCTTACATAGCCTGAAGTAGTGCTGCAAGACTACCTAATAGCCTGTTTGGATTGAGGGGAGAGGAAGGGGGAGTGGAGGGAAATAGAGTAGAGTTGTCTGAAAATAGGCTAATTTTGGGCCAACTCTACTGTCTTGGTTGGATGCCAGTTTTTGGTTATCTTTGACTTTGACCAGACAATGTGGGTCTGATCCTATTTACTGATCAAAAAGCAGGGTTATTGACACACATAAATCCTATCAATGCATATTGTGTAGTGCAGAAAAATAATATTAATAGTAGCACTGTCCACCATCATTTTCACAATTTCAACAGTATCCAGGGATTCTTTGTATTGCATGATTAATGTTCATTATAATTTTCTGGCAGCTGCTGAATTAATCATAGAGTTCCTTGTGCAGCTCATGGATCTGAATAAATTTCCAACTTTTTATAATTACAGCTTCTTTTGTTCTCTACAGCCTATTGCACTGTTTAGTACCTTCATGGTTCTCTGAATAAATATGCACAAGAGATGATTTTAGTGCATTTGATGGTTTTCTAGTTTTAGGCTTCTTGCATAAGTTCAAAAGTTTTGGACCTTTAGGCACTCTGTTGAATTTACTGTTTTCTGCATTTTTTTAGTACAATAGTGTACAGATATCTCTCTTGTTTTTGCTTTATCAATGGCAGAAGGATTGAGTAATTTGCAGTTGCCATGTTTTCTTATACATGAATGAAGTTCAATTAATGGTGTGTAATACTAATAAAGTTGCTGGTAAAATTTTACTGCATTGTATTCTAAACATTAATTTCTTTCATTCAGGTTCAAGAACGCTGCAAGATTGCAAAAAAGGCAAAGGTTGGTTGTTGCATCTGCATCAAACTCTATTCCTTCAGGAGATTCCAACAAAGAGAAATCAAGTGGGATTAAGACGACTGATGCTCCCCAGGGACCTCCATTCCTTACCGTTTTGGCTGGTTTCTTAGTCTTTTTGCTTGTATCTTGGATTGTCGGATCCATTATCTTGTGGCTGATTGGCATAATTGTTAAGGTGCCACCATCAAAGTAGGACTGTAGTTGCAAATTCCTGTTGAAAGCTTGAATGGATTTATAATTCAGATTGGAGTTCATCTTAATTAATTAGGATATATAATATCCTATATTACTCTTCCTGCCTAATTAATTGTTGTTGATGATGATGGGGAGGAGTTAATATATTATTTTAATGTGTTGTAAATATTATTTTAATGTATAGAATTGAAGAATAAAACATGTGATGAAGGGGATATTGTAAAATGATGTGGTAAAATAATAAAGTAAGCTTTTAGTGTGTCAAAATGTCATTTTTTATTTATAGAAAAGCTGATGGTAATTTTAATTTTATTGCAGTACGTAATTTTAATTTTATTGCAAAACTTATGGAGCGTATAACAATGTAGTAAAATTTTGTGTAGTGATTAATGGGGCTGTGTATTGGAAAGGATTACCATACATAAGTTTTTTTTTTTCCCTCTCATAAATCAGTAACATTGTTTGAATGCAGAAGTATGCACAAACTTCACATTTTAATGGGAGGTGGAATTTGAAAGTTCATTGGTGTCATAAGAATTTGGTACTTAATATTTCTTTTAATTCTATTTTCTTGATTCTCCACAAAATTCTGTAGCAAGATTGGCAGCTCTGCTTAGTAGGAGGTAGACTTGTTTGGGTAGTTTGTGCTCCAATGCCCTGATCCTACATCCTAAGATTCCTAACCAAGATTCTTCTAGGTTTATTGACCAATTACTAAAGAAGATTAGACAAAAATTTGCTAGGCTAATCTAAGGTCATGGTAGTATAAACGTCTAACCTTAATAGAATACATAGAAGTATGAGATGTGTAATAAACTATCATATCTGTAAACCTATATCTTCTAGGAAAAATAAAAATTAAAAAGACCTCTAAATCATAACTTAGCTTAAAAGTAATATTCAACAATGACAATTTGACATTCACTAACATCATTCCAGACGCAGTTGGCGTCCATTGGTAATGACCAACTTCTTCCTGCTACATAAAATATCATGAGCTCCGAGAATATTCAGGATCTACATGTAAAATCCCCATTTTATGTAAGAGAAAGATATAATACACTGGACTGGACACATTAAATAATTTGATTCAGATCCCCACAAAAATAAATAAATAAATAATAAAATAAAATAAAATAACAACAAACCAATGAACATTCATTGGATCTTGCCCGATTGCATTTAGAGCTAGCTTAATGTCTGTTTGCATTTGTGCATCCCCATGTTAGGCCAGTCAAACTTGTGCAAATGAGGAGGGTGAGAACTCTGCATTGCAAATGACATAAAATAGAAGCCAAAAGTAGGCTTAGGGTGTGTTTGTTTCATGTAAAATATTTTTCAGAAAATACTTATTTTCTGGAAATGCTATTTTCAGGAAAGGAAAATAATTTTAAGTGTTTGGTTGCATTTTAGAAAAATGTTGTGAAAAATATTTTATAGTGTTTGGTTGTGTTGTTGAAAATACCATAGAAAACACATTTTCTACTTGTTGCTCACATTTTCTCATATTTTCTCAGTTGCCAAACAAATATATAATTTCATCCCTCAATCCAGAAACACAAATAAAACCCAGAAAAAAAAAAAAATTCATAATTCGATCAAATTGAGAGAAGAAGGAAGAGAGAGAGGACGATCGGTTTTGGGGTCGAGGACGATCGGTTTTGGGGTGCGACGATCGCGATCAGGGATGACGAATCGGTGCTGCGACTGCAATCGCGATCGGCGCGAAGGCGAGATCGTGATCGGGGATGACGAATCTGGGTTGAGGACGATCGGTTTTGGGGTGTGACGAGAACGATTGGTTTTGGGGTGCGACGAGAACGATTCAAAGTCGAAGTCGAATGGCGAAGTCGAAGGGCTCTGGGCTTTGGGTTCGATCTCTCTCTGGGTGTGATCTCTCTGGCCGGAGCTTGGTTGACCGGAGGGGTGTGCTCTCTCCCTCTCTCTTCTTCCTCTATCTCACTCTCACTTAGCTCTCTCTCTGTTTTCCGAAAAATGGTATTTGAAGGTAAAATAAAAAAAAAAATCATTTTACACCCCAACACCCGGTCAACTGAAAAGTATTTCCGAAAATGCTATTTTCCATGCGCAACCAAACACCCACATTTACAGAAAAGCATTTCCGGAAATGATTTTCACCCAAAACAAACACAGCCTTAAATGCATTATTAATCCTTCATGTTTAGGCCATCAACAATTTTAGTCCCTAAAGTTTCATGTGGTCACTTTTGGTTCCTTAGATGACATGGTTAAACTTAATAACTGATACATCATCACTCTATAGGGACTTAGAGATCACTTTTAAGTTTATTAGAGACTAAAATTGACCACTTTAAGTTTTGTACAGACTAAAAGTGAGGACTTTAAGTTTTAGGGACTAAAAGCAATCACTTTAAACTTCAAAGATCAAGATCGCTCGTGGGCAAAAGTTAGGGACCAACAAAACAAAAGTAAGAGGCCTGGGGGAGATCCATAGAATCTATCTATATGGCTGTTAACAAACCAAATAAGTAGTTCCAATGATGGGAGTTATTGCTAACTCTAATAGTAGACCTCTATGAATAAGCAAATCAACCTTGAAATGTATCTTCCAGCATAGTCAATCTTGCCACCAGAATTATCAACATTTCTAATAATCTTGTGCAGAATTATAAAGGATGATTCTGATAGCTATTTTCAAAAAGAAAAGACAAGGCTTTGATAAATGTGCAGTAAATAATGAAAAGGGGTCGATTGTTGCAGTAACCATCTCCTGCTAGACTGCTAGTACAAATAATTCATTAATGAAAAAAGAAAAGAAAAAAAAAAGACATTTCATTTCATTAGGAAGAGAAGGCAAACATGAAAATCAAAATCGAGAATCATATAAATAAGTATTAGATTTAAGGAATTAATTGGAAGTTTTCCCTCCGACTTCAGAGCAATCATCTCCGGTTGGTGCAGAAAAATTAAGACGCTCCTCAGCAGTAGCAGTGATAACTGGCATCCAGACATCAGCAGTACCACTCAAGAGTGACTGCACCTTTGGGTCTTCAGCCAATGCTGATGATATCATCTCATCTACATCATCCAACTTTGTGGATAATTTATCCAACTCCTTGGCTATTTCCAGCTATATAAACAAGGATTAAAAAGTGCAATGAATAAAAGATGATAAGATGAAATTTATTTTCCTTGATATAGCACACTTGGCGTACAAGAGAAACATGAACATTGGGAAATGGATGTAAGAGGAAGTCAAAATTACCTCATCAAGATGCTGTGCAGATTTTGAAGGAACTTTTGTAACTTCTAAACCAAGGGCTTCAATTTTTGAACGCAGTTCAACTTCTTCTTGATTGGTCAATGCTTCGACCTGCACAATACAAGTAACTGAGAAAACCCTATTGGAAAACATTGTACATCTAAGAGAAACAGCAAAAGAGTAATTCCTTGCAAAGATATATTATTACTCAGTAATTGTGTGGTAATATACCCTCTTTTTTCAATAAAAATTGTGATGTGCACCTAGTAACAGGATCATTGTCTTGTTATCAAAACCCGAAATCTCATTAATCTCCCTTTTTCTTGCCCCAATGATATGTAAACTTTGCTATTAGGTAATAAATGAATTTGATGACAATCGTATACCAACAGATATCAACAGGGAAAACCATGAGTAACAAGTCGCTGTAGAAAAAGTCAGAGGACTGATGTATCATAAAATTTTCCTTCCAATCTATGACTCTCAATGAACCAGGAAATCATATTAATTGGCAACTGCATCAGGTTTAGATTAATAGACAACGTGTGGTGCAAAGACAGTAACTGCCTGATTAATAAGTGGAAATTGCAGGTATATGGCCAATAAAGCAAGCCTTATCTTGTATACTATTGTCATATGAGATGTGCCATGAATTGTTTAACATGCATATACAGATTTTATAAATAGCATGGGCTATTGCAGCCATCTCAAGAACTATGACGCGTTGTCAGGGCCAATTCCTATCTATCCTTACTAATTTTAGACAACGTGTGGTGCAAAGACAGTAACTGCCTGATTAATAAGTGGAAATTGCAGGTATATGGCCAATAAAGCAAGCCTTATCTTGTATACTATTGTCATATGAGATGTGCCATGAATTGTTTAACATGCATATACAGATTTTATAAATAGCATGGGCTATTGCAGCCATCTCAAGAACTATGACGCGTTGTCAGGGCCAATTCCTATCTATCCTTACTAATTTTAGACTGACTCCAATTTCCCTACCACCTAGCATTTTTTCTGGTGATAGGCAACTCTGAAAAAGCTTAAGACACATGTCAAATGTCACTCCTTTGCCAAATATGTCAAGTGCTTGAACTCAACAAATTGGTGGGCACTCCCCCAACAACAAAAAAAAGATTATTTCCATCCTGGTAGATTTGGAATTCCTAACTCTTGACGTGTGATCAATTTTGAATCTCAATCAATTAGATGAAGAACCTTTGATGTCTTCTTTCCTATTAAAGAAGTACTAACAGAAAGTAACAAAGATTATTGTATCCATGATTAGCCACTCCGGTGCATTTTAGCGTCTAGATAGCATAGTGTAGAAAAAATTATCGCACAATAGTGTAGACAAGAGTGTAGACAAGAGCGTGATTATGCCAAATTCATTCTTATTAACCTAATAATATGCTGAATATTGTTTCCAAAAGACCACACAAGACAAGAAAGAAATAGTAACAAATCTATTACAATGAAAATTTAAGGGGGAGGGGAGATTGCAATGGCAAAATATTACAAACTTTTCCCAATTTATTAGGAAAAATATGCTTCAACAAGTGAAATTTGACTTAAAGATCACCAAATCCAAGGCAGAAATTAACAAACTTTGCCGAGATTATTAATACCCAGATCATAATTTTGAGAGAAAGCGATAACCAGAAGCTTATCAAGGCATACCTAGATGATTATTCACTCTAATTCCTGTCAATAAGCTAAGCATCAAAATCAACCCTCATAGCAGACGAAAGTAAAAAGATTGAATTTTTAGCTCATTACAAAATCATATTATGATGTGAAAACGAAAGAGAGAATGGGAAAAATGCAACCTGGTGGAGGAGACTGGAGAGGAGCTGAAATAATTGCTCATCTGCCTTTCCTTCCTCTGCCATGATTCTCTGTTTCTGTATTTTGGTTTTTGGGTACTTCTGGCTTACTCTGTTTTAGCCAACGTCACCACTTGTTGAGGCGAAAAACTGTTGTTGTTAAAGCAGCCGGAATTCTCCATGCCTCCAACAACTTCATTTATTTTTTATAATCGGGTCCCGTAAGTTACCCAATGGCTAATTGTTAATAAACAATTTAAAGAAAATTTAGAAACTACTTTTATGAAAAAAAAAAAATTGTTAAAATATTAAAATTTTTTTTTTCTTATAAATTTTTTATTAATATAGTTTACTAACTAAAACCCTTAAGAGTATTTATTGGAAGTTTAGAAACTATTTTTATGAAAAATAAAAAAAAGTTGTTAAAATATTAATTTTTCTTTTCTTTTCTTATAAAAATTTTATTAAAATAGTTTACTAACAAATACCCTTAGAGTATTTATTAACTTTTCTCAATTTGATAATTACATATTATAATGAATGTAAGAAAATTTGAATTACGAATGTCTATTGAAAGTACTAAACAACCACACATTCCTCTTAAAGTCTTAACAAATATGTTTACTAAAGATATATTACAGATATATTTTCTCTATTCATTTGTTTCAACAAAAACCTTATATAAAGATAGTTTTCCGTATTTTTCTATATTTGGCAGTATTAAAAAAAGGGGGGTCAAAGGAAAACTATTTCTATCTTATTTAGCTTTGCATGTGATAAAATTGTTTTCTGCTATATTTTCTAGAAAACAACTCTATCTCACGTGAAGCTAAATAAAGAAAACAATTATATCTCACGTGGAGCTAAATAAAGAAAGTTAAGAGAATTTTCCAACTCATTTTATGGTTGTTGCAAAATATAGGAAAATGAAATATTCTCTAGTAAATACTTTTTGAAAAATAATTTATTTTTAGAACATGTTAATGTCAAAACAATCAGAGAGACTCTATAAACACAAAAAATTTCACACTGACTAATATGACAAATTGTTAATAGTAGGTAAAAAGTAATGTTAGTGGTGAGTCAAGATAAAGATTCAACCCTTAAGAGTGGCAACAATTATTTTCTGCTGCATACAGTCTAAACTGTAATTAGGCATATGCGAGAAGCCAAATTTAGTTGTTTGCCGGTCATAGACCAAGAGGAACAACTACTGGTTTTACCTAATAAGCTTGTCTAGAGTCTAACAATACCTAAACCAAAAGCTAAGAACTACCACATCCTACTATGTCTAGCAGGAAATGAAGACAGTCACACCCTTTTGGCACTGAATCAAAAGGAACCACACTCTAGTGAAATCACATAGACTGGCCAAGTGAAACCTCATAAGCAAACCTTACAAGTAGCTAGGAATCAGAAACTCATGGGAACACAAAAAATCAAGCTCTTCATTAATAAACATTGAACATCTCAACCGTCACTATCAATCCAAGTAAATACTTTAATCATATGAAGAAATTAAGATTAAGTGATTAACCTACAAATCAATATTGGTCAAAAAAAGTAAATAAACGTTTAGGAAGGGACTCTTATAAGTTCTTAGTGGTAATGTTTCGGTGCTTGTTGATGGAGACTAGGGCCGGCCCAAGGCCTAGGCCTAAGGCCCCCACCACAAAAAATATTTGCCCTTTACAAAAAAGGCCCCCATCTCATTGTAAAAGGGCCAAAATTTTATAAAAGATATGAATTTTTTCAAATAATTGTGCACTTTTAATTATTAGTGATGTTAAGGATATTACAAATTTTACTATAGATTTATAAATTGACATGTTATCAATCACAAAAAAAATATTTTAAATATTCATCAATTACATTATTGAAGTTCATCAACCACTGTTATTATCATATTATATTGTGAACATTTTGTAGTAACTTTAGCATTTTTTTTTCTAACAAGGCTTTAAAAAAAATTTACAAATGTGCTAGATCATCAATGATGATTAATCTCCCTTAATAGTTTGAAACTTTCATATTTGTAAACTAATCTACCACAAAGCCACACATCAATTAATATCATAGATTATACATTAGATTATAAATGTAATTAACTATGTATCGTCATATATCCAAGATAAATTAATTTTCTTCTTAAAAAATAATATATATATTTTTTTCTTTTTGTTAAATTTATGTTTCAACTATGATATTCAATTCTCTGTATGAAATTAACCTTAGTTTTAATTAGTATTTTTCATTAAATTATGTATTTAATTCATCAAATTAATCTCAATTTGATTAACATTAAATAATTTTATTTAATTCATATATACATATAAAAGGCCCCACATAAATCTTTTGCCTTAGGCCCCAAATTAGGTTGGGTCGACCCTGATGGAGACACCATAGTTGCTGACTCTTTTGCCATCCTCGTGGTATAATAATCCCATTTTTTATATATATCCATCCCTTTTTACCAATTTTTCATTTTCTTTATCATTTTCATTCATCAATCTTGAAGCATCTCTAAATTTAGAGCTTGATGAATGGCTAGCCAGAGAAGATTTGCGATTGCGGAAAAATTCTAGAGAGTTGTGGGTTAAAGAAGGAGATCGCAATTCTAGATTCTTCCACCTTTCAACCATCATTAGAAGGAGAAGGAACTACATTTCCGAAATCAAGCTGGAAAATGAGTTTTGGATCAGAGACCGAGAGGATATTCAAAGATATTTTTTGGATAATTTTTTATCCTTATACAATACGAGCCATCCTCAGTTTCCTGAGAATCTTGAGAGTCTCATACAAACTTGTGTAACTGATCAAGATAATTTGGAGCTTTGTAGAGTACCCTCTAGAGATGAGATTAAAAAGGTAGTGTTTGGAATGAAGGCTCTTAAAGCCCTAGGGTCAGATGGCTTCCCGGTGCTCTTCTATAAGCACTACTGGTATATTGTTGGTGATCAACTAACGCTTGCTATCTAGGGCTTTTTCCACAATGGCTGGCTGCTAAAGGAATTCAACAAGACCTTTATTTCTCTTATTCCTAAAAAGAAAGGTGCACAAAATTTTAACCATTTTCACCCTATCGATCTTTGCAAATTATTGTGAATAGGCTGAGACCTTTGCTAAACAAAATGATAGATCCTGCTCAAGTGGCCTTTGTACCGAATAGGTGGATAAATGAGAATGTGGTACTAGCCATTGTGCATACTTCCAAACATACAGGGAAAAAAAAATGTTACCTTGGTATCAAATTAGATTTCCAAAAAGCCTACGATAGAATGGAATGGAGTTTCTTGATAGCGGTTCTTAAAGCCTTTGGGTTTAGTAGCAATTTTACCAAGCTCATCCACCAATGCTTATCGTCAATAGAGTTTAACTTGCTGTTAAATGGGGGCCAACGTCCAAGCTTCTTCCCTTCTCGAGGTCTTAGACAGGGCAATTCTTTATCGCCTTATCTCTTCATCCTAGGAAGTGAGGTGCTCTTGAGGCTCTTAAACAGGAAAGTGTCACAAAAAAGGCTTTTGGTGGTTAAAATTCTAACACTGCTCCACCCATCTCCAAGCTATGCTACGCGGATGACATTATTTTGTTTTGTAAAGCTAAATATGCCGAGATTGCCATCCTCAAATCCTACCTGGAGAAATTTAGCTCTTGGTCGGGTTAGCTTATTAGCATGGAGAAATTTGGTTGTTTCCCTTCTAAAGGGGTAAGTTCTTAGTTCATTAGTCAGGTTAAGCATACTTGGGGACTCAATACGTTGCCTCAAAACTCCACCTATCTTAGGGTCCCCCTCTTTCTTTCCAAGAGCAGAAATAAAGATTTCAGATTTATTAAAGAGAAGCTGGACGACAAGTTATGTGGCTGGAAATCAAAAATTTGTCTTGGTCAGGTAGAGCCACTTTCATGAAATTGGTTGCTCAAGTAATTCCGATCTATGCCATGTCCGCTATTTTGCTCCCTAAAGGCTTGTGTGACCAACTTGATGCTTCAATTCATAGATTTTGGTGGAATCCAAAAGCAAAATTTTCAATTGATCAAGCCAGGCAAATTTACACAGTAAATCCTGTAGAACACTCGATTCCAACTTTACATATTAACACACTTTTAGTAAGTCTAAAACAAGACTAAAAATATTTTGATCATGGTTTGCCAACATTACAAATTGAAGTTCTAATACATTAGTTCCTAATTCCTTAGAACCTAATAGGGGTTAATAGATCACACAGCAAGGATTAAAAATTAATCAGAGTGTGCCTACTCTGATACCACTTGATAGACTAAGAATGTATTGACCCCCAATGGTAAATTAACCAATTAATTTGCCCAGTGAATTAGTTAAGTCAATTTAACATGCAAAAAGTGTGGTAGCACAAACAAATCACCACCTAAGTTAAATGCAATGGAAAATAAATTTGACATAGGTGATTTGTTTACAAATGGGAAAAACCACCGAGGTGAAACCCCACCAGGTTAATTTAAGGTCAACACTCCCAATAATCCACTATTATCAAAACAAGCAGTTACAAGTAAAAGGAATCCCAGTACTTAATGCCAACTTACAGTTAAACCATTACCCCAATACACAATCAGACTTGTAATGTAGTAACAATCTCTCCTTTCAATGCACGGCTCCAAGTACGTGAAAAACCAATCGATGCACAGATCCCAGTATGTGACTAACACACTAACTTGAGAAAGATGTTGGCTGCAATGTTCTTCAATTCATTTAGACGATGAAGATCAAGAAGTTCATTGGTTACAAAACCCTTGGTGTACAAACGCAATAGCTTCTACAACAGAAAGATGAACTAGGGCAAATTGTCTCCAATCACAATTCGAGTGAATGATCACTTTGCATCAAGTTGCATCATCTTAGATGGCCCTTAAAATAATCCTTATATATGTCTAAGGTTATGAGAAAAGAAACCCTACACAAATAACTTGCATATGCATGAAATACAGATTTGGAAATCTGAATTTCGTAATTCTTGATAGATACTGTATCTGTCGAGCTGCTATTGAGATCACTCATTAAACCTCGATAGATTTATCTATCGAGCTTTAGTGAACAACACTTCTTCACTTGTTTAAGCAGTGATGAGTTGTGTCAGGTGAACACCCGTGTTAGTCGTATTGCACAACAAAAAGCTGCCATGGGTGGTTTCACTGCTTATACTTCACCATCTTCATCGGCTTCAGAGGATGAGAGTGATGATGGCTCCGGCAGTGATGATGCTGATGAGGACGATGATGCTAGCTCGTCCAGTGATGTTGAGATGTCTACTTGATGAACTTACCCTTTGTCACTCGTGACAAAAAGGGGGAGTAGTTTTGATATGAGAGTAGTCATATACATAGGAGGAGAGTTAGCATAGGAGATTTTTGTGATAGGGGGAGTATTTATACTATGAGGGATATAGTGAGGTTTTTAGGTATTTTCTTTTCTTTCTTTTACATTTACCTAATGTATATTGGTCTTGTGACCATTGGACATACATTCTACTTATATTTGGGTTTATATCTATTGATGTATGTTATTCACCTATCTTTACATGTGTCGTTTCTTTTCTCTCTTTATGCACATGCTTCTTATATATTGTATGCAATCTTTTATTTCTGTTTCACACTAAGATACCGTGATGAGTTTTGTTTAAAGTGTTTCAAAAATACAGGTTGTCAAATTCTTCTTGCAAAGTTTTTCAAGAGTTTTTGTTAGGATAGATTTTATTGTATTCAACAAGTGAATATGAGTTGAGTGATTTATGACTTCTCTCATATGTTCATTTGTTTGTTGTGGTTTTGTCACAGCTTGCCAAAGGGGGAGATTGTTAGGACATATGTGATTCAATGTTAGGAACATATGTCAATATAGAATTGGCTAATCTTTTGACAAAACACACTTTACTTGTAATTGGGTAGATCTATGATGTGTTTAATGCTTCAAGGAACAAGGTTTCAAGTTCAAGTGTTAAAATCATGTAAGTCTATCCAAGAATCAAGTGAAGAAGTGCTGGATTTTAAAACTCGACAGCTAGTATCTATCGAGGTTTAAAAGGCTGCTGAAGCCCGATGCTTGATAGCTTCTCGATAGATAAGCTATCTATCGAGGTTTATGAAATTCAGTTTTTCAGAATTGATTTCAATTCAATTCATGAATAGATGTTTGAGCTTTCTTTTCTCACAACCCTAAACATATATAAAGATTGTTTCAAGGGCCATCAAAGGTTGTGCAAGTGTGAAGCAAAGTTGTGTTCATGCAAATTCTGACCGGAGACAGAATTTGCCCTAGTTCATCTTTCTCTTGTTGAAGCTGTTGTGTTTGTACACCGTAGGGTTTTATAACCAAGGAGTTTCGTGATCTTTATCGTGTTGATGAACTAAAGAACTTTGCAGCCAACATCTTTCTCAAGTTGGTGAGTAGCATGTGATACCTGCACCTACTTAGTATCATAAGATTGTTCTCTTTTTATATTTTAGTCACTGCACACTCATATTGATGCATGTTTCGTCGTGGCAGTGTGAGCGAGATACGATTGACAAGAGGCACTCCGAGTCGCACGGGATCATCGTGTAGAGCGTTGGACTCATTCACGCGGAAGTCCCACTCCCGCCGTAGTTCGGCGTAGTATTCCCTCTCATCGAAATCTCTCTCGCTCCTATAGTTATCTGGAAAACAAGGTAGCATCCAATTTCGCGTTGACATTGGAAAATGTGACTTTAGATTGGTATATTTAGTTACTTTGCAAGGGTAGATATAAATGAGACTTTATATAGGAGTTTTGCAAGGGCAAGTATTCACGTGGATTTGACTATAAGTAAGGTTAAGTATTCACGTGAATAAAGATGATATGACTTGATAGTATATTCTTCAGTGGCGAGCTGTTGAGCAGCACATGCAGACCTGCGAGCTGTTGAGCAGCACATGCAGACCTGCGAGCTGTTGAGCAGCACATCCAGAACTGCGAACATGACTTGACTGAACAGTGGCATCTGTTGGTGCATGTGGTTCGTTGAGGCAGCTATTTGATATGGCTACAACTTGTGCTACAGCAGCGGGTTGGTGATGTGTACTACAAAAGAGGTTGCGTATTTATTCACGTGCGTATTTCTTAGTATTCGACCAAAAGAAAGAATAATGAGACTAAGAAACAACAAAGTTATGTGCTTCCAAATGAAAAATGAAATAAAAAGAAAATAACTCTCTAAAAGAAATGAATGACTTAATTCTCACATGAGTTAAAGTATATACACTTTATTTTCAAGATTTTCAAAGTCATCTCCGTCTCTCAACTAAGAAACATGTTCATGTGACTAAAGTGCATGTGCATAATAGTTGAGTATGAAATATAGTGAAATTCTTTTTTTCATTTTTTTTTTATAAAAAAAATAGTGGAATTCTTTAGATAGAAATAGCATAAAGAACTTCAACTTAAAACTCATGCTAAAGAAATAATTTTTTTTTTCTTAAAAAAAATGGACTAAAAAAAAAAAAAACAAAAATCACAAAAAATAACAACAACAAAACATTAACATAAAATAAAACCAAATGAAAATTATCTCAATGTCCTCCCCCAACCTAAAATTTACATTGTCATCAATGTTAACATGGAAAAGCAATAAAGAGTAGAGATTACAGAAAGTACCTTGAAGAAATAAATATAAATCAACGAACAAAAAAAATTTCAAAATTAAAACCTGCAAAAGGGGTTAGAAAACAAAACAACAAAAATAATAAAAAGAAAAACACAATCTAAACTACGAAACAAACACTAATGCTAATTGCTTGGCAAGTCTTGATAAATGGGATCTTCCAAATTAATGGATTCCTCTACTTGTGAAAATTTCTCAAGAAATGGATTAAGATGTTGTTCATTCACCTTAAATATGTTAACATTTTTAGGGTTCTCAATTTCTATTGCATGATGATTATAAAGATACATATCATTCATCCAAACTCAAACATACATAATTATAAAGATCTTGTTCAAATTGTTATTTGACAAGACCATACATTCATAATATCCCAAATATTATTGTTATTTTTTCTAAAACCAAGAAGGAGAACACTATTTTGAATGAATCTCCTTTATTACAACACACCATGGAAAAGCATAGAATTAACTATCCCAAGGATAACACTGTTCACCATGTCTTAATTCGTCTTGAAAACATGGACCATCAGCTATAAGATTCCAATTACAAGTAACGCACTGGTCCCTCCCAACATCGTAAATCTGGAACTTGTGGGATACCCCCGTCCATTCGAAAAAGCAGTTGATATTTAGATCAGCATTCTCAATTTCGACAGCGAGTTTCTCATCATAGGCAAGGACAAAGGGAGGAAAATCAACGTAGCTGTTTGCACAAGTGACTTTAGTTTTCGAGGTCCGAGTCACGTTGTTATGGACTACAAATTCATCAGCTTCTGCATTCATAGAGAAAGTAGTAAAAATTATAAAAAATGCAAGCAACAACAATGTTGATACGTTTTTATTGAAATGACTCATTTTGTTTGTCTATAAAATAGAGTTGTTAATATGTCCTTTATTTATAGTGTGGCTGTAGATTTGTAGTTCTAGTTCTCTTTTATAAAATTAGTAAAATGCAGTTAGCACACCAAAGTTTGGTTGCTATTAGCCCAAATTTCGGGGTTGGTTGGCGTCAAACCAAATTTTAAAAGAGTCAACAACCCAAAAGATAACTTCTCTTAGAAATAAGATCTTAAATGTCAAATAAATAACAAATTTATCTATACTTTCTACAACACTTATAGCTACCATCATTTGAAATTCAAAAAGAGAACTCATAAAATTTGGTTTTTTTTTTTTAATCTTTTTATTCCCTATACTTTTTCCATTTTTTATTAATTTTTTATCTGAATAAAACACCTCTAGTTAAAAACAAAATTCCTATAAAAAATAAATAAATAAGAGAACTCCTCAAATTAGCCTTATTTCCCCATGTTCATCTTATTTTTTCCTACCCAATCTTTTCTCTACATCACTACACCACTTTAAAACTCATGTTCAAAAAGAAATTATAGTTACTGTTTATTTCTGAAATTTATCATTTTTATTTGTTTGAAGAAAAAAAAAATCATGTTCATCTTTTTTTTTTTTTTTTTTTTTTTTTTAGAATCTCGTCACAACAAGTCCAAATTCCAAATAAAATACCTCCACTTTTTTTAATAAAAAAAACATAATACTCGTTTAAAAAAGAATTACTTATCCTTATTCTAATCTTTTCTCTATATCACTACACAACTTTAAAACACACGTTCAAAAAAAAAAAATTACATTTTCTGCTTATCTCTAAAGTTTATCATTTTGCTTAAAAAATAAAAAATATATATCACATTCATCATCTTCTTTTTTTTTTAAAATCTCAATTCACAATTAATTTTTGAAATATTTGCAAAAAAATAACCGGAACAGAAATACAAAATTTGGAGAGCAGTCTACTCTAGGAGGGTCCTTAGTAACTAAGAGCACCCACCTTCTTCTAGTACGTTCTTTACAAAATTGTTCATCTCATCCACTTTATAGACAATTATGCACTATTGTTTTTTGTTTATGCAGTTTTTTTGCTAAAGCCATTTTGGGATAGATCTGCATAATTAATACTGTTGGAAAGGAAGGGAAAGGAATGTATGTAATAGTAAACCTTAAATTTTGGTAGTCATCATTAAAGTTTAGTTGCAGAAAATAATTTTTTTTTTTTTGGAAAGGAAAAAAACACAAAACTCATGTAGATTTTTGCTAGAGCCATTTCGTGATAGAGCTACATAATCAACACTACCTAGAAAAGAAGGGATGTAAGAATAAACTTCAAATTTTGGAAGTCATTAAATTGATTCTTATAGCTTATTGAATTTTGTAGTTATCATCTCTTAATTGTAATTGTACAGATATCTTATGAAAAAAAAAAATGGATAACTGATATTTTGGATTGCTTTTTTTTCTTTTTCTTTTTTGAAATGAAGTTGCAATTATCTTCATCAATACCATACAATTATCTTGTACCATATCTTAATTTTAATTGTGAAATAGAACTATATATATACTGACTCATCACACGCACAAAGCAAGTGTAATTATGCTCAAGGTAAAACCAAAAATCAATCAAAATAGGCTCAACATTACAAAACATTGCAAAGGAATCAAATACATACCTCAATAAAAATTAAGACTGGGCTTGTAGTCAACGATCTCTGTCTCTCTGGCCAAGCTCTTTTTCAACAACAAACACATTTAAATACATACCTCAATAAAAATTCTTTTCTTCAGATAAATTAGATATAATGTACCTTTAACTATTGAAATTCAGCGGACTTCAAAGGTCGTTGCGTTTGATTCTATCATAAAACTATTGGGTTTGTTAAATTAGAATGAATCTACGAAGTAGGAAGGTGGGAGACATGATATGCTTGATAGTGGCTAAAGGGAGTTGAGATAGTAGTGGGTAAATGCAATTTTAACGTTCAAATGAGGGCAATTTTGTATCGTAAGAAGTTGAAACCCAATGAGATGTTTGAATTTATTGATTGGGATAAGAATTGTGATAAGTAAAACAATTTAAGATTTGAAAAAAATAAAGACGATATACGTTAGTGTGTGTTAGGGTCATGTTTTATGTAATTAGCTAATCTTTAGACAAAATGCACTTTACTTGTAATTGGATAGATCTAAGATGGGTTTAATACATCAAGAAATATGTTGTTCAAGCATATCAAGTGTTTGTATTAAAAGGCATGAAGATTGTTCCAAGAAACAAGTGAAAAATAAGCTGTTCTTTAAGTCTCAACGGATAGGTTGACATATGCTTGCCATCAATGAAAGATCACTTAGTGTATAAAACACTAGTGAATGTTTAGACCCCCAAATTCAAATAAACCAATACAAGCTTATATTCAAACAATATATGTGCGAAAAATGAAATATAAGTGATACCCAAATATGCAAACACAAGACAACACCGGCACGTGTTATCAAAGAGGAAACCGAAGAACTCGACGAAAAATCTCTCCACCACCCTCCAAGCAATAAAATGATCCACTAGAAAATCAGTTGGAATACATGAATAGCGAGAGAATTCCCAAGCCTAATCTACCTAATGCACCTAAGCCCTCCAAGCTTCTTGCTCTAACAGGGTTACGCCTAACATTGTCCTCTCTAACTTACCGGATCCCGCAATTAGCCCATTGCATCAACCAATATGAATTGGTTTTCTCTTGAACTGCTTCCCAAACACCAAGAACCTTCTCACTACTATGAATGTGGTGAGGTAAGGATTTGGCTTAAGATCCTCTCATGAGTATGACAATGGAAAGTATGAGAGTAGAGGAATTTGGAGAATCAAATGTATAAGATTGTGGATTAGTCAATTTTGTTTTTCTCTAGGGTCTCTCACAAAATTCACTCTAAGAGCTCTCTACATTTTGTGGGTATAAGGGCATTTATAGTAGGGTATGAGAAGGAATGTGAAAAGTCACTTTTTAGCAAAACAGGTTGCATTAACGAGTCACTCACGACTGGGATGAGTCATGAGTTTCAGTCACCAGATAATAGAATTGCCAGACTGTACTTTTTGTCCTATAGTGATCCAGCTGTCCTGACCCTTCAACTTCCTGCATGCTTCACACGTGTGCTGGATTTTGGCAAGTCACCACTCACAAGTCAGTCGCGAGATCCAGTCGCAAGATGCCTCTTGATGGACACACTTGATCAATTCTTCACATTTTCTCACACACAACCCTTACATTATTGCCACCAAAATACAAGGTTTCTAAATGCTAAATTACAAGCAAATTTGGTACGGAATAAAGCTAACACATAGTTGAATAAATTTAACTTTACAATCTCCCCCTTTGGCTATTCCGTGACAAAACCCTAAAATAGACTCTAGACTTAAATATGTGAGTTGGGAACAGTTGCCAAAACTCACTCATATCTAATTCTAGATAGGTGAAGCTCTTGAACCATACGAACAAGTTTCCTGAAAACAATATCGCAAAATGCAATCATTAAGTTCATTGTAAGCGCAAATCTAAGAAAGCATATGGAGCAAGCATAATACGATCAAGCAAGAAAGAATTTGATAATGAAGCATAACTTGACCATACAAGAACAATCACTATAAATAGTGACTACAATGAACATTCACTCGGTGAATGAACATCCAGATATGCAAGCAAATAAGGTTAATGCAAGGTATCATTTGCATGTCCAACACTCAACTGATGCAAGAACACTAAAGCAATTGCACCAAGGATACAAGATCCAACAAGGGCACAAGAGTACTAAAGAAAATGCACAACATTAACTAAAAGTACTAAGCTACATAAGTAAAGGTGCATAAAAGCATAGTTTAAATAGCTAAAACATCCAAGTATCCATAACACAAAATGTCCAAGCATTCTTAAAAACAAAGTACTAAAACCAATAGAGTACTAAATCAAGGTGCTATGAAAACCATAAAAACTTTAAAAACCATTAGTGCTATGAAAACCAATGCTATGTTCTCTCCCTCAAGAGCTACCCATAATACTCCCTCTTTTTGATCGGAATGGCCAAAGGGCTAAGGCTAGTGAGTAAAACTATCAAACTTGGCTGCCAACAAGTTGATTTGGTCTTGGATTGCTACAAGACTGTTGGAATGCTCATTTGCTACATCTCGAAGACCATTAATCCTCTCAAGTATGATCTGAAAAGCATCGGGAGGAACTGATGAAGACAATGATGCTCCGCTCCTACCTTGACCACCACTACATCTTGGAAGAGGTTGTTGTCCTTCCGCTTTAGTCTTTGTATCAACAGGAGGTGCTTCTTCAGGCTCTTCAGCTTGTTCGTCTCTAGGAAGTTGAACCCTACTCCTTAGGATTGTTTGAGTGTTGATGGACGGAGATGGAGTCATTAGGCTTATGTGTTGTGGAGTCTCCACACCATTTTCATGAAAAATCCTCATTATAAGACTTGGGAGAACAAGATTTGACCATGAAGTTGTCTTTGTGGCTTCGATAATGATGTAGTACAAGTGTGTACCAATGTCAATGTAGATTTTCTCATGAACCTCCATGAGGAATATGGCTCTAGCACTGTTGATGGTTGACAACTTCCTTATCGGATACAAGTTGAACATCATGATGTAGGCGAGGCATCTCAAATCCGAAGGAAAAGAAGTTGTGTTGAGGCATCTTCCTTCCCTATAGCCACCAATGTGGAGTTGCACAGTTTCTAGAGAGACCATTCTGTCCTTGAATGGAATGAACCCTTCATGATCTTGTTCTACAAGCCCAAGTATACCATCAATGCCCTCCATGTCAAGAGTGAATGCACGACCTCTAACAAAGCAATCTATGTGATCCTCTTTGAGTGATGCATTAGCATAGAACTTTCTGATCAAAGGTTCACAAACTCCGGGGAATTCACCAAGGAGTTTATCCCTGCTCTGTCCTTCAAAACAGCTAGGAATGAAGGAATCCTTAAGATCAACAAGATTCACATGTCTCTCCTGAATGATTGGAGCTATTTCTTGTTGATGGGAATATTTCTCATAATGTTAAGGGGAGCGAAATAGGCTGTTGTCAAGATGCTTTCTCTTGTCACCACGTTGAGCAATGTTTTTCATGGAGCCATCTACAAAACATAGCAGCAAATACCACAAAAACAGAGCACAATAAACGGTAACAAACTTGATTAACAACAAATTAGTACCAAAAACATAAACTATGAATTAAACCCTAAAAACTAAAATTTAAAGAGCAATTCAAAAAAACTTGACATTTGAAGATGCTAAACATCAAAGCATGATATAATGATGGCATTAGACATACAACATGTCAAAGATTTTGTCTGTGTGTGCATCATATGAAAAAGTGTGCATATTGGGCATGAAAGCATGCAAAGGACAAAGTGTGAAAACACATAATCATTAGTTGTTCCAAATATGGAAACATGATTATCCCCAAATTTTGTACTCGTGATATAGAAATCCGTCAAAGTGTACCCGCTCTGATATCAAATGAAAGATCAATTAGTGTATAAAACACTAGTGAATGTTTAGACCCCCATATTCAAATAAACCAATACAAGCTTATATTCAAACAATATATGTGCGGAAAATGAAATATAAGTGATACCCAAATATGCAAACTACTCTAAGCCATATCTTAATCACAACTTAGCAGTAATTAAAAGTAAAGAGTAAGGAATAGAGAGAAGTAAACACAAGATAACACCAGCACGTGTTATCGAAGAGGAAACCAAAGAACTCGGCGAAAAACCTCTCCGCCACTCTCCAAGTGGTAAAATGATTGACTAGAAAATTAGTTGGAATACATGAATCGCAATAAACCCTCCAAGTCTAATCTACCCGATGCATTTAAGCCCTCCAAGCTTCTTGTTCCAATAAGGTTACGCCCAACCTTGTCTTCTCTAGCTTACTAGATCCCATAATTAGCCCATTACATCAACCAATATGAATTGGTTTTCTCTTGAATTGCTTCCCAAACGTTAAGAACCTTCTCACTACTCTGAATCTAGTGAGGTAAGGATTTGACTTAAGATCCTCTCATGGGTATGACAATGGAGAGGATGAGAGTAAAGAAATTTGGAGAATCAAATGTATAAGATTGTGGATGAGTCAATCTCATTTTCTCTAGGTTTTCTCTCTCAAAATTCTCTTTGGAAGCTCTCTACATTTCGTGGATTAGAGGGTATTTATAGTAGGGCATGAGAAGGAATGTGAAAAGTCACTTTTCAACAAAACAGGTTGTACTAGCAAGTCACTCGCGACTGGGATGAATCGCGAGTTCTAGTCGCCAGATAACAGAATGGCCAGACTGTACTTTTTGTCCTGTAATGATCCAGCTGTCCTGACCCTTCAACTTCCTATATGCTTCACACGTATGCTAGATTTTGGTGAGTCACCACTCATGAGTCAGTCGCGAGATCTAGTAGCGAGATGCCTTTGATGCACACACTTGATCAATTCTTTGCATTCTCTTACACACAACCCTTACATTATTCCCACCTAAATACAGGGTTTCTAAATGCTAAATTATAAGTAAATTTGGCATGGAATAAAGCCAACACATAGTTGAATAAATTCAACTTTACAATTGAAACTTAATGTAAAGCTCGATAAATAGCTCGACATGACTCAATCTATTGAGAAATACGATTTCAGAATTTCCAAGACTAAAATCCGGTCCAAGCTTATGTATTTGTTTTGGGTTTCTTTTCTCAAAACCCTAGACATATATAAGGCTTATTTTAAGGCCGTCTCACACAGATACAATGACCTAAAGATTTGTTTTCTTTATGAGAACCTACTACATTTGTACACCATAGGATTTTATAACCAAGTGCATCTTGATCTTCATTGTTAATGAAGTTAAGAACTTTGTAGCTAACAACGTCGTTTAAGTTGCTGGAGTTAGTCATGTACTTGGATCCGTGCAAAAGGGTTAGTCACAGATTGGAGATTTGTGCATAAAGGGAGAGAATGCTCTACAAGATCAAGTCGAATTGGTTATTGGAGTGAAGGTTCAGTTGTAGGTTGGTGTTTCGGGATAGACCAAGATAGTTGGTAAGATTCCTTATACTTGTAACCGCTTGATTGTTGATTATTGGATTCTTGAGAGTGGAGCCCTTATATTCACTTGGTGGGGTTTTTGCCTTGCGAGAGGTTTTTCCTATTCGTCAACAAATCACCAAGTTATTTATTTTCTGCTGCATAATAGTTTATTGGTGATTTGTTAGTTCTTCCACAATTTGCATACAATTGAACCTAATTAATCAACTTGGGTAAATTGAATTAATTAACTAAGGTCAAGCTATCTTAACTCAACAGTGTGGATGGATGGAGATTTGTGAAAACTGCATAGAATTTGGATAACAAAAATTTTGGAATGTTTTAAAGAATAAATAAATAAATAAATAAATATATATATATATATATATATATTTCAGGATAAGAATGGGTAGTTTTTCAGTGAGGTAGTGGGTTTTTTTTTTTTTTTTTTTTTTGGAAGAAGTAATTTTTTTTTATAATAAACATAATTGAAGTATTTGAATTCAAATAAATTACAAATATAGATAAGAATCAGACATTTGAATACAAATGGATGGTGAGAATAAGGTTATTTTTTTTAAAGTAATTATTATTATTTTTTTATAAACATAATTGAAATATTTGAATTTAAATAGATAACAAATATAGATAGGAATCAGATATTTGAATTTTTCTTTCTTTTGTACATAAGATAGTATTACTTTTTTAACATTTTTTTTTTCTTTTTTGTAGGAAGTGAAATTAAACTAAAGGGTATGTTATTTCAAAATTTGTATTAGAATATTTTGGTATGCTAAAAGTTGAAGACGAAACAGGGGAATCCTGTTATTAATAGTGTGTGTGTGTGAGTGTGTGTGTGTGTACTATTAATAACAAGATTCCCTATTTGGTTTTCAACATTTTGCATACTAAAATACCTTCACACAAATTTTTAAACTCTCTAAAATACCCCTATGTTTAAATTCAATAATTTTAAATCTAAAAATACAATCTGGTTAAAAGAGTAATTTACTATTTTTAAAAGAGTTTCTAAGTTTTAGGCTTTCAAGCTTTTATCAAAATCCTAAAAATTAGGAAACTATCTTTATCTTTATCTAAATTGTGAACATCATTTCACTAAACCTAAAATAAAATAAAATAAAGTATCTTATTGCATGTGCAAAGCGCGTGTGATGAATCTAGTATATATATATATATTATTAACTAGTCGCTAACCTGTGCGATGCAAGGAAAAACTATTGACATTCTAAAAAAAAAATTTAATTGAAATTAATCTAAAAAAATAACTAATCAACAAAAAATATAGCTTTTAATAAGAAAATAAAAAATCACATGAACTTAAATAAAAAGGATTTAAGGTAAATAATTATGATCAACCTACTAAGACGCATATAAACAAGTTTTTCCATGTAATTTACGCTATTTTTTGTAAATTAATGTAATTTATCCCACTTTTTTTTAGAGGGTATTATTATATATTTGATGTATCATGTTAATAGTTTCCCAATTGAAACGTCACATGAAGTGGATGTTATCTATCATCCTTGTAAACAAATTTCTGTTGTATCATAAATTATATTTATCATTTGTATAATTCTATGTGAAATTCAATTTACATTTTTTTTATAATTATTAATTTACTACTCCACAAAAAGTGTTACGTACATTTGCTCAATTTTTAAGGTAATTGATATCTTTGAAAATTAAACTCTTTTTAACTTTTGTTATGGATGTGTAGTAAGTGGCAAACCATTATTGGTCCTTTCACCGTAAAATAAATATATTTGAAATCTAAACTCTTTTTCACCTTTATTATGGATGTGTAGTAAGTAGCTAACTTTTAGTATTAAAACAGTACATGTAGTTTTTAATCTTTGAATTTGAGAAAAAAAAGGGTGGTCGGGTAGTTTTTAAATGTGGGATAGAAAGTGGGATTTTTTAAAAAAGTACATGGATAGAACATTGGATTTTTTTAAATGTGTAGTTTTTCTTTTTTTTTTTTATAAAATTTTTTTTAGCATTTTATTTTCTTTCAAAATTAGATATGTTAGTGCCTAAATATAAGGATATGGATGGAGAAGTTATAGTAGTGGCTTTATAGTAGGAGTCTTTTTTTCCCCAAAATATAGAAGAGATTTTTAAAAAAAAAATTATAATTAAGGAAAAACGTCAGATTTTTTTTTTTTTTTTTTACAAAAGAAAATAGTTTTGAAATGTGGGATAGACAGTGGGATTTTTTTAAATAGTACATGGATAGAACATGGGATTTTTTTAAACATGTAGTTTTTCTTTTTTTGATAAACTTTTAAATAAGGATAGGGTCACATCAATTTCCCACCTTAATGTTTTAAATTTCCCTACAATTTAGCCTTTTGTTTTCCTTCAAAATTAGATATGTTAGTGCCTAAATATAAGGATATGGATGGAGAAGTGGAAACATATATACTTTTGGATAATAAGTGACAAGAAATAGGAAACATAGGTACCAATTATTAAAATAAATCTACGTGTATTAGTGCGTAAAAATTGATAAATGTTATTAATTGTTTTTTTAAAAGAACAACAACACCAAAAATAACGTGTATCTCTTGCCATAAAATTTTAAATTTAAGCTTTAATTGACTTATGTTATGGATGTGCGGTAAATGGCTAAATTTTAGGATTAAAAAATGACATTTTAGGATTAGACAAAAAAATGATAACAGCCATACAGAAAATTTGAAAAAAAGAACAACATCAACAACACCACAAGGGAAAAAAATAATAATAATAAAAACGTGGATGGATAGTTACTAAATTTTAGGATCTTTTCAGGAGCATTTCTTTTAACAGAAGTTGGCTTTAATTTACTACTCCATAAAAACTGTTTTGTACCTTATAAAATACAATATAAGTATTGATAATGATAGTCTATCAATTTTAAAGTCACTGGATACTCACTATTGTAAAAATTAGTAGAAGCATCCAAATCCCAATCCAAAAATGCAAGCCATGTATTAGTATGTCCCACGTATTCGTCTATCAATTTTAGCCTTTACCCAAAAAATAGAAGAGCCTCTGAGCATGTGTGTGCTCAGAGGCTAGTATCTGTTTAATCTACTTTTATGATCTCTTTTTATCTTTTTGGTATAGCCATTGCAGAGGTAATCGATAATGCATTTGATGAGGTAGGTTCCTTTCTGTTATCATTTCAATGACTGTAGTTTTTCTTCAAATATGCATATGTTATCAGTGAGGTTACCTTATCCACATTCCAGTTGAAGGAAAAAAATAAAGAAAAGGATCGTTCAATATAAAAGTCATCACACGTTGTGCATATGGTCATATTATCATAAAATTAAAACCATGTTTGTGGACCTTGAAGAGTACATATAATAATATAAAAATACTTGAAAATCACTTTAAATAACTTTCATATAATCTACAGAAGCTACAAAAACTACTCTCCCCCCTAAGCTATAATCCCTACTCCCTTGTCTGTTATGTATTGCCAAAGGCAACCATCAAGTGTCAGAGGGTGGAGGAGGTGGAAAAGCACCCCTATACTCTGAAAAATCCACTCTCAAAGCAGCAACCTCAACAATAAGCCCATCTAAAAGCTATACATGAGCTGCTTGAGTCATCATAAAGGTCTCCATCATAGCACGAAGAGAGGGAGGAGGAGGGCCTATATGCGCTGTAGTAGCAGTGTCAACATTTACCTCATCATCACCGTACTCGTGGTCTCTTGGATGAACCAACACTAGGGTCGACAAACTTCTTTTGGGCACTTCGCTGTTTCAGAAATTTGGCTCCTATGAGAGCTTGGATGTGGACCAACTCTTGGGAAAGAAAGTTCTCCAATCCTAAATATTTGAGGACCCTATGGATGAGAACTAGAAAGAACAGACCATGCCTCTTATTCTTGCTCCTACGCACCTCCACAATGGTTTCAATGAAAAGGGAAGGAAAACAAATGGAACTATCAGTGACGAGGGCGTAAAGAAAGAAACACTTGTCTACAAGGATTGTATGGATATGAGATATAGGTAAAATGTTGTGATAAGCTATCCTAAAGAAGATATAATTAAGCTCAGTTAACTCACTTGAACTAATACTTCGGTCAAAACCCCGAGTGATTGATCTTCTGCAATGAACATCCATAACATCATCAATACAAGGAGACCTAGAGTATGGATAAGTAGGTGTATAACCTATAGGTACATCAAGAGCTTCATATACGTCGTCCCTAGTTATTGTAAATGGTACACCACATATCCACGATGCCACTTTGTGACCATCGTCATCTTCATGCACCGAGAGATTCGAATAGAATTCTCTAATCAAGTTAGCAGGAGAGGGTTGTATGTTTGTACACAAGAACAGCCAATGCCTGGACTGTAGATTCTCACGAACAGAAGGATGCAGTTCATGTAGATTGATTTTCCTTTCTCCCTAAATACACCTATTAATCAAGGTTTCAAAGGTTTGCTCATCTGCGTGCATGAGGAACCGTAATTGATCAAACACCACTTCAAGTTCGGATGCAACTTTGGATTTTTCTCTCTTAGCCCTCCTCAGAGCCATAACTAACTAATGGTCAGCAGTGGAAACACGATCAACTCACAAAAAAACAGAATCAAAGACCACATTATGAAGAGATAAACACAACATTCATACTACCTAACCCATTGATATTTTCATAGCCAAAAATATCATTACATCACAATCTACATAGACAATGAAGTTTGAAGTAGATAACAAAAATTGGAGAATAACACACCACCATGTGTAGAAAATCATCCATACAATGTACTACCTAGAGCAGTTTACAACAATACAATGAAAAAACAATATTCTGATTCACAGGTTGTTTAGTTGGTGAAATAATTGTAATGAATTTTGGTCTGAGTCAATAATTTGAAGATAGAGATGATTATAAACTTTAGTTGAACTCAAAGAGCCAACATGCAATTTGTTAACATATTGAATTTTGTCAAAATGATCAATAATGTGACGCACCGATAGCTCCTTGCATTCTAATAGCAATAATATTCTATAGGAAACATACAAGTGGATGTAGGACCTGACACATTTTCGAAATTCCTAGTTACATGTAGTGAGTTTCACCAACTTGTACAAAAAACATTAAATTGCACAATGTACAGTTCAGACATACAAATAGTAACACACACATATGGAGCCACTGGCAAGTTCATTTTGTGGAAGGAGACTAGTCGAAGACAGCCTACGAGATAAGCAAGTAACCTTACTAAAAACAAAGCATTTGACTAACCAAACATCCAATTTCATCACAATCTACATAAATAATGAAATTTGAAGCAGAGAACAAAAATTGGAGAATAATGCATCACCAAGTGTAATTTTAAAGACAATAACGTTTAAAAGAGTCTTACTGCATAAAATCCTCAAAGAATTTGCGTAGGAAATTGTCGATTCTAATCGGATGCATCGAGAGCAATCGAAAATGTCAATTTCGGATTATTGCAAATTCTGCAGAACTGGGAAATTTATAATAGTGGGTAATATATAAAACTCGATTATTAAGAAATTGAGTTTTTAAGCAACTCAATAATACCAAAATCGAGTTATGTGCATTCTCTACTCCAAGCCAGTCCACATATTTTTGGACTGATCCAGATGTAGTCTAGGAGGAATCCAACTGTGTAGAATGGAATTCCACACAACTCGATTTTCCCATAATCGAGTTATGTTAACTGTAACTCAATTTCTAAAAAATTGAGTTATGTGCACATCTAAACCCAGTCCAAGTGTTTTTGGATTGATCCATATGCAGTCCAGGAGGAATCCAACTATGCAGAATGGGCTTCCACATAACTCGATTTTCCTATAATCAAGTTATGTTAATTGTAACTCAATTTATGGAAAATCAAGTTATGTGCACATCCAAACCCAATCTAGGTGTTTTTGGACTGATCCAGATGTAGTCTAGGAGGAATCCAACTATGCAGAATGAGCTTCCACATAACTCGATTTTCCCTTAATCGAGTTATGTTAACTGTAACTCAATTTCTGGAAAATCGAGTTATGTGCACGTCCAAACCCAGTCCAGGTGTTTTTGGACTGATCCAGATGTAGTTCAGGAGGAATCCAACTATGCAAAATAGGCTTCCACATAACCTGATTTTCCTATAATCGAGTTATGTGTAGTGTAACTCGATATATAGTAGATCGAGTTACTTGGGAATACATTCTCTACATTAACTAGGAACTCATGTAGCTGTTCACATACTAATTTGACCTATTTATTCATCATAAAAGTGGACCTGGTCACAACCATACTATAAACAATAACTCATCCATATACTAAATGGAGGCTTCCATAATAAAATCGTCAATACAATTCCAACCACATCCATAAACAAATCATTCCCTCGTTTCCAATACGCGAATAATAAAATCATCCGTACAATCTACAAAGTAAGTAAAGAGCCATTATAAATTTAAATCCATTGAATGCTCAACTTGTTGTTCACAATGTAAGTACAACCATTTACATATAAATGATGTCTTCTCATAGTTTACAAAAAGATATTTGAGTTCAAGTAGCACCACAAAAACTGTCTCCTTGCCACGAATCCCATATCTGCACAAGTACAAAGAAAAATACATCAACACTGCATCTTTTACTCATGCAACTACTTGAACAACTAATCACAAGATTGCCCAAAGTGTAACTAGTCACAACTATGACTTGTAATTGTTACCTATTATGTAGCACCACGGCTTGTTGATTCCACATTTCAAGTCAGACATCTACGACAGTTATGGCCCTCTTGGTGACACAACCCACACTTCGACTTTGGTCTGTTCTTAATTCACAAAGAGGTTGGCAACTCCCTATCCTCATCATCCACCTCATTGCAGATTCTTGTGGACTTAGGCCGACCTTTCTCTTGGATCAACCGTGGGTTTAGCATCACTGTTCTCCTTTCTGCCAGCTCCGACCATTCTAACCTGTCTTTTAGTGGTTGGAATATCGGCTCATAGCTTTGATACCATTCGGACACACGGTAGAAATGATCCATAAACTTCGTCGCATTGTGTTTGTACTTGGCACAAACTGCTATCAAGTGTGAATAGGGAATCTTGTTTGCTTCCCATTTCCCGCACGTGCACGTCCTATCCATGAGCGAAACCCTATGGGTGTGAGCTCCCTTGCCAGTAGACAACAGTGAAGACTATGTCTCCACTGTATATAAGCGCTGTTGCGCGCTCATCCTTCTAACTATATTGAGCTTCGCCTTCTCTTGATTTGCCTCGAACTTGTCATAGGCATATTTGTACCACTCTTGCCCCTCTTCCAACTGCTCTAGGGTTTTGTTTCGATGATCATCAAAGTACAAGTTCACCTTGTAAAATGTGAACTTCACCATTACGGTTATGGTTAAGCTAAGTGCGCCCTCAGGTACCCCATTGAAGCACTGTGACAGGTTGGTTGTCATTGCCCCATATCGATGCCCATGGTCATGTGCAAGTGTCCACTTTTCACGAGCTACATCCTTAAGATAGTCGTACGCATCTGGATTGACATTCATGATGCAATCCATGGTGTTTTCAAACTTCCTAACTTGATTCGCAATTGCTGCCTACCATACCAAGTTCTTCAATGCCACCCTATTGAAGTTAGTGTTAACATTGCTTACTAAATGGCGGAGGCAATACCGGTGATGGGTTAAGGGCGCTTGCAAATAGCCCCTAGTGGTGCTATCGAAGCATGATTGTATCCCACGATGCCTATCAGACATTATACACAAATTGGTCCAATCCGTAACTTGACTCAACAGGCATGCCAAGAACCATCCCTATGTCCCTATGCTCTCACTTTCAACAATGGCAAACATGAGTGGATAAAACTCATTGTTACCATCTATTGCCATTGCTATCAACAGCTTTCCTTTGTACTTGCCATAGAGGTGCGTTGCATCTATGCTTATCACCAGCCTACAATGCCTGATCCCCCTAATACATGGACAGAAAGCCCAAAAAGCAGAGTTGAAAATACAAGTCCCCGGGACACGGGGATCTCACTTTAGCAAAGTTACAATGTTCGGACCTGCATCATCCAATGCCACTAGAAACCATGGCAATCCCGCGTATGACTCATCAAAATCCCTGTAAATATACGCAACAACCTTCTGTTTGGCTTCCCAAACCTTATACATAGTTACATCATGCCCGTGCTTCGCTTGCAGCATACTACTCAAGTCCTTTATGGATCGAGTTATGTCCTCCCATATATATTGCTCAAGTGCAATGGAAATGAACCTTGAGTCCATCATTCGTCCATCGGTCGCTACCTGGAGGGATGTGCAACTATGGGGACCCTTACATTTACTAACGTACCAGATAATAAATTGTCATTTTACAATCACTACAACAAATCTGACTTTTTTCAAGGGTCAAAACCCTTAAAAAAAGTATTAAAAAACCTTGAAAAAAATTATTTTAAGAGTTCAATTAACCTTTGATAACCTTCGAAACATATACCATCGAAAAGGAAATTTTAACGACCTTCATGGCCCTTAAAACAAGTGCTCTCATCTTATCTTGAGGGTCAAGAGACCCTTAAATAACCTTTTACCAAGGTTTAAAAATTTTATATTTACAACTCTTGATAAATAAGGTTATTTAAGGGATCTCTTGACCCTTAAAATAAGATTTTATTTTATTTTTTTAAAAAAAAAACTACAATCATGCACTATATATACACACACACACACAAAAATTCACAATTGTTGAGATGATATGCTATGATATTGATGTATAGCAAAAGTGGTATGTTGTTACAATTACACTTTCTTTGATCTCTAATCTCAAACCTACAAATTAACAGATTAGGGGCCGCATACAAACTGCCGATATGTCAATTATTGTTTAAGAGAAAAGATATCAACAACCACACTTTGTACAAAGACCAAATTTGTCCAAAAGTTAAAAGTTTTGATACATTTTATTCTTCATCATCATCTCCAAAGCAAGAAGTTATCAGCTAGTACAATTGAACATTTCAGCCATTATGGGTGCCCTCAAGTTTCTGGAAAAGAGAGAATGATACCAAAAGTTTGTTAATTTCCCAACAAATATATCTACACCTTTCCACAATATCAAATTCAAGATACCCACAATTTCAAAAAGAATGAAAAAGGCACAACAGAGTTCATAATACAAGGTTTTTTGCACAATCTGACATGGTATCCATTTCAACAGGAGCAAGAGTTTTAAATTGTAAAAACAAGGTTCTTTGCACAATCTAACATGGTAGTAGGTGAACAAAACAAAACCACATAAAAATATACTATCTATATTAATATAATTATAAGATTTCATACCAATGCATCTTGTGTTGGTTCATTTACTGCTTGCCCATTAGCTTGCACATGGGTGATGTCAAATAATTCAATTCTACTAGGGCTATGACCTGTCTCCTCTTTCTACCATTTGACAAAACAAATAGAAAGCATATAGTAATTAAGTATTGAAGATGAATAATGCAATAACTCAACAAAACGAAGTCAAATAACAATAAATAGAAAGCATTCACAGAACTAAGAAACAAATAAAAAGTCAAGAAACATGGTTCTAAAATATTTTGGTATTGTCCAAGGGCTATACAACTGTAATGCAGATCTAGTGACAGGGCTATATAACTGTAAATAGGTCCATGCAATAACTCAGATGGGTTGAAAAGAACTAGCACAATGAAAGGAACCAAGAGCAAGCCCAAGGTTGATGTATGTGTAACTAAACTATATAAATGGTTCTTTAAAAGACAGCACTTCAAGAATGAGTATTTAAAGTTGTGGAGGAGAAAAACCATGATAACACATCATATAACCCAGCAGAGTCAGCAGACTAATCTAAAAGAATGGCAAACTTGGAAAAGGCTAAGTTCAAATAAAAAGAAGATTGTGTTTCTCACATTGCCAACAAACACCGATCATGCATCTGCCTCCTCCTTGTTTTCTTGAGAAGCAACTGTAGTGGCAAGGTTTGCAGAAAATGACACATACATAAATACAATCCAAGCATTAAAAGAAAAAAAAAATTATACAAAAAAAGGTGACATGTCAAAAAACATAGAGGCATAGCAGTGCTCCACAAGGTGATGGAATATGAGACAGCCCCAGGGGAATGTCCATGTACAATATTGCATTTCAATTTCAGGGTTCTGTATCAATAGGACTTCTATTCATATTCAACATAAGAACTTCTTTATGTGTGCATGTAATATGAGTAGAAAACACATTCAGAAATGGCACTAAAAGTGTCATGACAGAAATTGGACTAACCTGTAACACATTCTCAAAGAACTTATTCAGATCCTGCAAGACAGAAAGATTCTCAATCAAATTGCTGAAATGAAATATTGGAGATAAAGGCCTTGAAATAAGAGATAATAATTTCCTATAACTTAATAACCATAATGACTCATAACCAGCAATAGCAGGTCCATGTTTCCGAGGAATTGAAGTTTCTATCTGTGAACGAGTAATTGTCACACTGTTAAATATTATTCACACAACATAAGTTAGTTATAATTGTAAAGATACCTAAAAAAAATAGCACTAAATAATGGAATGAACAGAATTTCATGCAACATGATTTTATTTATAATTGATATGCAATTTTTTTTGTAAGAGGAACACCCCTTGTACACAGGACATATAACCTAAAAAAGTACAATGTTCAAGAATTACAATCTAAAGAAATGAAATCAATAAAATCTACTTTTTTTTATAAGCAAAATTTCATTAAAAAAAAAAAAGAGGGGGGGGGGGGGGGGGGAGCTTGAAAGGACAACAAATTAAATGCTAGAAGTACATCGATCAATCAAATCAGGCAAAGAAGTAAAAGAAAACAACCCAGAAGCAATTATCCACTCAAACAGAGTGTTGAGGAATAAAAGCTTCAGATCATGAACAGATTTCTAACAACCCTTAAAATTCCAAGCAACCTCTCCAAATTGGGCACATTAAGCACAAGAGGATCATTTTTCAAATAGACCTCCTTGGTATACCGCAGCAGTTCTTCCATCCACCAAATACTTCAACTACCCTCTTAGGCATTACCCAAGGACCCCAGTCATGACTATAACAGATATAAAACAATTTGCAAAAATTGAGTTAGGAAGGACTTGTATCCATAATGGGAAAGAAAAAGAGAAAATTGCATCACATAATCCAAAGCATGGGTGTGTGGCCACATAAAACTAAAGATGAAACTATTTTGTTTATAAGGCAGGACCATTAAACAACAGAAACATTATTTCATTTAGCAAAAACAGCTCTTTGCCCATCTCAAATTGAGAATCAAAATGGAGAACTATGCTAGCAACTTCTAATGATTATAAGAAGACTCAGCTCATTTTACAAATGACTATATTATCAATAGCAAACGGATATATTTAGCAGTCTCACAAGCAATTATTATAGATGACACTTTCTGAATCTAAGTACATTTTTGTACGGCATTAACCCATAGTAATTACTTTTAATTTTAAGGTAAAGGTATGCATCATGAGAACTTGGAAGTCATCATTTAAATGTCAAATTGCCCATATCTGCAATCAAAATTTTAACTCAGATGGAAGGTCTTATTCCTGTTACCCACATACTCAAATGGTGAATTTTTCAACACTATAGGGAGTTTTACAAGTTTATAATGCTTCAATATGATGCATTGAAACCATGCCATAACTAAACCGAGTTAATACTTTCAGGTCAGACATAAACATCTTATCAAAAAGAAAAAAGAATGCAGGCTTTGTATTCATTGGAAGAGAACAATATCAAATATAAGGGAAAAATAGATTACCAATTCCAAGCTACATAACTTGAAAATGAATTTATAAAATTCATAAGCTCTAGTAAGTTTTATAAACAAAATGAGTGTAAAAATCTCTGCAATGTAAAGAAGCTGAACAGAGCATTGAATTGCAATGACCCAAATCAAGCAAAAATTAAATTGATACAATTGATAAACCAATGCTCGTTTCCACAAGAAACCTAAAATTAACAAACACAACAACACAAAAAAACCTCATAGATCCAACCCATACTTAAATTGATATTATTGAAATACTACACCATTAACACTTACCAACTCCTTTTTAAGCATTTCTTCAATATAATATGTAATTCCATTTCCAAAGTATCCAAACCCTAGCCCCAAATTATATTATTGGCGAGGAAGAGAAATATCAATGGAGAGAATGAGAGAGAGAAAACAAGAAAGAATACCGAAATTCCTTTGCAAAGTTCTACTAGGTAATTTCCAAATTCATTCATAAAAAAAAAAAATAAAAAATAAAAAGGTAATTTCCAGATTCAATTTTTTTTCTCGGGAAACAAACAGAGAGAGAGAGAGAGAGAGAGACTTGTAATCAAACAAAGGGGCGGAGGAGATGGCTTTGACTATCAACCGCTGGTCGTCGTTGGAGATAGGATCGCCGACCACCGCGCCTCAACTGATCGTCGGAGATGAGATGAGCTCAGATGAGAGAGAGAGAGAATTTTCTAAGAGTTCTCATTTAGTTTGGAGGATGGTTGAACAAAATGAAAATGGGTTTTCATTCTGAGTTTGTGAGAGTGAGCAAAGACTTTATTCGCAAATGGTTTTCTGAATTATGAGTTTGTGAGAGAGAGACACTTTATTCCGAGGGTTAAAATATTTGGATATCTTTTATTAAGGGTTGTGTTAGAATTCCGTTGAAGAATGTAAAAATTTGGAGGCAACAATTAAACGGGATTTTAGTGTTTTAGTTTATTTCAAGGGTTTTAATGGCCATTGTAATAAAATTAGTCACATTTTAATTAGCGTGTTAGTTTTTAGTGTTTGTTTCAACTATTTTCACTGAACCCTTGGAAAAAGTGGGTTGAAACAAGTCATGTTTTTTTGTAGTGAATGAGGCTATTGGAAATATTTATAGAGATACTAATCATAAGCTAACTTGACATTAAAATATTTATAGTTATAATGTACAATACAAGTAGTACTGATAAATTGAGTATGGATTAACTAAAATGGACATGAATCTTGGGTGTTTAACATTGATGCTTATAACACACCTTATGAAATGGCACAGTGACGTCTTCAAGGGTATTCTTTCTACATCAATGTTAAACAACCCCTTTCTAACAATAAGGTGGAGGGTTAGATTGCGTGTTTAAGACTTTTTTCGTAACTTAGAAATAAAAATAATAATAATAACAATAATAATATTTTAATGAAGGTATCCGGAGTTTAAATCCCACCCCCAAAAAAAAAAAAAATCAGCAATACATCTCGTCATCAATGGCTATGATTTAATAATCAACACTTTTGAACCGGTCACTACTAACATGAAAATGTAGACTATCTTTTGACCATTAATCTGTACCATTTTGGACACATATCTAGCTTTCATTTTTTGGGCAATGTTTGCGTGATTGTATGTAAACTATTATTGACAACTATCTTAAGAGCACATGTTAAAGTATTAGCAAAAAAAAGAGCACATGTTAAAGAATATTTAGCTTTGAATTGTAAATTATTTTAAATGTTTTTAAGGGAAAAATTAAAAGACTTGCTCATGATTCATTAGCTGTTTGCATTCCCTGTGTATACAGATTCAAAATTGCTGTATGTTTTTTACTTATTATTTGTGTAGTGATACTCTAAATGAGAAGTTAATATAACATATAAGAATATCATTTTACCTAAAGATAAACATATGAGGTAAGCCCCAATTATATTGTATTAACCACTCATTTTTGTCATTAGTATTTCATGTGTGACTTTAAAATATAACTAATTAATCACACAACTCACAATGAATATTTCAACAAAAAATGTTGATGATGTGGTAGAATTCTTAATGATTTAATCCATAAGTCTTGAATGAAAAATATTTGGATAGAAGTTTTTTTTTTTTTTTTTTTTTTTTTTAATTTTAGAAAATTGATATTAGGTTTGATTTGTGACAAACCTAACATCCAAACGGTTAATTCTTCAAATTAAATGTTCAAGAGCCAATTTAACTCTTAGGTCAAATTCAATTAATATTTGTAAAAATAAAACCCCTTGTAATCAAAATAATCATGTAATTTTAAAATTAGTATTAAGTAAAATAAAGTTTTGCATAATATAACTTTTTCTTAACAAAAATGAGGCTGTGACAAAGCTAAAGAAGTTTTGAAAATTTTTTGATAAATGAAAATATAAGATAATTGTTCGTTTGCTAGAAGCCTCAATTCTTATTCATAATAGAAACGAAAAAGAACCTCAATTTACTCTTCTTCCATCCGCTTAGCTCTTACTGATGAAAACTTGGCTTAACCAGTAGTACCATAAAATATGAGATCATCTCAAAGTCACACCCATTCATATGATACAAGAATCATATTAAATTTTCAAGGGAGCAGTGATCATCTGTGCTCAATTCCATCCAAGCAAATGAAGTCATGACTTAGTTATTGAAACTAAAATATTAACCCAGCTTTGCTTGTACTCTAAAGTCCTACCAACTCCTAATTTTTCAGATTCTTTTTTCATTATTATTATAAAAAATGGGAGAAGGGAATGTTACAAAATTGTGTGGTATATAGAGTTGTAAAGCTAGAAGTGTTTTTAATTTAAAAGGCGTTTTAAGATTTTTTTTTTTTTTTTTAAAAAAAAAAAAGCTTTTGAAAAAGCAGTTTTATCCAAAATTTTGCAAAAATCACCTTTTAAAAAAGGTATACCAAACCAAGATTAAAGTGTGAAAACTTAAAACTATTGACAAAGATTCTATGATATCTTTGTGTGTGTGTAGCACATGTATTAGTAATAGAAAAATACAAATGATAGTGGATTGTTCTTTATCTCTTAGTAGCTTCAATTTTATACAAAGGTATATCACGAACTATTTTAAAAATTTATGGTAACTTCTAAGAAAAGGTAGAGTAGTAACTCGCAATCTTCTTAAACATTAACTTCATAGTTTTCGTAGATTCCAAATAGTTTAACTCATGAAGTACCATGTCATCAAATAAGGAACTTTAGTTCAAATCCCATCTACACCAATTACCAAAAGTTAATTGATGTATTGAGTCATCAATCATCATGAATTAAATTTCATAAGTTCAAATTTATTGTATTTATCAAAACTTCATAGTGTTTTAGTTTTCTTTTTTTCTTTTTTTTTCTAACTTCATTTTTTCTCATTAGATTATGATAGGTCAAATAAGATAGTGTCTATGTCAAATCTAATGGTAAGTTTCGCCATATCTTATGATAACCCATGCTTCTAGCTTTTTTCTTTTTTATTCATCTTGTACTGACAATAAAATAGTCACACACTCACACATGATACTAATTTTGTTAGTCATTAATCCATAACCATAACTTTTTTATTATTGGCATAAATGCACTTTTAGTCCATACATTTTGGGCCATTTCTTGATTTGGTCCCTAAACTAATTTTGCTCCTAGGTCAGTCCTCAAAATCAGAAAATCGATTTTATTTTGGTCCCTACCGTCAACCCACTAACAAAAAATACATACGTGGTAGACGAAATACACTGTTTACTAACGTGGCTAATAAAATTATAATAAAAATATGTATATTTAACATTTTTTAAATGCCACGTTAGCATTTAAATTAATAAAAAAAACTAGCTCAAAAATTTAACAAAAAGTAAATTAAATTTAAGAAAAAAAAAACCTTAAATCTAATTTAAACTAAAATCATTTCTTAAAAAAATAAAAAATAAAAATCCTTATCTTTTTTTTTTTTTTTTTTTTTAACCTCATCAACTTTAAAAACTATAGCAGCTTTATCTTTTGAGATTATCTTTTTTTCCTTTGAGATAATCTCAAAAAGACTAATCTCGATGGTCCTCCACCAAATATCCAAACAGGTCAAATTCTCTCTTTGAGATAATCTCATCAAAGATTAATCTCAAATTCTCTCTCTCTTCACTATCCATGGATAGAATCTCTCACTCTCCACTGTAGGTCCATCGCCGGAACTCACTAAGCCTTCTTCTCCACCAAGCATCGGAGCTCAAAAGCAGACCAACAGCGAGCTGATCATGCTTCTCTCTTGATGCGGAGAAAACGATGGGGACAATGGATTTCGTCGGAAAAACGAACTTAACCTGCATAAGAGAGAATGATGCGACAAGGCCAAACTCTCTCTTTGATTGATGAGGACGACGACGAGGAGGAGGAGGTAGTCGTTTGTCAAGACAACGTCGTTTGACGGAGTGGCCGAGGAGGCAGAAACAGTGGGGTTTGACGGCATCATTTTGGTGGAGTTAGGGTTGGTGGTGTGAAGCGATTTCGTTGGATTTGAGGAGGCAGAAATGATGCCATTGGATCTACTCCAAACCCAAAAACCATAGAATTTTTCTTTGAGTTTTTTGTTACTTACTGCTGTGTTTGGTTGCTAAGAGATGAACGTGAAGTTTGCTGGGTATTCCTGTTCTTGTTCTGGGTTTGATTATGAGAAGGTGAAGTTTGATTTTGGGTTTGCTCTTGTTCTCTTCGAAATGCACTGTTGGTTTCTTTGATTTATTTCTTGCTTTTCTATATTTGATAGAGATTAGATTTGGTTGCTGGATTTTTTTTTTGAAAACGATTTGGTTGCTAGATTTAGATTCAAGATTTGTCATATATTGGTTTGGGTGTTGGGTTTATTTCTTGGATTTAGGAAGAACACGAAGAATAAGTTCTTATTTTCTTATTAAAAAAAATAATGAAATTAGATTTAAGGTTTTTTTTTTTAATTTAGTTTAAATTTTCTGAGCTGGCTTTTTTTATTAATTTAAAGCTGATGTGGCATTTAAAAAATGCTAAATATATATATATATTTTTTAATTTTATTAGTCACGTTAGCAAACAGTGTATTTCGTCTGTCACGTATGTATTTTCTGTTAGTGGGTTGACAGCAAGGACCAAAATAGAATTGATTTTTTGATTTTAAGGACTGGCTTAGGAGCAAAATCAGTTTAGAGACCAAATTGAGAAATGATCTAAAATTTAAGGACCAAAAGTGCATTTATGCCTTTATTATTTTACTTTTTAAAAAAAGCTAGGCATAAATGTACTTTTGGTCCCTACATTTTATTTTTATCACTTTTAGTCCACAAACCAATTAACGCTTGATATTTAAGTCCTTACCGTCAGCCTACTAACGAGAAAAGCTGAGGTGGCAAACGAAACACCCTATTAGCTGATGTGGCATCGATGTGGCGATTAAAATATTATTTGGCATTTTATATGCCACGTCAGCATTTTAATTTTTTATAAAAAGCCATGTCAGACATTTTAAACCAAAAAAGAAAATAAATTAAAAAACAAAACCTTTTTTTTTTTACTTTCATTATTTTTTCGTAAGAACTGAAGTTGTTCTTCATGTTCTTCCTAAATCCATGAAATAAACCAATCTCCAGCAAACCCCAAATCTAAATCCAGCAACCAAATCTACTCCATCAAATCCAGAAAAATCCCAATTTCAAATCCAGACATATATTTCAAGACTTCTCAAACCCCAATTTCAAATCCAAACATATATTTCAGGACTTCTCAAATCCAAAAAAATGAAATTCAAATCAAGTAATCAACCACTCCACAGATCTCAATCCTAAGACCCACGACGAGCTGCTACCCATGGCCCCACGAACCTAGGTCCACCCACAACACCACGACCCACGTTGATGTCCACCGTGACAACCCAAAATCTAAGATCGACCACCACCAAAACCCAAATCGCAACCTACACGTCACGCTCCTCAAAACCCAGACCCAAATTAGTCATGCTCCTCCTCCACAAATCAAAACCCAAACCCATAGATTGGCTTCGCCAGCAACAGATCAGAGATGTTGGAGGTGGGTATGGCTTCGCCGGCATGAAGGAGATTTTTGCCTTGGTGGATTGGGTACATGCAGAGCTCGAAGTGGGTGGAGGTGAGAAAAGAGAAGAAAAGGGAGAAAACTCATCAGACTGGCGTCGGAGTGTGGGGTGGAGCTGCGTCGGAGTGTGGGTGGACGTCGGACCTTCGACAAAGTGTGGGGTGGAGCTGCATCTCTCTGTCATCGGTGTGTAGGGGTGGAGCTAAGGTGAGCTTGAGGATGAGTTTCAGGGTGTGTGAGGAGTGTGTGAGAGAAGTGTGTAAGGAGTGACCAATCCGGAAATCTATTGAAGGTAAAATGGAAAGGGAAATTCATTTATGACATGAGAAGCTTATTTTACAGCGTGGGGTCGTGTTTCTGAAGAAAAATTCTGGGTTTATGGGTTTTCTAGAGATTGAATTGGTTACTAGGTTTATGGGTTTATTTCTTCGATTTATTTATGGTTTGATTTGGTTTCTTGGATTTATTTCTTTTTTTCTAGATTTGATGGAGTTGATTTATTTGGGGTTTGCTGGAAATTGGTTTATTTCATGGATTTAGGAAGAACACGAAGAACAACTTCAGTTCTTACGAAAAAGTTTAAAAAAATAAAAATAAAAATAAAAATAAGTTTTGTTTTTTAATTTACTTTCTTTTTTGGTTTAAATTGTCTGTCATGAGTTTTTATAAAAAAAAATTAAAATGTTGACGTAGCATATAAAAATGCCAAATAATATTTTTTTAATAATATTTAAATCGCCACATCAGCACCATGTCAACTAATAGGGTGTTCAGTCTACAACCTCAGTTTTTCCCATTAGTTGGCTGATGGTAAGAACTTAAATGTCACACGTTAATTGGTTTAGTGACTAAAAGTGGTAAAAATAAAATATATGAACTAAAATGAAAAAAGTGCAAAATATAGGAACCCAAAGTGCATTTACGCCAAAAAGCTTTTTTTTTTTTTTTTAATATCTAAAAAAGCTATTGTTATAGATTTTTTTTTTTTTTTTTTTTTGCTGAATTATTGTTATAGATTGAACAACGGCTATATACTATATCGTATCTTAAAAATATTATAGATAGTACATTTAGGTTTTCAAAAAATAAAAGGTTTTCAAAAGCCATTGAAAAAAAAAAAAGATAGTACTGTACATTTAAAGACATAAAATTGTTCTTACATCTAGCTTTTTATTTTTGTAAAATGTTACATTATTCTTAAATTTTAAAGTGCACTATAGTGTTTTGTATTGGCTATTTTTTAATTTCACCCTCTCTCTCATGAATGGTGGTCTAAGTTGATGTCTTCAATGATGGCAAATTTGGCTATAGGGCATTGTGATGGTGGTTGTTAAGAGCATCTCCAATAGGCTCTCTAAAGCCAGTTATGGAAAGCAAACACACACAAAAAAACCCTTCTAACAGCCTCTCCAGCTCCATTGTGTTTTTAGATTTGCTACAATGGCGACATGGAGAACACCATAGCAATTATTATAGCACCTCTATTTCTCTTTCTTCTGCACTCCCTCTCTCTCTTGCTTCTCTTTAGAAAAAAACTCTTTCTTTGCTTCTCATCAGAAAACAACGGTGAAGCACAAAATCGACAGAGCTCTCAATCAAAACACAAACTCAACTCACAATTTTAAAACTAATCAAATTAGAACCCAAAAAAAAAAAAAAAAAAAAGAGCAAAGCTGACTCATCTGAACCTCGGTGGGGAGGAGAAAAAAGGTTGTCCTCTAGCCTTTGTCATTCGCCGACGATGTGAGAGAGAGAAAGAAAGAGAGAGAGCTTCTTGAAAAGTGAAGATAGCTCCAGACGAAGTGCTAGAGAAGAAAAGAAAAATGAAAAGTGAAGATAGAGATAAGGAAAGGTGTGGAGGAGAAAAAAAAGAGGAAAAAAGAAAAAGAAAAGAAACATGTGGATGAAAAAAAAATTAAAAAAAAAGAGATAAAAGGGAAAAATAAAATAAAGAATAAGAAATTAAAATTGAGAAATGCTACTATATTACTGATGAAAAAAAAAATTTAAGTGATGTGTTCAAATTAAAATCAGTAATAACTTACCACATATAATTTATTGTGAAAATATAGTAAAATGTTAAGGGCGTAGCACTTCTCAATAAAATTAGATGAATGAAAGAAGATTGAAAATGAAATATTAAAGAAAGAATGAAGAAATAATATTTAAATAGAATAGAGAAAATGATAGAGGGTCTGTTGGAAAGTATATTTAAAAAAGTAGGTAGACAAAAGCTAAAATGGACTGTTCACTCTCCAAACACTACAAAAATTTGAAGAGGTTGCTGGAGATGCTCTAAGACAGTAGTGTTGGAAGCAAGATGAAGTGAAATTATTATTTTAGAATATTTTGAATAAAATATATTGCAAAATAAAGAGTAAAGCTGAGAGAGAGGAAAGCTGAAAGAGAGAAAAAGAAAAAGAAAAAGAATTAAAAAAACTCTAGCATCTTGTTATAGTAGGGTCTCAAAAATGAGATTTTACTGTAGTTCAATGCTAAAATTTTTAAGATTTAACATATTTGATGGAGGTGTGTTTTTATCATTTGAGGTGCTAAAAATACTAAAAGATAGTATTTAGCAATTTTAACACCTTTAATAAAAATGCTCTTATATGCACGAGTCCTTCTAAAAGAAAAAAAAGAAAAAGAAAAGTGTTGCAACCGATTTACAAAAGTATCTTTCTCCCTCCGATTGGGTATCCAATTTCAGACCAATCACAGCACGTTGCCAAGCTGAGAAGAAACCCGAAAAAGAAACTTTTAAATGACTTGGCATGTTGTGATTGGACTATTAATTAAAAGTTAAAACCCATGAAACAAAGCAATTTGACTCTCGACATGTAATAATATTTGCCTCCGCATCTTCTGATTCTGCGTTGCCATGAAACAGACCAATCACTCACCAAGCTCTCTCTCTCTCTAGATCTCTGTTACTTTTTTTATGTAAGTTTACACTCTCTATCCTTGTTTATGCTATACTATTTATTATTATTATTATTAATAATATCAATAAGTACTATTTGCATGTTTAAAGCTATATATTTTCTTGTCGACTTAAAACTTAAAAGTCCTCTGCAGCTGGGACACTCTTCCTTCTTCCACTTCATTTTACTTCTGTTCCTATCTTTCTTCGAAACCCACTTCTTCAAATTTGAAGATTTTCTCTTTTGCTTCTTTGGTTTTCTGTCTAAGACAGTTCTCTGTGTATATCAGTGCCTGAGTAATTGAACAAATGCTTCAACCATTTTCAGAGGTACATATAATGGCTTAGTTGAGGTATGCTTTACATTTGGATTTGGAAACACTCCATTATTTCTTTTGTCTCTGTACTTCGTTATTACAGAAATAACAAAAAAAGAAAAGAAAAGAAAAGAAACAATACTATTAGTATTACACTTTGCTTGATACTAAGGAAGGGAACCAAAAGAATAGTAGGTAACTAGATACACAGTTTTTGCCTCTTCTGCCTTTTGATGTTTTTTAATATCTTGAATTTGGGGGGAAAAAAGGGAGTCAAATATTGAGTTATGTATCAGTTGGGTGAAGTTTTTTTTTTTTTGGAATTTCAGGGGCTTATACTTTATATATAGTGAAATTGTGGCAGATCTATAATTTGGATTCAAACTGATGAGTTTGATGGGAGTTTGTCTATTTTGCTTGATTGGTTTTGACTGGTAAACAAGGTGGCTTGAGTTGATATTTGTTGGGGTCTAGAGATGTCAAGTAGAAGGGGGTCTGATCAGCCACCGCCTAGGCGGATTTTGCGGACTCAGACTGCCGGAAATTTAGGAGAGCCAATCTTGGATAGTGAGGTGGTGCCTTCTTCCTTGGTCGAGATTGCTCCAATTCTTCGTTTGGCTAATGAAGTTGAGTCTAGCAACCCAAGAGTTGCTTATCTCTGTAAGTTGCAGTTTTATTTTATATGATTTGAATTGTATATATGCTTGTATGCTTTGTGTATGTATCTACACCTGATTAAGTATCCTCTTTGATCCACTAGAATTAAGAAGTCAGTGGATTTAACATACTTTAAACTATGTTGATTTATACCTTGCTTTGATCCGTATCCAAAAAAGTGAAAGAAAAAAACTTGCTTTGATCAGTTAGCTGTATATATGATGTAGTTATCAGGTCTTCCGTTGTTTTCTGGAGGTAGAACTTACGTTGGAACCAAAATTCACCATCAACAGTATCACATGATTAATTCTCTTAAATCAAACGGACAACTCTTATGATCACTACAAACATAATGACACTCAAAACTCTTATGAACGTAAACTAACCCAGATCCCATTAAATCCAAAGTAAACTTTCTATATCAATTAAAAAACTCACAAAGGAGGCACTCACTATCCCAAAAGCACAATACATCCAATGATGCTCTCTCATTCACACAATTATTCAAAGAAACCCACTCTATGTTCTTCTAAGAGTCTTTTCCTCTCCCCAAGGGCAGCTTGATGTATTTGGGGGCCTAAGGCAAAAATTAATTATTTTATTTTAGATGCAAAATTACAACTAATTAATATAAACTACGTAGAATTTTTTTTTTTTTAAATTTTATGAACAAAAAAAATTTGACAAAATTTTTCATATTTATTGATATGGTAGATTGATAATATTAAGTAAAAAAATAGTGTTAGTGGTAGACTTAGACGAGAACTAGTAAAAGTTTGCTAATTAAACTCTTATTATTATTCTTATTTTTTTTAGAAGTACAACATTCACAATATTTTTTTACAACAGATCCTAGGTTTTAAGTTTTTTTTTTTTTCCTCTCTCTCTTTGAAAATATCACTATAATTATTTTTTTGCCATCAATAACAGGTTGTAACAACCTGCTACTTATCATAATTGTAAAAGTGTTGTAAAAATATTGTAGACATTGCATTTTTCTCTATTTTTTATTTTTTTTCATATGGTAAAAAAATATTATTTTATTTATTGATTATAAATAACCCTATTGGTTAAAATTTGGGAGCCTTTTTTTAACTTGGGGCCTTAGGCGACCGCCTTTCTTGCTCCACTATTCAGCCGGCACTGCCTCTCCCAATGTGGGAGGAGCCTTTATCACCACTGTATATATAAAACTTCACTACATATTCCTTGGCAGAGTATGAATACCTTCCATAGTTAACAATGAATACCAAATTACTTTCTTAACAAGGCATAGACTTTAATCCCACACTAAGAAAATTCAAACCAAGTCAAGTTAGGAATTTGAGGCAAATTCTAACGAAAATTCCACCAAGCAATTCACCTTAATCTAAGAAAGTTTTCGCGAAAAAATTGATCATTTTTTCTACATCCGAAGTTAAAATTGAGTGCGCATATATTAAACCAAAATTGTACAAAAACTCTTTTCTTGAACCACACTAGGGTGAACCTTGAGCTTTGATATCAGTTTGTAGGAATTTTTGGGGCTAGAGAAAGTGCATTAAAAAAAAATCATATAAGACACAAAAATTTAATGTAGTTCGGCCAACTTCATGTATCAATGGGCAATGCCAACCAAAATTTTGTATCAATGATATCACATAACTAATTCTCACAAACCAGACTCACAGACACTCCCACATAATATTCATGGTATTTTCAATCACAAACACGCTCAAAACTCTCACAAACACAAACTAACCCAAATCCCATTACACCCAAAGCAATCTCTCAATACCAACTAACAAAATCACAAACGAGACACTCAGCATCCCAAAACCCCAATGCATCCAAAGGTGCTCTCTCAAATAACAGAAAAATACTCTTTAAAGAAACACACTCCATGTTCTTCTAAGTGTCTTTCCTCTTCCTATGCGTGAGATCCCTTCAGCAAGAAAATATCCATTCTGTCTGTTTGACAGTTTTTCACTTTTGGTAACTCACACTTATACTATTTATATGGTTTTTTCTATAATCAATAACATTTGAGTTTGCTGTTCAATTGCTACGACATTCTTTTCTTCGTTGATTCTATTGTATATCCTAAATAATAAATCACTGCATTTGGTTTTGTCTATTTTTATATGTTATAATATGTCAGAATTTAACATGGTGTATATCTCTTAATGAAGGCAATGGGATGCTTTCTGAACTCTGATATGTATCTGAACTCAAATGCATATTTTTGTCAATGCTGGAATTAGGTTGGTTTTATGCCTTCGAAAAAGCTCACAGACTGGATCCTACATCTAGTGGACGTGATGTTCGCCAATTTAAAACTGCACTTCTTCAACGTCTAGAGAGGGTGAGCTTTAAAATCACTTGCTCATTAAATCTACTTTTTCTTCTCTAGTAAGCAATATTATTCTAGAAGGATCATGATCAAAGGTGTAACAATTTATATAGAGATTCATATAACTATCATGATTTGCGTTTTTTTTAGTGAATTAGTAATTTCATTCCTACAATCAGTGCAGAGAATGTCTCCTGTATAACTCCAATTAACCTGTTTGATCCCTGGTTGATAGCTTATTCCTGATTGCAATTTAGTTTATAAAGGAATGATTTGGAATAGATTTTGTAAACCATACCAACTTCAACCAAGAAACAAAGGGGAATTTTGTTCTAAGTGCTTCCAAGTTGAAGTACATTAATATTTAGCATCCTTTGAAGGAAGCTAAGTAATTGAGTCTGCAGTACTCAAAACAACTTTATGTAGTCTGGGCTGAATAGACAGTGAGTCCTCAGATCTAACCAGGGGCCAACATGGCAACACCATTTATCATCTTGAAGCTGAAATTTTTTTTAATGTCATTTTGTTTGCCATGTCACAGAGAGCTATATGGTTATTCATAATATATATATATATATATATATATATATATATTGATAAGTAATAAACTTCATTGAAAAAAGAGAAAAAACAGAGGAAAAAATTAGAATAGGTGGTCCATCAGGATGCCAAAAATCATGACAAAGGAAGATAGTATCTCCTTGTCCCACTGAGAATTTCAAAAAATATCTTGCTCTGTTCCTCAAGCTGAGGATCCTTTTCCATTCCCATGTGCTCTCTTGTGGGACTCTAACTACCCAAATGCTTATTGCTCTAAAGCTTTACCCAAGCAACCATGATAGAGCATGCCTGAGCAAAGAGATTCCATATATGTCTCATAACTGCAGCTGTATTATTCTACTCTTCCACCTTCCTCAAACTGCTAGGACCAAGTTAGAACTCAATTGAATCAAGAAACAAAGGACACTCGAGTATTGGAGTTTCTGACCCTAAGTGCTGATCAGCACTTAGCTTAGAAAACACCTCACTCTAACCAGTGGCGGCGCCACATAGAGGTCAGGGTGGTCCCAGGACCACCCTGACCTGAAAAAAAAAAAAAAAAAAAAAAAAAATTTATATATAATAATTAAATATTTTTTTATTTACCTACCCTTAAAAAAAAAATAGGAACACCCTCAAAAAAATTAGGAACATCTTCAAAATTTTTTTATGCCAATAAAATTAAAAAGAAATGCTATGTCCACAACATTTTTATAATATTTTCATAACAAATCACAGGTGGTTAGTTGTTATTAGTTCAAATTTGAACCTAGCACTAAGATTACTTTTTTATGACAACAATAATAACCAGTAACAACCTACCACTTAGGATTTGTTGTAAAATGTTGTGAAAATGCCATGGACATATCATTTCTCAAAATTAAATTTTGGTGGATTATTTGTTACATTTCGGCCGGTACCAGTGTTTAGAAGAAAAAAAGAAAAAACCCTAAACGGACAAACTCTTCTGCACAGCATGTCATTACCTGCGTCGAATGCCTAAAAAACAAATCCAGCCATCGCAAAGGTCGCCCCTACTTCTTCTTCTTCCTTTTCTTCTTCTTCTTCCTTTTCTTCTTCTTCTTCCTTTTCTTCTTCTTCTTATTGTACTATTTTTGGTTGTTGTTTTTTATTATTTAATTACATATTTATGTTTTAATATTATAAAACAGTAATTGTTATGTAATAACTAAATAATCTAAGTGTCAAAAAAAAAAACTAAACGATTTGTTTTATTTGAGGTTTACTTATTTGGATCAATAATTTTATGTTGTATAAGAAAATATAAATATAAATATATATTATTTTTAATTTTTTTTAGAAACCCCGAAATACCCTGAAATGGTACGTCGAAATAGATCAGTACCAAAATATTCCGTTCCACTAAACAAATCGAAACAGTGTCCAAAACAGTATTCATAACATTGCTTTCAAGCAAAAAGAAAAAGCTAAAAAAAAAAAAAAAAAATTGAACTAAAATCTAAAAAAGAAAAAATTGTAATAGAGAATCTAAAGAAAAAAAAAATGGTAACAGAGCAAGCCCACATAGGAACATCCTGAAAAATATTCCTGGAGTCGCCACTGACTCTAACCAGAATTGGCCGTCAAACCAGACAACATTTCAAACTCGTCTTGTACCTGCTTGATAGTCTCAATGGTGATCTGGTATTTTTATCTCAGATATTGCTTTTGTGTGATGACTGACTTTAAATGATATACATGTTCAGTGCCTTCTATCTGCTTTCTCCTTTTTTTTTTTCCTTTCATTTTTCATTTTTCTTCCTTTTGGAGTAAAACTAATTTGCCCTACCTTAGAAAGTGTTCCATAATGTTTCAAGATGTCATTACCTTTTGGCTTTAATTCCCTACAATTTCTAATCAAGGGTCTCTCTGAAGAAATATTTATCCACTCTTATTTTATTTTCAGGAAAATGAAACGACATTGGCAGGAAGGGGGGCGAAGAGTGATGCTTGAGAAATGCAGAGATTTTATCAGGATTACTACAAAAATTATATTCAAGCTTTGCAGAATGCTGCTGATAAACATGACTGGTTGGTTCTCTGAGAGAATTGATGTCTTGTTGATTACTTTCTTGGGGGTTGGCTCTAGTGCATTATATTTATTTGATATTAAGTTCATGTTCCTGACTCAGTGCCCAACTTACAAAAGCATATCAAACTGCTTCTGTCCTATTTGAGGTTTTGAAGGCTATGGCAATGTCTATTGAGGTGAAACTGAATGCATTTTACATCTTACTTCTGAATGATACAATATATTGGGACTTTTTGAAAAGAATACTTTTTTTGTCCGAGAACCCTCATGTGCTGTGGTTGCATTTATATATATGGATGTAGTAATTATTTTCTTTTTTCTCTTTTGTTGTGGTAATTGGATAGTGTTTCCCTTTTGATTTTTTTTGTAGATTTTGCAAGCTCATGCTAAGGTCGAGGAGAAGAAACAGTTATATAAGCCTTATAATATTCTTCCTCTTGATCCAGATAGTGAAAATCAGGCTATTATGAGATATCCTGAGGTTTGTTCCAGTTTTCTGGTGTGGAATAGTTGATTTTCCTTAGTTCTTGCACACTTGAGTTTGATTTTGAATTATTTATTTGCAGATTCAAGCTAGTGTTTCTGCACTTTGTAACATCAGGGGTTTGCCATGGCCAAAGGACCACCAGAAGAAAGTAAATGAAGACATTCTAGACTGGCTTCAGGCCATGTTTGGTTTTCAGGTGACTTGCCAAATTGTTTGTTGACAATTACTCGGTTTTTCATGTTTAATCAGCAGGCTACTTTCCATTTATTAATATACAGAAAGATAATGTTGAGAATCAAAGGGAGCACTTGATTCTGTTGCTTGCAAATGTACGCATAAGACAATTTCCAAAGCCTGATCAGCAACCCAAGGTCTTATTGTTCTTAGATTGCTTGGGATTTTATTTTTACTTTCTGAGCCAATCTTTAATTTTCCATAACATATGCTACTTTTTGCCTCTTTAGTTGAGATCGTGCTCTGACAGAACTGATGAAGAAACTTTTTAAAAACTACAAAAGGTGGTGCAAGTATTTGGATCGCAAAAGTAGCCTTTGGTGAGGCTTCCTTTTTTTTTTTTTGTCTTTTTTTTTTATATATATATATATTTCAAAAATATGTTTTGTTTTGAAGTGCCAAGTGAATTAGTTATAGTGTTGCGTGCAACAGTGCTATACTGCTGCTTCCTTCTGCTGTAGTTGGTACTTAAAAAGCACCTTATTTTCTCTGTTTGGGCATTTCCTATTCTCTTTCATGCGAGTTGATGCTAAACGGTCAGGCACTCATGATTTGATATATTGCTTTTACTTTATGGCTTTTTTAATTGGCAGGTTACCAACAATTCAACAAGAAGTGCAGCAGCGAAAATTACTATACATGGGTTTATATCTTCTTATATGGGGAGAAGCTTCAAACTTGAGATTCATGCCAGAATGCCTCTGCTATATTTATCATCATGTATGTACAGTTCAAATTGTTCCTGAGATTGCAATGAGAGAAAAAAGAATTAGCTTTCTTTTTCATTTCTTTAGGGCTCTAAATCGTAAGGAGATGTATGAGAGATTTAGATACTTATGAGAATTAATTCAAGTGTGGGGATGTTGCATGGAAGTTGAAGGAACCAAAATATCACAAAATTACTTTTAATAATTTTTTACTAGATATTATAAAGAGATTATAACTGAAAAAATATACATAATTTGTTTTTTCATTTGATTTTTGATGTGCTATAGCGAGTAGTTGGGAATGCCAAGGTCATGATGTGAAGGGCTACATGTTTGTTCCTATTTGCAATTTTATCATCTATTGGTAGGAGAGGTTTGGAAGATGTATGCGGGGTTGAATGGGCTGCAAGAGTATGCAAGTCAACTCACTGACTTCGTGGTTTTTTGAAATTACTTTATACAATATGATAGAGGTGCCACCGCAGGCTTTCATGTACTTGGTTTTTGTTGTTCTCATAGACTTCATAGGTAGTGTAATATTGCAAGCTAAGGATTTACTAATAAATATATTAATCAGTAAGCAATATCTAGCTTGTTCAGTCTAAACATTTTGATGAGTATGTACTAATTATGTCCAAATATTTCTCTCCCCTTTTTTTAGGGGAACAGAGATAGAGGTTTTTCTCTTAAAATAATAATTCCATAAATAAACCTTTACAGTTTATTCAAGTAATGAGATATTGCCAAGTGTGTAGTCATTAGAGGTTGGTGGGTTTAAAGTGTGCAGTGATATCATTGTAACAAGTATACCATTACAAATTTCTAAAACGTTGAACCATGGTGTATATCAGAATTTTCCATAAACTTATTTGTAGTAAATCCTGGCCATTACCATGTTTCATACATTCTGCCTTATACTAAAAAAAATTTCTTTAGTTGAGTTGTGGAATTTTGGCTCTCAAACCCAAAAAAAAAAAAAGAATAGTTATGGAGTGGTTGAACTTTGGCCAATTTAAAAGATAAATTATGGATGTTCAGAATAAATTTTAATAGACTTGCTCTGAATTTTCAGGTTCTTATACATGTTTCATATTTATGCTTTTTATGATATTTATTAACTTTTATGATATTTATAGTCTCATTGAATTGGTTACTATCATTGAAAATTGAGTATCTTGATTGATTTAAGTATAATTATTCAGTTGTTGTACTCCAATCTTTATAGATGGCTTTTGAGTTGTATGGGATGCTGGATGGAAGAATTAGTCCAATGACTGGTGAGCCTGTAAAGCCAGTCTATGGTGGTGATGATGAGGCTTTTCTAAAGAAAGTGGTAACTCCAATATATGAGACAATAGCAAAGGTGTTGCTTTTGCACGTTCTGTTGGGTCTATAAAAATGCATTTTGTTCTATTGATATTTGACTGCTTTGTCTTACCATTTATTTTGTGCTTTACAGGAAGCTAAAAGGAGAAGAGGAAAAGCAAAGCATTCTCGGTGGAGAAATTATGATGATTTAAATGAATACTTCTGGTACAATGGGTTTTTTTTTATATTTTTTGTATTTTTTATTATATGAATTTCATATGTACAGATTATTAAAAATTATGTTGGTGTGAATTGTAGGTCAGTTGATTGTTTTCGGCTAGGTTGGCCTATGCGTGCTGACGCTGATTTCTTTTGCCAACCTCTGGAAAAGCTTCGAGCTGACAAAAAGTTTGTATGTTGTAATTTTCGGTTATATGTTGCTTGTTTGTTAGTTTTCTAGTCTTGTTTATGTTTCTTTGAAACATATAAATCTAAATTTATTTCTTTTATTGAAGAAGATTTTTTTTTTTAATGAATCTTATCTTATTTCATTGTAAATTCATGAAATATTGTCCCTTGATGGAACAGGGAATTTTCCTACTCTATCTTAAGCTTTTTTGTACTAAATATGCTTCAAACGTATATCCATACATTCAGGGTATGTTTGGAATGGAAAGAAATGGAAGGAGAGAAGATGAGAGTAGAAATGTAAAAGTTGTGTCTTGAGGAGACGGCTTCATGCTCCTAGTTATATTTGTAATATTTACCTCTTAAAAGTGGCTTATATTGCTGTCCATTACCTACATGTACAAAGACACTACGAGTCTGTTTGGATATCGCCTATTGTTGAAAACTGAAAACACTATAGCAAAATAATTTTTAAATATGTAAATAGTGTCATGAGACCTAGTTTTAAAGTTGACTAGTCGTAGACCCGCGCGTTGCGCATAATAATATTATTGTAGTTATTATTGGTTAATAGTTAGTTTTTCATTTTCTTTCAAGTTAATATATTGACTTTTAAAAAATATACAATCTAATATATTAATTCAACAACAATAATAATGTTGAATAAAATAATATGAGAAGAAAAAAAGTAAAAATAAGAGATATAACAATAAATACCAAATTAATTATCTCTAAATAAATACCAAATTATTTAAATCATATTATGTAATATTAAAATATTACATTCTTATATACTATTTTTAATTCTTTACCATACAATATGGTAATTTTAACAACCAAAGTGAAAAAAAAATAAATAAATAAAAAAAATAAATAAAAAAACCCTTAAAACACAATTAAATCGTATCAACCAAAAGTAGAGTTCTAAAAAATACAAAAATTTCTAAACCTAAAGTAGAGATGCAAAATATATAAATATATATATATATATATCTCACCAAAATTTGAGAGAGAGAGAGAGAGAGAAATAAATTTGTTTGTGAAGAAAAATTATGCATATAATGGAAAAGAGAATGCCAAATTTATACTAAAAAGATAACAATAAGAAGAAACAAAATAAAGGGAAAGATGAAGAGTGATATTAAGAGAGAGGGTAGTGGGGAGATGAAAATGTAAAGGGAAAGAGAAAGGTTGGAGGAAGTGTAAATGTTAAAAAAAGTGAGTACAATTTAATTTATTTAAATTTAAATAAAATATTATATGTTTAATTAAAAAAAGAAAATATAAATAATTTAATTATATGGAAGATGTGACTGAGTTTAAATATTGAATAAAATAAGATGAAAAGATTAAAAAAGTAAAAATATAATATATATATATATATAACAATAAATACCAAATTACTCAAATCATGTTATGTAATAGAATAATATATATTATATTTATATTATATATTTATATATATATATATATATTTTTTTTTTTTATAACGCAATAGTATAATATTTAAGAATCAAAGAGAACCAAAGAAAACTTAAAACACAAAAATAAATCGTACCAACCCAACGTAGAGTTATAACAAACACAAAAATTTATAAACTTAAGCAGAGATGCAGGAAAAAAAAATACTCCAAAAATTATTGAGAGAGAGAGAGAGAGAGAGAGAGAGAGGGAGGGAGGGAGGGAGGGAGAAACAACAATTTTTGTGATGGAAAACTATGCAAAGAATGGAAGAGAGAATAACAAATTTATAGAAGATGGCGTGAATGTGAAGAGACAAAATAAAGGAAGATGAATGAAAAGATGAAGGGTGACATTAAGGTTAAGGGTAGTGGGGAGATGAAAAGGCAAGGGAGAGAAAGATGAAGAGACAAAATAAAGAAAGATAAAAAGTGATATTAAGATTGAGGTTAGTGGGGGAGATGAAAAGGTAAAGGCATGAGAAAGGTCGGAGAGAGTGCAATTATTAAAAAAAAGTAAATGTTAAAAAACAATTATAGGAAATTGGAAAGAAAAAAAATAATGATGTGGATGCTGATGTGGCTCAACATGAGCACAGTAACATTAAACGCCACACTTCAGCTTTTAGTAATATATAGATTTTGCTAGATACGCAAACACACAACTCCAGGCCTAAAACACTATCCAAACTCACACTACCTAGGTGAGGAAAAGTTAGAGAAGAGAAATATAAGGTTGGGGTAAATACTAAACAGGGAGGAATCAGATGTAACAAAAGGTAAAGGCTAGGTTATTGTAATTATTGAAATGAAAAGAGAGGGGATAAGGGAATTGAATCCGAGAAGAAAGAGCCAAAATCCAGGGTTTGGAAGAAAGATATAATGTAAGAGGATAGATGAGCAAAAAAGCCACTTGCTACAGCCCTAGGTTTTGGAGTAGAGCTTTAGTGGGATTGGAGAACCTTACAAGAACAAGTCCTGAACAAGTTTGAACTGGAGTTCAACAAATCAACAACAAAAAGCAAGGAAACAATAGTAAGTCAATTGTAACCAGATTAATTTGAGGAACTATTTAGATCAGGAGAGAGCTAGCACATACTTAGCCAGATACTTAGTTCTTTTGTTCTTGTTGATCAAAATTTTATGGGTGGTTCTCGCAGTTTTTTTATTCAATTCAAATTTGTTCAATTGGTGGCAGAGGAAGGGGGACAGTATTTTTCTTTAAGGATTTTCAAATGGGGAAAATACTTCATGAAATCGATTTTTATGGGTAAGAATGCGACACAATGGCTAATGAAGAATATAAAACACATTGTCATTAGGATTAGTCCCAAACAATTTTTTACTTTCAAAAAGGGTGATATAGCTTATACTTTCCAAAAGAGTTTCAACTCTTTTGGCCAGTTCATACTATTGACTGAATTCAAAATTGGCAGGTCTAAAAGGTCTGTTATTATTTCGAAGGGTAGAACAAAGAATGGGTGGAGGGCTTTTGGGTTAGAACTAAGGAAGATGCTGGAACCTGAATACTATGTGAATGGTGGCTTTGATCATTCGAAATTTGTTGCTCAGCCTCATAAGGATAACTCGGGGATTTAAACATCTAAAACTTTTGCTGAGATAATGCGTGGCCATCAAGCACAAGTCAGGGGCAGAAATCAGCCACTATTGTTAAGCATCCATGATAAGGGGAAGTTGCACTTAGGGGAAGATAGGGTGGTGAAGTAGAATCCAAAAGGTGAACAGATGGTGTTGAGTGAAAATACGGCGGGCAAACCATGTCTGATGGCTCTTGGAGGAGGAGGAGATATGGGTTCTCGGTGCATTAATGTGAATTTTAATTTGGGTGAGATATATCTTGTAGGAAATAAAAAGTGATTACCGTTAAGATTCAGTTCAAATTTGAATGAATCTGCATATGGAAAAGAACGTGATTTGAGGAAGTCTTACTGGATAGGGAAGGGCTTGACTGTGGAGGTCATTGGAGAAGGAAAGAGACGTGTTGCATGAGATTGCAATAAAGGTGGATTTAGTAGCTTTAAATGGGTCATAAGAGGTCAAAAGGAGCACATGGTGGGCTTAGGCATGAATTGTGACCCATGGGGTCAAGTAAAGCCAGTTGTGGGCTTAGACCCATGTTGTGACACAACCTTCGGCCTTCCACATTTACTGAACTTGAAGTTTACAGGCCCAATCAGGTTTGAAGTTGGTGAGAGTTCTTCCCTGGCTGACCCGAGACCATTAACACATGAAGCCCACAAGTTGGTGATGGTGGCAAACTCCAAAACAGGTCACGACATTTCTGTTGCTTAGACCGAGGTGATGGATCGACCTACAAAGCCTGCGAGGGAGGTCGATAGCTCTGTTTCCGGTGGGTTTCACACCGAAGAGTCACCAATGACATCGGGTAAGGCCGATACAGTGCTAACTTACTCATTGGTGATGGTGACGAGCTCTAATTGTGCTCATGAGGTTTCTGCTCCTCAGATCGAGGCGATGGGTCGACTCGCGAACTCATCAATGGAGGTCGCATGTCCTTTTTTTGATAGGTTTTGCGCAGGTGAGCCTTCGATGACATTGGGTAAAGCAAAAACAGAGAGTTATAGGGCATCAATGGGTCTTTTTCTATCCAACTTTTTTTTGAGTTTATTAAGAGCTGGGATAGCAGATTTGGGTGTCCAAGATGGATATGAAGGTGGTTGGGTTGATTTTGCAAGTGTTTCTCAAGGGATAGATACTCTTCATCAGGGTCACCAGTTAGTGGTTTCAGCAGACTGTGGTTATTCTAAGGTGAGAGTATCGACAAAGGGAGAAGCGGTTAGTGCAGACTTGGGGTTAGGTAATGTGGATAGTCCTTCCCCTTTGATGACTATCACTCCTCTGGGGTTGGCTGTGTCACCTAAGTCGAACAGTGGTGTGAGGTTTTGGGGCTTGAAAATACTTTGGATATTTCTAATTGGGTGAAACATAGAATCCCTGGTTTTAGTAAATTGATAGGGAGATAAGGATATGAGGAGACATGTATTATGCTTTTACAAAGGCTTGAGAGGGAGATTGAGGATGCCAATTTGCTACATAGAAAAGATGCAACCCACTGGAAAGCTGTGTCCAAGGACAAAGGGAAGAGGGAGTTGAGGGATTTGATTTTCTCGGTTAACTATGATTGTAGATAGCCTTCTTTGACTGCAATACTGAGATTGGAGTAGGGAGTTAACAGTTTTTATGAAGTTGAAAATTCTATCATGGAATGTTTGAGGATTGAATGATTCACGGAAACGTTTGGTGGTTAGAAATTTACTACGAGAGTGGAATTGTGATGTAGTTTGCCTTCAAGAAACTAAGCTTGCTGGTATGGATAGACAGTTGGTTTACAGCTTTTGGATCTGTCCTTATGTTGACTGGGTGGCTTTGGATGCGGATCAGACAGCTGGTGGGGTTTTGATGATGTGGGATAGAAGGGTTTTAGAAAAGTTGGAAGTAATGGTGGGTTACTTTTCCATATCAGTTCAATGGCAGGGTGTGGGGGATGGATTTATTTGGGCTTGTTTTGGGGTTTACGGCCCAAATGATAATAACTTAAGGGGGCAGATGTGAGGTGAGCTAATTGGAATTCAGCATCTTTGGGACGTTCCATGGTGTCACATAGGGGATGTTGTTCGTTTCGCAAGTGAATGATTGGGGGGATTGCGCCTTACTCCGACTATGGAGAATTTTTCTGAGTTCATTGAGGAGCTTAATTTGATAGATTTGCCATTGGAAGGAAGGAGTTATACTTGATCTAGTGGCTCGGGATTAACCTTCGATGTCCAGGATAGATAGGGTTTGGTTTCTCATGATTGGGAGGATCACTATCTGAATGTGACCCAGCGGGTCTTACCTCGTCGTCTCTCAGACCACTTCCCCATATTAGTGGAGGCAGAGAGGATATTGAGGGGGAAAAGTCCTTTTAGGTTTGCGAATATGTGGTTAAAGACAAAGGGCTTCACAGATAGGGTTCATTTGTGATGGAATCAATACTCTTTCTTAGGTACTCCCAATTTTGTGCTTGCTAAGAAGTTGAAGGCTCTAAAAGGAGACATTATTCAGTGGAGCCATAATGAGTTTGGAAATGTAGGTTGTTAGAAGAAAGAGCTGTTGGAGGCCTTGAAATTATTAGATGCTAAAGAAGGGGAGTTTGATCTTTCAGAAGTGGAGATAGATGAGAAGGTTGTGATGAGATCTTAAATACAGAACCTTCTTTCTTTGGAAGAAGTTTCGTGGAGATAGAAATCGAGGATGCTTTGCATCAAGGAAGGAGACAACAATACCAAATTCTTCCATAATGTGGCTAACTACCGGAGAAAGTATAATCATATTAGTATGCTGAGGTGGATGGGGTTACTTACGAGGGTGAATCAGAGATGGTGGACCAAGTCGTACAGTTTTATAAAACTTATACAAGGAGACAGAGGAGTGGAGGCCTTTTATGGAAGGTTTGGAGTTTGATCAGATTAAAGGGTTGGAGAGGGACTGGCTTGAACGAAGGTTTGAAAAAGAGGAGATTCTTTGTGTTGTTAAAGAGTTGGAAAGAGATAAAGCTCCAGGTCTTGATGGATTTTCTATGGCCTTCTATCACTATTGTTGGGGAGTTGTGGAAAGAGATATTTTTGCTGTGTTTGAAGAGTTTTATCAACACATTAAGTTTGAAAAATCTCTTAATGCAACTTTCATAGTTGTAATCCCTAAGAAGTTTTGAAGAGTTTTGGCAAAGCGCTTGAAAGAGATTTTGGATCAGTTGATATCTGAGTCTCATAACAGTTTTGTAGGTGGCAAATAGATACTTGATTCAGTTCTTATTGCTAGAGAGTGTGTGGATAGTAAGGTAAAGAGTAAGATTCTAGGGGTTATTTGTAAGACGGACATTGAGAAAGCCTATGATCATGTGAATTGGGAGGCTCTTCTAGATTTGTTGAAGAGAATAGGATTTGGGGTGAGGTGGTGTAGGTGGATCCGTTCATACATATCTATAGCCCAGTTCTCTGTTTTGGTTAATGGGTCTCCAATTGACTTTTTTGGGAGTTTGAGGGGATTGAGACAAGGGGATCGGCTATCTCCTATATTGTTTCTGGTTATGATAGAGGTTTTCAGTAAGATGATGAAAAGAGTTAAAGGTGCTGGTTTACTTTGAGGTTTCAAGGCTAATGGTAGAAGGGGTGAAAGGGTGTGTGTCTCATACCTTTTGTTTGCGAATGATACGACTCTGTTTTGGATGCAGATAAGTAGCAGATTCTACATGTTCAGATGCTCCTTCTTTGTTTCCAAACTGTGACAGGATTAAAGGTTAATGCTTTCAAGAGTGAAATGGTTCTCATTGGAGAGGTTCCTAATATTCATGTCTTGTCAGAGATCTTGGGTTGCCGGATTGGGTCTTTGCCTATGACCTATCTTGGTATGCCACTGGGGGCATCCTACAAGTCCCATACTATTTGGAATCCTATATTGGAGAAAATTAAGCACAAGTTGGCTGGTTGGAAGAAGATGTATTTGTCAAAAGGTGGAAGACTGATGTTGCTTAAGAGTACATTATCTAGTCTTCCGGCCTACTTTTTCTCTCTTTTTACAATCCCTATGCATGTCGCCAATAAAATGGAGAGGTTGCAAAGAGATTTTTTGTGGGGGGACTGCAAGACACATCTGGTGGGATGGGATAAGGTGTGTGCACATTTGGAAATTGGTGGGTTAGGAGTAAGGAAATTAATTACTTCTAATAAAGCCTTACTAGGAAAATAGTTATGGCGGTTTGGGGTTGAGGAGACAAGGATTTGGAAAAGGGTTGTAGCTCTAAAGTTTGGGGAAGAATTTTTTTTTGGGGGGGGGGGGGGGGGATGGGTTTGGACTTCCAAGCTATATAGGGAGGTACATGGGTGTGGTTTATGGATAAGCATCCGAATGGGCTGGGAAGATTTTAGTAAAGATATTCGATTTAAGGTAGGAATGGGGATTCGAGTGAAGCTTTGGATAGATCAATGGTGTAGGGATGATCCACTTCAATTGACCTTTCCAGTTATGTATGGGATTGCCTCCAATAAAGGGGCATCAGTGGCCTCTTCTCTTGAACGGTTGGGGATAGAGGAACGGAGAAGTTGGGACGTTCATTTCATTCAAAAACCAAATGATTGGGAAATGGGTGGTGTGAATGCATTTCTCCGTACTTTGGGCTCTAATTTACCTCCAACTGAGAATGGAGATCGTATGCAATAGAAGTTGTCGAAGAATGGGGATTTTGATATTCGATCGTTTTATAATAAGTTAAGAGGACCCTTACCCGTTATATTTCCTTGGAAAGGTGTTTGGAAGGTTAAGGCCCCTCGGCATGTTTCTTTCTTTGTGTGGACTGTTGTATGGGATAAAATCCTTACAAGTGACACTTTGAGGGGTAGAGGGATGGACTTTGTTGACTGGTGCATTATGTGTCATTGTAATGGAGAGATGGTGGATCATTTGCTATTGCATTGTGTTAAGGCTTATCGGTTGTGGAGTTTCGCGTTTAGATCTTTTGGGATTTCTTGGGTCTTGCCAAGATCAGTTGTAGATACTCTCTTTAGTTGGTGGAATTGGCTTGAAAAGCATTTGTCTAGCATTTGGAATTTAGCTCCGCTATGCTAAATGTGGTGTGTGTGAAGGGAGCGAAATTGGAGGACATGGAAAGTTCTGATGATCAGTTATTGGTTTTTTTTAGTGGCTCCCTTTTTGATTGATCTAGGGCTTGGAGACTCACCTCTAGTGACTCTCTCCATATGTTCCTTAGCTCTCTTCTTTGTAATTAGTATCTTTTCTTTCTTTTTTTATCATCTTTTTTTGTAATTTTTATCTCTGTCTTATGTTTTTCTGTATGAGGTAGTATTTTTGAATATATATCTTTATTACTTAAAAATATATATATAAAAAAATAAAAAATAAAAATAAAATAAAATAAAATAAAAAACTATATCAGGAACTTGAGTAGAAAGTCAGAGTTGAATTTGTCCAATCAGTCTTTTCAAACTCATTATGGAAAGAACAGGAAGCCTATAATAGATGGTAAACAGTGCTGCCTTTCAAAATACCATGCACTAATTGATTTTTTTCTTTTTTCTTGTAAATATTTGTGCGTGTTTGCGCGCGCGTAATCAATCTTACCAAATTGGGCGAGGATCTTTGAAGACAACCTGCACATGAGCCCTTATTCTCTGGAGTAAGGCCCCGAGTTAACCGAAGTATCCATTCTATGTTAATACAAAATTCAGATACAGGTGTACGAATATGGATCCATTGATGCCCTTCTTGAGAGCAGTAATGACTTAAAACTACTAGTAGTACTAGCATATTTAGTATCAACAGCTATTGCTTTTGTTGCTATACCCTTAATTATGATTAATAGATTTATAGGTTTCTGTTTTTGTATCTACACATTTATATTCTGCTCTTTGTCTTCCTAAATTCCTGTATTTATAGTAACTGTCATAGTCAGTGATATGGATCTTTTATACAATATGCCACTAGTCCACTTAGTTTCTTAATCTTATTGATGGCATTTAAGAGTAGCACATACATTGAGGACCATAAACTGCCAATTCCTATCTATCCTTATTAATTTTAGACTGACTCCAATTTCCCTACCACCTAGCATTTTTATCTGGTGATAGGCAACTCTGAAAAAGCTTGAGACACATGTCAAATGTCACTCCTTTGCCAAATATGTCAAGTGCTTGAACTCTACAAGTTGGTGGGCACTCCCCCAACAACAACAAAAAGATTATTTCCATCCTAGTAGATGTGGAATTCCTAACTCTTGACGTGTGATCAATTTTAATCTCAATCAATTAGACGAAGAACCTTTGATGTCTTCTTTCCTAGTAAAGAAGTACTAACACAAAGTAACAAAGATTATTGTATCCATGATTAGCCACCCCGGTGCATCTTAGTGTCTCGATAGCATAGTGTAGACAAAATTATTGCACAATAGTGTAGACAAGAGTGTAGACAAGAGCGTGATTTTGCGAAATTCATTCCTATTAACCTAATCATATGCTGAAAATTGTTTCCAAAAGACCACACAAGACAAGAAAGAAATAGTAACAAATCAATTACAATGAAAATATAAGGGGGAGGGGGGAGATTACAATGGCAACATATTAAAAACTTTCCCCAATTTATTAGGAAAAATATGCTTCAACAAGTGAAATTTGACTTAAAGATCACCAAATCCAATGCAGAAATTTACAAACTTTGCCGAGACCATTAATACCCAGATCATAATTTTGAGCGAAAGCTGTAACCAGAAGCTTATCAAGGCATACCTAGATGATTATTCACTCTAATTCCTGTCAATAAGCTAAGCATCAAAATCAACCGCCATAGCAAACGAAAGTAAAAAGATTGAATTTTTAGCTCATTACAAAATCATATTATGATGTGAAAACGAAAGAGAGAATGGGAGAAATGAAACCTGGTGGAGGAGACTGGAGAGGAGCTGAAATAATTGCTCATCTGCTTTTCCTTCCTCTGCCATGATTCCCTGTTTCTGTATTTTGGTTTTTGGGTACTTCTGGCTTACTCTGTTTTAGCCAACGTCACCACTTGTTGAGGCGAAAAACTGTTGTTGTTAAAGCAGCCGGAATTCTCCATGCCTCCAACAACTTCATTTATTTTTTATAATCGGGTTCCGTAAGTTAACCAATGGGTAATTGTTAATAAACAATTTAAAGAAAATTTAGAAACTACTTTTATGAAAAATAAAAAAAAGTTGTTAAAATATTAATTTTACTTTTCTTTTCTTATAAAAATTTTATTAAAATAGTTTACTAACAAATACCCTTAGAGTATTTATTAACTTTTCCCAATTTGATAATTATATATTATAATGAATGTAAGAAAATTTGAATTACGAATGTCTATTAAAAGTACTAAACAACCACACATTCCTCTTGAAGTCTTAACAAATATGTTTACTAAAGATATATTACAGATATATTTTCTCTCTTCATTTGTTTCAACAGAAAATCTTATATAAAGATAGTTTTCAGAATTTTTCTATATTTGGCAGTATTAAAAAAAAATGGATCAAAAGAAAACGATTTCTTAACTTATCTTATTTAGCTTTGCATGTGATAAAGTTGTTTTCCGCTATATTTTCTAGAAAACAAATCTATCTCACGTGAAGCTAAATAAAGAAAACAATTCTATCTCACGTGGAGTTAAATAAAGAAAGTTAAGAGAATTTTCCAACTCATTTTATGGTTGTTGCAAAATATAGGAAAATGAAATATTTTCTAGTAAATACTTTTTGAAAAATAATTTATTTTTAGAACATGTTAATGTCAAAACAATCAGAGAGACTCTATAAACACAAAAAATTTCACAGTGACTAATATGACAAATTGTTAATAGTAGGTAAAAAATAATGTTAGTGGTGAGTCAAGATAAAGATTCAACCCTTAAGCGTGGCAACAATTATTTTCTACTGCATACAGTCTAAACTGTAATTAGGCATATGCGAGAAGCCAAATTTAGTTATTTGCCGGTCATAGAACAAGAGGAACAACTACTGGTTTTACCTGATAAGCTTGTCTAGAGTCTAACAATACCTAAACCAAAAGCTAAGAACTACCACATCCTACTATGTCTAGCAGGAGATGAAGACAGTCACACCCTTTTGGCACTGAATCGAAAGGAACCACACTCTAGTGAAATCACATAGACTGGCCAAGTGAAACCTCATAAGCAAACCTTACAAGTAGCTAGGAATCAGAAACTCATGGAAACACAAAAGATCAAGCTCTTCATTAATAAACATTGAACATCTCAACCGCCACTATCAATCCAAGTAAATACTTTAATCATATGAAGAAATTAAGATTAAGTGATTAACCTACAAATCAATATTAGTCAAAAAAAGTAAATAAACGTTTAGGAAGGGACTCTTATAAGTTCCTAGTGGTAATGTTCCGGTGCTTGTTGATGGAGACCAGGGCCGGCCCAAGGCCCCCACCACAAAAAATGTTTACCCTTTACAAAAAAGCCCCCATCCCATTGTAAAAGGTCCAAAATTTTGTAAAAGATATGAATTTTTTCAAATAATTGTGCACTTTTAATTATTAGTGATGTTAAGGATATTACAAATTTTATTATAGATTTAAAAATTGACATGTTATCAATCACAAAAAAAATATTTTAAATATTCATCAATTACATTATTGAAGTTCATCAATCACTGTTATTGTCAGATTATATTGTGAACATTTTGTAGTAACTTTAGCATTTTTTTTTTTTTTTCTAACAAGGCTTTAAAAAAAATTTACAAATGTGTTAGATCATCAATGATGATTAATCTCCCTTAATAGTTTGAAACTTTCATATTTGTAAACTAATCTACTACAAAGCCACACATCAATTAATATCATAGATTACACATTAGATTATAAATGTAATTAACTATGTATCATCATATATCCAAGATAAATTAATTTTCTTCTTAAAATTTTTTCTTTTCTTTTTGTTAAATTTATGTTTCAACTATGATATTCAATTCTCTATATGAAATTAACCTTAGTTTTAATTAGTATTTTTCATTAAATTGTGTATTTAATTCATCAAATTAACCTCAATTTGATTAACATTAAATAATTTTATTTAATTAATACAGACATAAAAAGGCCCCACATAAATCTTTTGCCTTAGGCCCCAAATTAGGTTGGGCTGACCCTGATGAAGCTGCTGTGTTTGTACACCGTAGGGTTTTGTAACCAAGGAGTTTCATGATCTTCATCGTGTTGATGAACTGAAGAACTTTGTAGCCAACATCTTTCTTAAGTTGGTGAGTTACCCACGTATCAAGATCCGTGCATCAAATTGGTTAGTCACGTACTGGGAGCCATGCATTAAAAGGAGAGATTGTCACTACAGAATAAGTCCAATTGGGTATTGGGGTAAGAGTTCAATTGTAGGTTAGTATAAGGTACTGAGATTCCTTTACTTGTAATCGCTTGTTGTGATAATAGTGAATTCTCAGAAGTGGTGATCTTAAAATCACCCAGTGGAGTTTTTGCCGTGTAGGTTTTCCTCATTCATAAACAAATCACCGTGTCAATTTAATTTATGCTGCATTTAGTTATTTGGTGATTTTTTTTGTGCTACCACGCGTATTGCATGGTAATTGAATTAATTAATTAACTTAGCTAATTAATTTGTTAATTCATCACAACGAGTCAATACATTCTTGGCCTATCAACCATGACAAGTAAAAAATTTCAAACTTAATGTACTGGAATACCTAAGCAACTGTTAAACCATTACTAATTCAAATATGTAGGCTCACCTCTTGCAGAACTCATGAGGTTATTTGCATACTTTGTCAAAGTAATTAGTAGAACACAAACATTGAATTGGAATGGATTATGATGTAAACAAAATTTTTAACCTTTTTTAATTTATTTATGGATTTGAACGTGTATTTGAAAATTGAATGTGGTGTAGTGCGGTTAATGATTTTATTTTACGTATTTGTTCCCAAGTTTTCTCATAACTTAAACTTAGGGTTTAAGGGTATTTTTGAACCACATAAAAGTCTAGTCCAAAGAAGGGAATCTTATTATAGATAATACTAGCCTCTACACATGCGTCTTGTGCGTGCTTAGAGGCTCTTCTATTTTTTTTTTTTCTAAAAAAAAAAAAAAAAATCATATATATACTAACTTGGAATTCTTGCACTATCCAACCACCAAAGTTCCTACGGAAGTGATGAGCGTAGTATGGAAAATTTATTTCATTCATAGACGGATAAATCATCACACTCATAGAAATTTTGGTGATTGGATAATGCAACAACCCCAAATTAATATATATGAAAAAAAAATAGAAGAACGTCTAAGTACATGCGTGCATAAATGCTAGTATTTATTAAACAACCTAATAACATGCCAGTAAAAAGGACTATTCTTTTCCACCATCTTAGGTTATACCATGTTATGCCAAAACTCATCTCACATAAAATAGGGAACTTAAGGATAGTCTATTTTAAGTGTATGAGTTAAAGTAAACAACTAATGTATTTCTAAATTGCTACAAAATACAAAACCGTGAATCACAAAAGAAAAAGAAAAATAGTAAAAAGGAAAAAGGAAAACCAAACAAACAAAAAACGTAACGATGAGGGAGAAAGGAAAAAACTGAAGTCGGAGAACAAACTCTTTCCCCATAAGATTTAATAAATAGAGCATGGCTCTCCAATTTTTGTAAAGAACGTATGGAAAGTGGGTGAGTGCTCCTAGTTACTGAGGGCCCCTCTTGAGCAGACGTTTTCTCCAAATTTTGTATTTCTATCCTGCTGTTGTTTTGCAAATATTTCAAAAATTACTAGAGCATATATATGTATATATATACTCTAAACTCATCACACATGCTTTGTGTGTGCAATAATACTCTTTTTTTTTTTTTTGATTTAGTATTATAATTTTTAAAAGTGGTATATAAATAACCGTTTGTATTTTTTTTTTTAAAGAAAGAGATAAGGTAATGTTGAATAATGTTTAAAAATGAGATAAAGATAGTGTCCAAAGTTTTAGGCTCAATGGAGAAGATAAAAGAAAAAACCTAAAACTTAAGAATAATAAATTACTCTTTTAACCAATTTGTGTTTTAATTTGTGTGGGTATATATATATAACCAAAACTTTTGAAGCTCTCACAATTTTCCACGTCAGCACAATATTTAAATTAAATTATCATTTTATTTAAATAAAATTATTATTTTTAGTTCAAACTTAACTAGGAGTGAAACTCTATTTCTCTAATAGGTCCAACTTCAACTCAAACTCATCATTATCATTTTTTTAAACAAAATTATTTTTGTTTAATCAAAACTTAATAAAGAGTGAAACTCTATTTCTCTAACAAGTCTAACTTAAACTCAAACTCAAAAGTTAATAATCTATATTAAAACAACAAAAATTATGATAGGCCTAAAAAAAAAAAAGAAAAAAGAGAGACTCACGTTGATAATCATGAGTTTGATTTTTAGGTTGAATTTTTTTCTAATTATTTTTTTATATTGTACATGGCAGATAAAGCATCTCTATTTTTTTCGAGAAAAATCTAAGCTACGTCCTATGTCTTCCAACCTAGGAAATGATAATATTTTTTTAGGTACATTATATATAAATTTGTTGAATTTGGTTTGGTTCTAAAGTAGAATTTAGGGATTCAATAAATTTTGAAGTTTTAAGTCTTGAGGTTTTTGGTATTTGCGTCTCAGTAGGTTGATCATAACTCTTTACCTTAAATGCTTTTTATTTAAGTTCATGTGATTTTATATTTTCTTATTAAAAGCTATATTTTTTATTGATTAATTATTTTTTTAGATTAATTTCAATTAATTTTTTTCTTCAAAATGTCAATAGTTTTTCCTTGCATCGCACAGGTTAGCGACTAGTTAATAATATATATATATATACACACATACTAGACTCATCACACGCGCTTTGCACATGCAATAAGATACTTTTTTTAATTTTATTTTAGGTTTAGTGAAATAATGTTCAAAATTTAGATAAAGATAAAGATAGTTTCCTAATTTTTAGGATTTTGATAAAAGCTTGAAAGCCTAAAATTTAGAAACTCTTTAAAAATGGTAAATTACTCTTTTAATCAGATTGTATTTTTAAATTTAAAATTATTGAACTTAAAGATAGGGGTATTTTAGAGAGTTTAAGAATTTTTGTGAGGATATTTTAGTATGCAAAATGTGGGAAACCAAACAGGGAATCTTGTTATTAATAGTACACACACACACGCACACTATTAATAACAAGATTCCCTTATTTCGTCTTCAACTTTTAGCATACCAAAATATCCTTATACAAATTCTGAAATAACGCACCCTTTAGTTTAATTTTATTTCCTAAAAAAAAAAAAAAATGTTAAAAAAGTAATACTATCTCATGTACAAAAGAAAGAAAAGTTCAAATATCTGATTCCTATATGTATTTGTTATCTATTTAAATTCAAATATTTCAATTATGTTTATAAAAAAAATACAAAATTACTTCTTCAAAAAAAATAAATAAATAAAAACCTTATTCTCACCACCCATTTGTATTCAAATGTCTGATTCTTATCTATATTTGTAATTTATTTTAATTCAAATACTTCAATTATTTTTATTATAAAAAAAATTGCTTCTTCCAAAAAAAAAAAACCCACTACCTCACTGAAAAACTACCCATTCTTATCCTGAAATTTATATATATATATATATATATATATATGTATATATATTTTTATTCTTTAAAGCATTCCAAAATTTTTGTTATTAAAATTATATACAGTTATCATAAATCGCCATCCATCCACACTGTTGAGTTAAGATAGCTTAACCCTAGTTAATTAATTCAATTTACCCAAGTTGATTTATTAGGTTCAATTGTATGCAAATTGTGGAAGAACTAACAAATCACCAATAAACTAATATGCAACAGAAAATAAATAACTCGGTGATTTGTTGACGAATAGGGAAAACCTCTCGTAAGGCAAAAACCCCACTTGGAGAATATAAGGCCTCCACTCTCAAGAATCCACTAATCAACAATCAAGCGATTACAAGTATAAGGAATCTTACCAACTACCTTGGTCTATCCCGAAACACCAACCTACAATTGAACCTTCACTCCAATAACTAATTCGACTTGATCCTGTAGAGCATTCTCTCCCTTTATGCACAAATATCTAATCTATGACTAACCCTTTTGCACAGATCCAAGTACATGGCTAACTCCAGCAACTTGAACGATGTTGTTAGCTACAAAGTTCTTCACTTCATCAACAATGAAGATCAAGATGCACTTAGTTATAAAATCCTATGGTGTACAAATGTAGTAGCTTCTCACAGAGAAAACAAATCTCTAGGTCATTGTATCTGTGTGAGACGGCTCTTAAAATAAGCCTTATATATGTCTAGGATTTTGAGAAAAGAAACCCAAAACAAATACATAAGCTTGGACCGGATTTTAGTCTTGGAAATTCTGAAATCGTATTTCTCAATAGATCGAGCTGCTGTCGAGCTATTTATTGAGCTTCACATTAAGTTTCGATTGTAAAGTTGAATTTATTCAACTATGTGTTGGCTTTGTTCCATGCCAAATTTGCTTATAATTCAGTATTTAGAAACCATGTATTTAGATGGGAATAATGTAAAGGTTGTGTGTGAGAGAATGTAAAGAATTAATCAAGTGTGTGCATCAAAAGGCATCTCGCTACTAGATCACGTGACTGACTCGCGAGTGGTGACTCGCCAGAATCCAGTATACGTGTGAAGCATGCAGAAAGTTGAAGGGTTAGGATAGCTGGATCATTACAAGACAAAAAGTACAGTTTGGCCATTCTGTTATCTGGCAACTGGAACTCATGACTTATCCCAGTTGTGAGTGACTCGCTAGTACAACCTGTTTTGCTGAAAAATGACTTTTCACATTCCTTCTCATGCCTTACTATAAATACCCTTATATCCATGAAATGTAGAGAGCTTCCAAAGAGAATTTTGAAAGAAAAATCCTAGAGAAACAAGATTGACTCATCCACAATCTTATACATTTAATTCTCCAAATTTCTCTACTCTCATCCTCTCCATTGTCATACCCATGAGAGGATCTTAAGTCAAATCCTTACCTCACCAAATTTAGAGTAATGAGAAGGTTCTTAGTGTTTGGAAAGCAATTCAAGAGAAAACCAATTCATATTGGTTGATGCAATGGGCTAATTATGGGATCCAGTAAGCTAGAGAAGACAAGGTTGGGTGTAACCTTGTTGGAGCAAAAAGCTTGGAGGGCTTAGGTGCATCAGGTAGATTAGGCTTGGAGGATCTATTGCTATTCATGTATTCCAACTAATTTTCTAGTGAATCATTTTACTGCTTGGAGAGTGGCAGAGAGGTTTTTCACCGAGTTCTTTGGTTTCCTCTTTGGTAACACGTGCTGGTGTTATCTTGTGTTTACTTCTCTCTATTCCTTACTCTTTACTTTTAATTACTGCTAAGTTGTGATTAAGATATGGCTTAGAGTAGTTTGCATATCTGGGTATCACTTAGATTTCATTTTCCGCACATATATTGTTTGAATATAAGCATGTATTGGTTTATTTGAATTTGGGGGTCTAAACATTCACTAGTGTTTTATACACTAAATGATCTTTCATTTGGTATCAAAGAGGGTACACTTTGACGGATTTCTATATCCTTAGTATGATCCTTGACCCCTAGGATGGATAGGTCTCAATCCCTCAATGCACCTCCTTTCTTTGATGGGAGTAATTACAATTTTGGAAAGTGTGTATATGTGCATTTTTGTGCTCCATTGATGAGAGTATGTGGGATGCTGTAGAAAATGGTTGGACAAGGCCAGAGGCTACCAAATCTACTTGGGATAAGGTAGCTCTCGCAACAGCTAATGCTAATAGCAAAGCACTTAATGCTATATTTTGCGGTGTCTCACCAGATGAATTTCACAAGATTTTTGATATGTCAATTGCCAAGGAGGCATGGAAAATTTTGGAGACTACCTACGAAGGCACCAAGAAGGTGAAAGATACCAAGCTTCAAATGCTTACCACTTGGTTTCAAGAATTGAAGATGAGCGAAGATGAATCATTCGACTTATTCTATGGAAAGTTGAATGAAGTGGTAATCGGGAAATCGAACTTAGGTGAGAAGACAGAACACTCCAAAGTAGTAAGAAAGATTCTTAGATCATTGCCAGAGAGCTTCTGACCAAAGTGACCACCATTGAGGAGAGCAAGGTTCTTGATGAGATAAAGGTTCATGAACTTGTCGGTTCTCTTCAAAAATATAAGCTCTCTCTACCATCTCAAAGGAAGAGCAAATCCCTTGCTCTTAAGACGATCAATGAGAGAATTGAAGCTCAAGATTCCTCGTATGAGGATGAAGTTGAAAAAGAGGTGGCATACCTTGCAAAGAACTTTCGCAAGTTCTTGAAATTCAAAAAGGATGGGAAGTCATTTGAGAAAGGAAAATTCTTTAATTTCAAGAAAGACAAGAAGGACTTCAAAAGGAAGGATTTCAAAGACTCTTCTCCTTCTCAAGTAGTCACTTGCTATGAGTGCAACGGGCATGGTTATGTGAAGAAAGAATGTCCCACCTATTTGAAGGCAAAGGATAAAGTTCTTGCTACAACCCTTAGTGATTCGGATAGCTCAAACTCTGATTCTAAAGAAAGCTATGATGGGGAAGGAAACCACTCCGCTTTCACGACCATTGCAACCGTAAACTCTTCGGAAGATTTAAGCAATCTAGTGGAAGAGCTTGGTGAGGATACCGAAGCGGAATCTATGGGTGTTGGAGATGAATCCGATGATGATGAAGAAGAATGAATTTAGGAAGGAACAAATAGATTGCAAGAATCCTACAATGCGCTTCTTGAAAAGAGAGGAGAATATACAAGCGTGGTTAAGGCAGCCATTAGAAAAATGAAGAAAGTTGAACAGGATTACAAAAGCACCCTTGTGTGGTACAAAGAGACCAAGTGTAAAGTTGAAAAGTTAAATGAAGAACTAACCAATGCCTATTCCAAGATAAAGTTTCCTGAGCTTGAAGTTGTTCAAGCATGTAAAGTTGTAATTTACAACTATATGTTTTGTTGGCTTTAATTCCATGTCAAATTTGATTGTAATTTTATTCAATCTTTTATATCCTGTATTTATTGTGGGATTTAAGTGTAACCGTTGTGTGATAGAGAGAGAGTGTGTGAAGACTCAAGTAATTGAAGAAAGAAGAGTTTTCGCGGGTAGCTCGTGACTAAGCATCCCGCAAAATGTTGCATGTGCCCTGCACATGACTGCAATGCGAAGAGTCAGGACAAATGGAGACAGTTGTGTTTCGCAAGTAGCTCGTGGGTAAGGCCTTCCCGCGAGACACTCACGAAACATTTTGTTTTGCCAAACTGTGCTATCTGATACACACTTTCTATACCCACACTATATATACCCACATTACCCACAAAAGTTGAGGAGTGCTTCAGAGAGAAATCTTGAGAGTTAGAGATTGTTATACCCACATTTATCTACACAAAAATTCTTGTGGATTTTCCTCAACTCCCACCTCTCCATTTTCATACCATTGAGAGGTTGATAGCCCAAACACTTACCACACCCTTTCAGAGTGTTCAATGAGGTTTTGGTGCTACTAGGAAGCATTGGAAGAAGCCAAGGATGGCAGATGCAACATGGAGCTTGTTGCGGGATTCGAAGAGCTAGACAAGACATGGTTTCGAGAAGCCTTGTCAGAGTAGGAGCTTGGAGGGCTTAGGTACATCAAGTAGATTAGGCTTGGAGGATCTCTTGCTAACCCATGTATCCCAACTAATTGTCTAATGGATTAATTATCGCTTGGAGGGCGGCGGAGAGGTTTTTCGCCGAGTTCTTCAGTTTCCTCTTCGATAACAAATCGGTGTGTTATCTTGTGTTTGCAATCTTCTTCCCTACTTTTTTACCTTTCATTTTACTGCTGTATTATAATGTTTATGGGTTAGAGTAGCTTGTTTGTTTATCCGCTCGCATTTACTATATTCCACACTTAGTATTAAGTTAGAGTAAAATCAATCAAGCCGTAACTTTAATTTGGGAGTTTAAATAGCTCTTGTGTTTTCACACATTTTCAAGCATTCAAAGCAAATGCCAAAGTGGAGCATGTTGCTTCCAAGAAACTTGATGAAATGCTTGCCTATCAAAAGCCCTCTTCGGATAGAAGTGGCTTAGGATATACTGGAGAAAGTAAGTCAAGCTCTACAGTGTCTACGGAAATGAAGTTTTTCAAGGCTGAAGAACCATCAAGTCCTCTAGTTAATAATGTAAAGATTGAAAAAAAGCCAAATGTTGTAAATCAAAAGGTTATGACAAAGCCTCCAAATCCAATTGTGGCTAATCCCAAGGCAAAAGGAAAGTCTCTTCCTAAGGCACAAAGAGGTCCTCAAGCACAACACTATTGCTATCACTGTGGAATCCGAGGGCACACTAGGCCAAATTGCCACAAGTTCCAAGCATTGAAGAATGCGGATCTTCAAAAGCTAGGAAGACAAGGAAAATGAAATGGGAAACCCAAGCAACCAAAAGGGCAAGAAGAAGAACCTGTTATGGGTGATGTGATGAAGATGATTGACACCATCATCTCATGTTTGGCCAACTTCACCTTAAGGTTTGAGAATCTTGGCTCAAGTACCCAATTCTCAAAGGATATCACCCCAAATGCACGTGCCATGTGGGTGAAGAAGGGTACTCATGCATAAGCATTATAACATGTCCATGCATTAATTCTTTCTATATGATGTGACATTGTTGGTTGTTTGCTTATTTTACATTCTAGCATGTTTTCATTGTTTTTGTTGTTTGGAAAGCTTTGGTAGTTTGTTGTTTTTTATCATTCTTTTCTTGATTTGTGTCAAAAATCCAAAAACACATGAAAGTATAAAATCCAAAAAGTTTGATAGGCGTTGTTGTGTATTGTCGCATGCATGTTTAGCTTTGTACCTCCGTACAAATGACTTTGTGCATTAATGAGCTTAGCTTATTCTCTATGCACTTGTAGCTGTGGGAAACATCTTGACATCTATGTGATTGCTATAAATAGATCTTCAAACTTTTCATAAATGATTAGTTAATAGTTTTGTTGATCTTGAGATATGCATAGAGTTATGCCTATATCTCCTCCTACTCATTTTTTTTTTTTGCTGAAGAGCTCAGCCAATGTCAAATCTCAAAAAGAGATAATAAGTTACAAAAGCTGTCACACAAACTAGTATTTGACTAGGAAAAAAGGAAAGCGACATGTATTTAAAATGTATGGTGCCAAAAAGCCAAAGGCTTGCTCATCAAATTGAAATATCAAAAATGTGATGTGCAAACTCAAGCAATTGTTGATCAAACCCAAAAAGATTTTTGAGTATTTTAGTTGTTTTTGGAAAGTATTTTGTTTTGAAAATTTTTCACCAAAATTCCAAAAATTTTCAACTTTGCCTTTTGGCAACTCACCCATGAGTCACGAGTTGTTAAAGCTTTAATCGCAAATTTACCTAGAATGTGTCGCGAGTCATTGGCGAGTAAGAGTTCAAGTAGTGAAAAAGACTTGGAAAATTTTTCAAAATCTGGGTTTTAGACTTTTTGGACTTACTCGCGAGTCAGTTGAGTCGTGAAAATCATGTATTTTGCATAAATAGGGTTAAAACTCAAACAGTTTTTCAAAAAATTTTCAGTTTCCCTCGCATCACGTGCTTTTCTCTTTGTCTTCTCTACCTCTCCCTCTCTTAAAACTGCCATTTTCAATCCAAAAACCTCTATTTCATCTTCAATCTTCACTCCAAATCCAAGAAAAGGTCTGGGTTTTCACTCCTTTTTAATTTGTTTCAAGTTTAATGCATTATTTTTCATGGATTTGTTGTTTGTGTTGAGATATTGAGATATGGTTGAAGAACATGGGTTTTTGTTGTTTTTGATGATATTGATATATGGGTTTTGTTGAGATAGATGGTATAATGCTTGTTTTACATGTCTTACATGTTTTTATTACATGCTCATGCATTATACTATATTTTTTGTTGTGGTGTGCATACCATTTTGTTGATAAAATGTCCATCTAGATGTTTTTGTGTGTATATTTGGACTCCGTTGAGTACAAAATTTAGGGATAATCATGTTTCCATGTTTGGAACAACTAATGATTATGTGTTTTCACACTTTGCCCTTTGCATGCTTTCATGCCTAATATGCACACTTTTTCATATGATGCACATACAGACAAAATCTTTGACATGCTGTATGTATTTAGGAGAGACATGTAAATCATCTTAATCTTAGGGATTCCTTCATTCCTAGCTGTTTTGAAGGAGGGAGCAGGGATAAACTCATTGGTGAATTCCTCGGAGTTTGTGAACCTTTGATTAGAGAGTTCTATGCTAATGCATCACTCAAAGAGGATCACATAGATTGCTGGGTTAGAGGTCGTGCATTCACTCTTGACATGGAGGGCATTAACGGTATACTTGGGCTTGTAGAACAAGATCATGAAGGGTTTATTCCATTCAAGGACAGAATGGTCTCTCTAGAATCTGTGGAACTCCGCATTGGTGGCTATAGGGAAGGAAGATGCCTCAACACAACCTCCTTTCCTTCAGATTTGAGATGCCTCGCCTACATCATGATGTTCAACTTGTATCTGATAAGGAAGTTGTCAACCATCAACAGTGCTAGAGCCATATTCCTCATGGAGGTTCGTGAGAAAATCTACATTGACATTGGTACACACTTGTACTACATCATTATCGAAGCCACAAAGACAACTTCATGGTCAAATCTTGTTCTCCCAAGTCTTATAATGAGGATTCTTCATGAAAATGGTGAGGAGACTCCACAACACATAAGCCTAATAACTCCATCTTCGTCCATTAACCCTCAAACAAATCCTAAGGAGTAGGGTTCAACTTCCTAGAGATGAACAAGCACCTCCTGTTGATACAAAGACTGAAGTGGAAGGACAACAACCTCCTCCAAGATGTAGTGTTGGTCAAGGTAGGAGCGGAGCATCATCATCTTCATCAGTTCCTCCCAATGCTTTTCAGATCATACTTGAGAGGATTAATGGTCTTCGAGATGTAGCAAATGAGCATTCCAAAAATCTTGCAGCAATCCAAGACCAAATCAACTTGTTGGCAGCCAAGTTTGATAGCTTTGCTCACTAGCCTTAGCCCTTTGGCCATTCCGGTCAAAAAAGGGGGAGTATTATTGGTAGCTCTTGAGGGAGAGAACATAGCATTGGTTTTCATAGCACTAATGGTTTTTAAAGTTTTTATGGTTTTCATAGCACCTTGATTTAGTACTCTATTGGTTTTAGTACTTTGTTTTTAAGAATGCTTGGACATTTTGTGTTATGGATACTTGGATGTTTTAGCTATTTAAATTATGCTTTTATGTACTTTTGCTTATGTAGCTTAGTACTTTTAGTTAATGTTGTGCATTTTCTTTAGTACTCTTGTGCCCTTGTTGGATCTTGTATCCTTGGTGCAATTGCTTTAGTGTTCTTGCATCGGTTGAGTGTTGGACATGCAAATGATACCTTGCATTAACCTTATTTGCTTGCATGTCCGGATGTTCATTCATTGTGTGAATGTTCATTGTAGTCACTATTTATAGTGATTGTTCTTGTATGGTCAAGTTATGTTTCATTATCATATTCTTTCTTGCTTGATCGTATTGTGCTTTCTCCATATGCTTTCTAAGATTTCCGCTTACAATGAACTTAATAATTGCATTTTGCGATATTGTTTTTAGGAAACTTGTTTGTATGGTTCAAGAGCTTCACATATCTAGAATTAGGTGTGAGTGAGTTTTGGCAACTGTTCCCAACTCACATATTTAAGTCTAGAGTTTGTTTTAGGGTTTTGTCATGGAATAGTCAAAGGGGAGATTGTAAAGTTGAATTTATTCAACTATGTGTTAGCTTTATTCCATACCAAATTTGCTTGTAATTTAACATTTAGAAACCTTGTATTTAGGTGGCAATAATGTAAGGGTTGTGTGTGAGAAAATGTGAAGAATTGATCAAGTGTGTGCATCAAGAGGCATCTCGCGACTAGATCTCGCGACTTCACGAGTGGTGACTCACCAGAATTCAGCACACGTGTGAAGCATGCAAGAAGTTGAAGGGTCAGGACAGCTGGATCTACAGGACAAAAAGTACAGTTTGACCAATCTATTATCTGTCGCGAGTGACTCGCTAGTACAACCTGTTTTGGTGAAAAGTGACTTTTCACATTCCTTCTCATACCCTACTATAAATACCCTTATACCCACAAAATGTAGAGAGCTTCCGGAGAGAATTTTGAAAGACAAACCCTAGAGAAAAACAAAATTGACTAATCCACAATTTTATATATTTGATTCTGCAAATTCTTCTACTCTCATCCTCTCCATTGTCATACTCATGAGAGGATCTTAAGCCAAATCCTTACCTCACCACATTCATAGTAGTGAGAAGGTTCTTGGTGTTTGGGAAGCAGTTTAAAAAAAACCAATTCATATTGGTTGATGCAATGGGCTAATTGCAGGATCTGGTAAGTTAGAGAGGACAATGTTAGGCATAACCCTGTTGGAGCAAGAAGCTTGGAGGGCTTAGGTGCATTAAGTAGATTAGGCTTGGAAGGTCTCTTACTATTCATGTATTCCAACTCATTTTCTAGTGGATCATTTTATCGCTTAGAGGGTGGTGGAGAGATTTTTCGCCGAGTTCTTCGGTTTCCTCTTTGATAACACGTACCGGTGTTGTCTTGTGTTTGTTTCTCTATATCCCTTACTCTTTACTTTTAATTACAGCTGAGTTGTGATTAAGATATGGCTTAGAGTAGTTTGCATATTTAGGTATCACTTATATTTCATTTTTCGTACATATATTGTTTGAATATAAGCTTGTATTGGTTTATTTCAATTTGGGGGTCTAAACATTCACTAGTGTTTTATACACTAAGTGATCTTTCATCAATAGCAAGCATATGTCGACCTATCCGTCGAGACTTAAAGAACAGCTTATTTTTCACTTGTTTCTTGAACCAATCTTCATGGCTTTTAATACAAACACTTGATATGCTTGAACAACATATTTCTTGATGTATTAAACCCATCTTAGATCTATCAAATTACAAGTAAAGTGCATTTTGTCAAAAGATTAGCTAATCACATAAAACATGACCCTAACACACACTAACATATATCATCTTTATTTTTTTTCAAATCTTAAATTGTCTTACTTATCACAATTCTTATCCCAATCAATAAATTCAAATATCTCATTGGGTTTCAACTTCTTACGGTACAAAATTGCCCTCATTTGAACGTTAAAATTGCATTTACCCACTACTATCTCAACTCCCTTTAGCCACTGTCAAGCATATCATGTCTCCCACCTTCCTACTTCATAGATTCATTCTAATTTAACAAACCCACTAGTTTTATGATAGAATCAAACGCAACTACCTTTGAAATCCGCTGAATTTCAATAGTTAAAGGTACATTATATCTAATTTATCTGAAGAAAAGAATTTTTATTGAGGTATGTATTTAAATGTGTTTGTTGTTGACAGAGAGCTTGGCGAGAGAGACAGAGATCGTTGACTACAAGCCCAATCTTAATTTTTATTGAGGTATGTATTTGATTCCTTTGTAATGTTTTGTAATGTTGAGCCTATTTTGATCGATTTTTGGTTTTACCATGAGCATAATTACACGCGCTTTGCATGTGTGATGAGTCAATATATATATAGTTCTATTTCACAATTAAAATTAAGATATGGTACAAGATAATTGTATGGTATTGATGAAGATAATTTGCAACCTCATTTTAAAAAAAATGAAAAAAAGCAATCCAAAATAACAGTTATCCATTTTTTTTCATAAGATATATGTGCAATTACAATTAAGAGATGATAACTACAGAATTCAATAAGCTATAAGAATCAATTTAATGACTTCCAAAATTTGAAGCATATTCTTACATACCTTCTTTTCTAGGTAGTGTTGATTATGTAGCTCTGTCACGAAATGGCTCTAGCAAAAAATCTACATGAGTTTTGCGTTTTTTTCCTTTCCAAAATAAATAAATAAATAAATAAAATAATTAGTGCAACTAAACTTTAATGATGACTACCAAAATTTAAGGTTTACTATAACATACATTCCTTTCCCTTCCTTTCCAACAGTATTAATCATGCAGATCTATCCCAAAATGGCTTTAGCAAAAAAACTACAAAAACAAAAAACAATAATGCATAATTGTCTATAAAGAGGATGAGATGAACAATTTTGTAAAGAACGTACTAGAAGAAGGTGGGTGCTCTTAGTTACTGAGGACCCTCATACAGTAGACTGCTCTCCAAATTTTGTATTTCTGTTCCGGTTGTTTTTTTTTTGCAAATATTTCAAAAATTAATTGTGAATTGAGATTAAAAAAAAAAGAAGATGAATGTGATATATATTTTTTTATTTTTTAAGTAAAATGATAAACTTTAGAGATAAGCAAAAAATATAATTTGTTTTTTGAACGTGTGTTTTAAAGTAGTGTAGTGATATAGAGAAAAGATTAGAATAAGGATAAGTAATTCTTTTTTAAACGAGTATTATGTTTTTTTTATTTAAAAAAGTGGAGGTATTTTATTTGGAATTTGGACTCCTTGTGACGAGATTTTTTTTTTTTTTTTTTTTGAAAAAAGACGAACATGATTATTTTTTCTTCAAACAGATAAAAATGATTAATTTCAGAAATAAATAGTAACTATAATTTCTTTTTCAACGTAAGTTTGAAAGTGGTGTAGTGATGTAGAGAAAAGATTGGGTAGGAAAAAATAAGATGAACACGGGGAAAGAAGGCTAATTTTAGGAGTTCTCTTATTTTTTTTTATAGGAATTTTGTTTTTAACTAGAGGTGTTTTATTCAGATAAAAAATTAATAAAAAATGGAAAAAGTTTAGGGAATAAAAAGATGAACAGGAAAAAAAAAAAAAAAAAAAAAAGGAAAACCAAATTTTATGAGTTCTCTTTTTGAATTCCAAATGATAGTGGCTGTAAGTGTTGTAGAAAGTATAGATAAATTTGTTATTTATTTGACATTTAAGATCCTATTTCTAAGAGAAGTTATCTTTTGGGTTGTTGACTCTTTCAAAATTTGGTTTGATGCCAACCAACCCCAAAATTTGGGCTAATAGCAACCAAACTTTGGTGTGCTAACTGCATTTTACTAATTTTACAAAAGAAAACTAGAACTACAAATCTACAGCCACACTATAAATAAAGGACATATTAACAACTCTATTTTGCACCCTACCAGTTATACATTTCTAGACAAGCAAAATGAGTCCTTTCAATAAAAACGTATCAACATTGTTGTTGCTTGCATTTTTTATAATTGTTACTACTTTCTCTATGAATGCAGAAGCTGATGAATTTGAAGTCCATAACTTAGCGACTCGGACCTCGAAAGTTAATGTCACTTGTGCAAACAGCTTCGTTGATTTTCCTTCCTTTTTCGTTGCCTACAATGAGAAACACGTTTTCGAAATTGACAATGCTAATGCAAATATCAACTGCTTTTTCCGATGGACGGGGGTAATCCACAAGTTCCAAATTTACGATGTTGAGAGGGACCAGTGCGTTACTTGTATTTGGAATCTTAAAGCTGATGGTCCATGTTTTCAAGACCAATTGAGAGGTGGTGAAAAATGTTATCCTTGGGATAGTTAATTCTATGTTTTTCCATGGTGTGTTGTAATAAAGGAGATTCATTCCCAATAGTGTTCTTCTTCTGGGTTTTAGAAAAAAAATAACAATAATATTTGGGATATTATGAATGTATGTCAAATAACAATTTCAACAAGATCTTTATAAATATGTATGTTTGAGTTTGGTGAATGATATGAATAAGTCTGAGGCCTTAAATGATCAATTGGGATCATGCCTCGTGAAATAGTTGTCACTAATTTGAGTTTGAGATAACTAATGCATTTGCGTCTAATTCTTGTTATTGCCATGCTACATTAGCGGTCTCAAATAATGCACCCTCTAAAGCAATTACTATCGGGCTTGCCAATGTATCTATTTGCCATGTGCATGGCATCCCACATTTTTATTTTGTATTTTTAAGGTCTCGGATATTGTCTAGTGTTGGATTCACTAAGTGTAGTTTGTGAACATTTTTTGAATTTGTAATTTACTTGGATTGATTGGCTCAAAATGTTCATACCGGAAGAAGTGTGCTCTTCAACCAAAGTTTTACAAATTTTAAAAATTTGTTTTTAGATCTTATTTCTCTTATTGTTTTATGTATTATTTTGTTTTAGGGGGAGAAATACATAAAATGTGAGAAAAATACATATTTACCCTTATTTTTAACAGAGGTGGATAGCAGAAGACTAAAGGATATAACCTCAAGTAGGCAAAGTGTTAAGTTTTGAACCATGGGTAGGAAAAGTGCAAAAGGATCAAACCATAGATGGGTTTACTATATTTTGCCCTTAACTTTAACATAGACAAGGCTAGCTCATTGAGAAAATTGCAATTGAATGAGTTGGAAGAAATCTGGCGTGATGCATATGAGAATTTTAGGAGTCATAAAGAAAGAATGAAGGTTTTTCATGACAAACATATTTTAAGGAAATCTTTTGAATCATCTCAAAATATTCTTTTGTATAATTCTAGGTTACATTTGTTCCTTGGAAAATTGAGATCTAGATGGACTGAACTTTCATTGTTAAAAATTTTTTCCCTCATGGTGCAATAGAAATTGAGAACCCTAAAAATGGTAACATATTTAAGGTGAATGAACAACATCTTAATCCATTTCTTGAGAAATTTTCACAAGTAGAGGAATCCATTAATTTGGAAGATCCCATTTATCAAGACTTTCCAAGCAATTAGCATTAGTGTTTGTTTCGTAGTTTAGATTGTGTTTTTCTTTTTATTATTTTTGTTGTTTTGTTTTCTAACCCCTTTTGCAGGTGTTAATTTTTTTTTTTTTTTTGTTCATTTATATTTATTTCTTCAAGGTACTCTCTGTAATCTCTACTCTTTATTGCTTTTCCATGTTAACATTGATGACAATGTAAATTTTACGTTGGGGGAGGACATTGAGATTATTTTTATTTGCTTTTATTTTATGTTAATGTTTTGTTGTTGTTATTTTTAGTGATTTTTGTGTTTTTTAGTCCCATTTTTTTTAAGAAAAAAATAAATTATTTCTTTAGCATGAGTTTTAAGTTGAAGTTCTTTATGCTATTTCTATCTAAAGAATTCCACTATTTTTTTTTAACAAAAAAGGAATTCCACTATATTTCATACTCAACTATTATGCACATGCACTTTAGTCACATGAACATGTTTCTTAGTTGAGAGACAAAGATGACTTTGAAAATCTTGAAAATAAAGTGTAGATACTTTAACTCATGTGAGAATTAAGTCATTCATTTCTTTTAGAGAGTTATTTTCTTTTTATTTCATTTTTCATTTGGAAGCACATAACTTTGTTGTTTCTTAGTCTCATTATTCTTTCTTTTGGTCGAATACTAAGAAATACGTACGTGAATAAATACGCAACCTCTTTTGCAGTACACATCACCAGCCCGCTGCTGTAGTATAAGCTATAGCCATATCAAATAGCTGCCTCAGCGAAACACATGCACCAAGAGATGCCACGGTTCAGCCAAGTCATGTTCGCAGTTCTGGATGTGTTGTTCAACAGCTCGCAGTTCTGCATGTGCTGCTCAACAGCTCGCCACTGAAGAATACACTATCAAGTCATATCATCTTTATTCACGTGAATACCTACCCTTACTTATAGTCAAATCCATGTGAATACTTGCCCTTGCAAAACTCCTATATAAAGTCCCATTTACATCTACCCTTGCAAAATAACTACACATACCGATCTAAAGTCACATTTTCCAATGTCAACACGCAATTGGATGCTACCTTGTTTTCCAGATAACTATAGGAGCGAGAGATTTTGATGAGAGGGAATACTACGTTGGACTACGGTGGGAATGGGACTTTCTACCACGATGATCTTGTGCAACTCAGATCGCCTCTTGTCGATCATATCTCACTCATACCACCATAGTGAAACATGCACCAATATGAGTGTGCAGTGACTAAAATATAAAAAGAGAACAATCTTATAATACTCCTTAAGTGCAGGTATCACATGCTACAACTTGCAGAAGAGCTAGCCGCCGCAACCAACAGGCAACTCACTCCGACGGAACGTAACAATGTCCTTAACTACGAGGATTACCTGTCAGAATGAATGTCTATGTGGTGTGTGTCTTATGTCTATAGGTTAAGTTAATAATGTTAGTAGCGTTAGTGTTCAATATGTAATGCATGCATATTGGTGGCATCGTGTAAGAATATTTAAGTTTTCTATGTTATGCTATAGGTGCAGCCGCCACAACCAACAGGCAACTCATTCTGGCGGAATGTAACAATGTCCTCAACTACGAGGATTACCTGTCAGAATGAATTCCTATGTGGTGTGTATTATGTCTAGGGTAAAGTTAATAATGTTAGTAGTGTTAGCGTTCAATATGCAATGCATGCATATTGGTGGCATTATGTAAGTTATTTTAAGTTTTACAATGTTATGTCGTAGGTGCTTATTGAAAAACATCATGTGTGGGAATATTTAACTTTTATGCGTTATGTGGGAATAATCTAGATTACGAATAACGTGCATGCTCCTCACAATCAATAATAAGGTTTACATAGTACAAATGCAACAACAGTGACACACATACATATAAAACATAGTTAAGCAAAATAATTCTCCAACAAAGTCCAATTACACCGCGACCCGATTACTCTTCATCTGACATCTTCACGTCTAACTGATAAATGGGATCAGCAAGAAGTGATTGCATGTATTGTGCGTGCTCGTACAACTTACACTCCACTGACTCTTGAATCTCGACTTGGGTCCGATATCGATTAAGACGTATCTTCATTCGACTATTTTCTTCTATTATGCAGTTCAACGCTTTAAGAAGTTCGTCAATCATGTCTCTTGGCAACTACGACGCGAGTCGTAGAGGTACTAGCAACTTATAATCAACCAACTTATCATAAAACATTTGCTGTTCACGGAATAACCAAGCCCACTCTTGTCTAATGGTATTGTGAACCCTTGCACTATTTCGTAGATTCGGATCGATTAGATAGCTGAACTCATCTCCCAATACCCAACAACGACCCATAGCAGTGAATAAATCGCAAGGCCTATAGATGAAAGGGTTGCCAGAACTAGACATTGACACTGAATACAATAACATCAAATGATCAAGTTAACAATGTGCATCAACTGTTGGTAAATAATGTAATGCTACATGGTACACAACAAAGACATTCATAAATTCGTGTACTATTACATGCTAAAAATGAAATACTAACACTCACATTTGACCATAAACATTAGATGTTGTTGTTAATGTCTAACCAATGATGATTATGTACACGGCCCAATATGATTGTGACCAATGATGATTATGTGCAATACAAATGTTGCTATGGTAAAGATTTCATTCTCTTGTGATTAAAATTTACTACAACAAACAACAAAAATCACACCAATGTACTCACTTCACACTCATTCAACCAAAAAAATAAAAATTCAGTACAGTATTAAATGAAAATTCCATTGCCATAAAATTCTGGTGTGAGTTTTTTACCTGAGGTGATACAAATTTTAGTTGAGTCTGTAAGTAGTTGTGGATTTGTGGAGCGGAGTGGAATTCAGTTCAGAAGAAAAGCAAGACACTCTAAATGAGAGGAGAAGTGAAGCTATTATACGAGAATAACTCAATTTTGGGGAGTGCGAGTTTGCTTTATAACTTAACATTAGAGTAATCGAGTTATATTAAAACTTTGATACGCTACGCCTGACACCAAAACAATCTAAAACAGCTATAACACAAGCATAACTCGATATCTATATGGTCGATTATATAACTCGATTTTATGATAATCGAGTTATTCAAGGATTAAAAAAAAAAAAATGCCACGCTGGCTGGCCAGCATGGCACAAAGTTGAGGCTAACTCGATTATACAAGGATCAAGTTCTTCACAAAACTCAACTTTTGCTATTATCGAGTTACAAAAAATGGGTATTTCTCTAATTAGTTTGAGAAAGAGGGTAAAACATTGGTTTTTTTGCACGAAAAGGGCATTTGTCCATTTTGGCCATAAATATTTTAATGTCAAGTTAGCTTATGATTAGTATCTCTATAAATATTTCCAATAGCCTCATTGTAAAATGACAATTTATTATATGGTACATATATAATCCTTTTAAAACCTTTTTTGGAAAAGAATCTGTTAGGTTCTAAATGTTTAGAACAATTGGCAAATCATGAACACAAACTTGTCTAGATATATATTTTAGAGTCTATAGGTTTTATTAGACAATGTTCAAGGTGATTCAAGTCAAGATTCAAGAACATACAAGCTACAGGAAGAAGACTTCATATTCTGCCTGGTTCAATCAATCGAAGAACAGGCTCGATCAATCGAAAATCGTATTTGCAGAATTTTATGTCGGCCCAAACAACAGCTTAAGCCCATTAAGGATTAGGGTTTCAGATCTACTTCTCCCACTATATAAAGGAAACCCTAAGCCACGTTTTTGAGACTGAAGAGAGAGAGAGATTAGAGTGCCTCTTATGCCTCTTTTGGTTTTAGGGTTTTGTACCCAAACCTCTTTATAAAGTCTTGGTTGCTAGAGAGTTGTATTGTTGCTCATATTGTTGTTTGTGTAAATCTCTTGTGAGATCTAGGAGAGCTTTCCTTTGCACAAACTTAGGGTTTTCAAGGAAGAGATTTTATCTACACCTTGATGATCAACTCAGTTGCTGCCATTGAAGTTTAAAGAAAACACAAGCGGGTGTGCTTGTATCTGGTGGTGAATCCAAGAAAGAAGGAGTCCGTGGATTCAAAACTTTCACGTGGTCGTGTCAGTAAGTTCTACTAGTGGGTAGCAATAAGAAGTTGAGTGTGGGGGCTTGTAAGTCTTATTATATGAACTTCGATTCTTTCAAGATAGTGGATTCAAGTTTACCTTGAGGATAGCTAGGTCAAATCCTCCCCAGGTTTTTACCGGTTTGGTTTCCTGGGTGATCATATATTTGTGTTATTTATCTTTTTGCTGCTTTGCATGATATGATCTTTATGATTGTGATAACCTAGATTTGTTAAATTGGACTAAATAACAACTTGGCTAATTACCTAGGTTAATTCAATTGTGTTTTTAAGGGGTCTAAAAACCATTAGAATCTTTTAATAGTTTTTATTAATGTAAGTGTAAACGAAAAAAAAATCACACGTACACAGTACACTTTCTATTATTTCTTCTTACTTGTTTTCTCAATCTCATTAACAATTCTAACATCCAAAATACATACTTTAGTAAACATTTTGCCCAAACCACAATTCACTCTCTATTTTTTCTTCTCTCTCTTTTTCTCAATCTCATAAACAACTATAACACCCAATATGCATACTTACAAGTGTTGGTTTACATGTTTGACACATTGAATTACACAAAATGAATGCTTCAAGATATCCAAATACCCACAACATGCGAGGTTGACCTCATTAAAACCAGGAATTGATTTCAACTTGGTATATGTAAAAGATAATTATATCTTATTTTTATATGACCGTAGGCATTTAATTAAAGAATCATGATCTCACTCACCGAGTCATATCTCTATTTTTCATATTACTGGGCTTTCAAAAAAAAAAAAAAAAAAAAAAACTTGACACAACCATGAGCATTGAGCACCTCCCATCACTTTCAAAATGACATGCGTAAAACTACTTGATTTATATGTCATGCATGAACTGTATTAATTAGTACAACTTTGATCTAGTCAATAACTTATTGCACCATAATCCTGCATTTTAGCTCTCGGTTTTAGCAGTAAAATTTTCAAATAAGGGTATAACCGATTAAAACAAAAACCCTAATTCTTTTACCTCATTTATATATTGTAATAAGTTTTTTTTTTTTTTTTTTTTAAATAAAAATAAAAACAAAAACCTGACGTGATGATTCCAATCATTCTTTATCCATTTTCTTAAATAGCTACATTCGAAAGGACTATTTTCTGCTTACATTTCTTTCTTCTTTTACATTTACCTAATCTTGTATAAATAACGTCTCCATCTGTCGATAACACTAGGTTAGAAAAGCATGGAAATTCAAACAATGAGACAATCTCTCTCTCTTCATGATTAATTAATGATTATGTAAAGCCGCCAGTGCTTATGGATTAACTAATGATTCACCAATTCTAATATCACCCATCCAGTTACCATCATTTTGGATGGGCCAAATACATGTGTGTTTATCAAATGTAGGAAACTATAGTGCTATGTGATAGTTTTTAGACCCCTTAAAAAACACAATTGGATTAACCTAGGTAATAGCCAAGTTGTTACTTAGTCTAAATTCCAAATCTAGGCTATCACAATCAAACAATCATATCATGCAAAACAGCAGAAAGATAAAAAACACAATGATATGATCACCCAGGAAACCAAACCGGTAAAAACCTGGGTAGGATTTAACCTAGCTATCCTCAAGGTAAACCTAAATCTACTTATGAAAGAATCGAAGTTGTACAATAGGATTTAGACCACTAACATCCTATTGCTACCCACCAGTAGAAACTTATTGACACGACCACGTGCAAGCTCCGAGACCACGAACTCCTTCTTTCTTGGATTCTTCAGCAAGTACAAGCACACCCGCTTGTGTTTCTTTAAGCTTCTATGGCAGCAACTGAATGATCATCAAGTTCTTGAATGAATCTCCTTCTTGATAATCCCAAGCTTGTGTAAAGGAAAGCTCCTCACAGATCTCACAAGAGATTTACACAAACAGCAATATGAGCAACCCTAAAAGGTGGCTAGGGCAAAAATACAAAACCCTAAATCTTTTAAATGAACTAGGGTTGAGTTGGAATTCTACAGAAAACACATTCTGCCCGAATTTCGATTGATCAAGCCTAAGCTTTGATCGATCGAACCAGGCTGAAATGCTTTCTGCATCAACTTGAATCTAACTTTACATAAATGAACCAACTTTGAGCAAGTATAAACACGACTAAACATCTTGTTTTGATCCTAGTTTGCCAACAATACATATTAGAGTTCCAAATACATAAGATCCTAAGTCTTTAGAACCTAACACTATGTTTTGGGTACAATTCTCAAGGAGATGCTAGAAGAATAATGAGGATCAATAGGCCTTATAAATAGAGTTGTGGTGTAGCCTGTTGTTGTGTGCATAAGAGTTAATTAGAAGACAAAGTTTTGTCTAGCAAGAGAGTTAGAGAATAAGCTTTGTCTAATATGCTATTATGAAAGCACCTTTAGGTGTATTGGGGATTTGGGTTAGTTTATATTTGTGAGGTTTATGAGAGTTTATGACTGGTTGTAATTATCATTGATAGTGGATATTTTTGTTTGGTGTCACCGGATATTTATGTATTGTTTTGCTTTCCATTTATTATTTTACACGTTTTTCACAAGGAAAATCCATTGAAATTGAGCTATTTTCTTTTAGAGCAAATGCCGAGCTAAAGAATGAGTCATTTCCAAATTTGGTACAATCCAATAATACTTTTATACAAGACCAAAGATACTTTTTGTCCAAATCCTGACCCAATTATTTCATTATCAAATGCCTCTGGATTGACCAGATTCTGATGCATATATTATCAATTAAATAACATAGCAAAATGCAATATTTTTTCTGAAGTAAAGGTGAAAAGATTCTGAACTAATCACTGTCCCCTTAACTTGAGTGATTACATGACTACTTTCACTGTCAACCATTGGCACATGCACAAGCTAGATTTTAGGAAGTTGTTAGAAGTAGAAGCCATGTGCTGTATGAAACATTGCATGTGATTAATATGCATTCCCAAATTTGATCTAGCCTAAGCAGCAGCACATCACAGTCCCTGCATCAATTAGGTATATATTATATACTTTAGTCAAAAACTTAGTGCTTAGAGTTGAGTATGGTGCCTTCATGTCTCATAATTCATGGTTTGGGTTTGGGAGAAGAACCATCTTCAGATTGCAATCTTAAGGATTGAGAAGTGGGTTATACTATTTTATATTGTATTCTGCTGTCAGTTGGTCTCAATACTTTATTTTATTGTATTTTATTTTTGCTAGCATTGATCTCAATACTTAAGGTTGTAATAGATTTACAAGCTAGCCAAAGAAAATCTTTGTTTGGTTGTAGAAGATAGACCAACTTTAGGATGGTTGACGACTTCGTTAGCAAAGGAGCCCCGACCAATATTGGAACATTTTGGTAGTAAAATGAAAATTCATAGCGATGGCCATTCTTTTGCAGGTAGAGGAACCCAGTTGTTAAAAAGATCAAGATAGTCCATGAAAATAAAATTATACAAGCCCTTGTTTTCCCCCAAACTATTAGGATGATTTTTTTGGGAGATATGAACACTAATCTGATTGTCCTAACAAACAAACATGTATAATCCCTCCACCAGATCAAGTGTCAATTGTCCACTTAACTTGTCTTCCTTACTTCTGTTGAGTGTCCATGTGTAGTAAGCTCTATTGAGCTTACAAAAGAAATTAGTATCAAGTCTATTGACAATGTGCCAAAGTTATTTGCTAATGTTGTTAACCACAGACCATGGAGGGAGTTTGGAACTGATCCAAATAATTAAAATCAAGATCCAGTATCATTAGTTAGCTGTATCTCCTAAATAGCTCATGCAAGGACTAATTTCTCTGCTTGTAACTTCATAGTTCATGTATGTTTGCAAATACTATTTATCAGATAACTTCACTTATATTTTGCTAAATTTCTATTGTGTTTTCTCAATTTAAAAGAAAGTATAGCTGGATCGGAGGGATTGGTCTTGTCATCAGCTTTTAAATTAAACAAGCCTTCAATCATACGAGACTGGCATGGTAGAAAGATATTTTTGAGTTTTCTGCTTTCATGGGCCACAAAAACTTCTTAATTTTTTTTCCCGCTTTGGGGCCCGCCTGCCAGGGAAAGGGGGAGTACTGTGCAGCTTAGTAAAATCTTACCTGCAAAGCCTTTTTTGATAAAATGTTGAGCCCAAGCAAGTTTCACATCTAAGAACAAATTTATAAAGGCAATTCCATTAATGTGTGAATATTAGCAAAAAATGGATAAGGTACAACAAAGAATTGTGCCTGATTAGATCAGGAAGCTCTAAACGTTTCCTCAAGGCTGGACAGGAAAGTAAATCCGAAGAGTAATTTTGAAAAATATTATCTAGACTTTTTTTTTTTTTGTCCCAAAAGTTTGCATGAATTTCTTTTTTTCATCCCTAAATTTTAATTTTTTTTCCCTTCAACTATTGAAAACATTACACCATTTGTCATTAAACTTTAAAATTTTCTCTTTTAGTCACTGAACTATTAAAAAAAGTTCTTTTATCATCACTAAACTTTAAAAAAATCTTCCATACTAAGTGTGTGACCAATAGTTTCTTGCCACTTGTTCATCTAATGTGTGTCATTTTTTTAATTTATAAATGTAATGGTCCATGTCGGATTCTCTAATGCTAAAAATAGTGCCACCTAAACACAGGATAAAACTGACTAGGAGTGGACAAAAATATAAAAAGTGTAATGTTTTCAATAGTTTAGTGATAAAAAATGAACTTTCTAAAGTTAAGGGATGGAAACTGAATTTCATGAAAATTTTACAAATGAAACAATATTTTTTTTCTAATTACAAGACCAATCCTTTTATTGTTATTTATCGTGTGTGGCACGATAACTTGCAGGTGTGTTGGCAAGGTTGTATGGAAAAGAACCCTCCCCATTTGCTTTTGAAATGGGGTGTCCAATTCAAAGTGAAGATTTAGTATTTAAATATCTAAGGGTGAACATGATGCCACCTAAATCAATTATCATTCCTTAGTTGGTGGAATACAATTTTAAATGATGTCGCACCAAATACATCTTAGATTTTAGAAAACTAAATCTTTACCATGACATGGACCATTTCAATTTAAAAGCAAACGGATCGGAGCCTGATTCTAGGCACCAATACACAAGGCATAATTTACTTTATTTCAAAATTACCATAGCGGACACAGCCACTAGACTCTCTCAACACAGTAGAGGAGAAATAGTCTGGGCTAAAGCTAACATCAAAAGAGCCATAAAAATTGCAAAACAAAGACCACTTGGCTAAAATATGGGCAGTCCCATTAAAGATCCTAGGCATCCATCTAACAGCTACGTTACTATAACTAGACAAAAAGGACCTCAAATCAGAGCATAAAAACATGATTCTCCAAGGGGGAGGCGCTATTAAGTTCGAGATGAGTTTGGCCACAACTTGAGAGTCTGTTTCTTTCGAGACAAAATCACACCTCAAGTCCGGAACTAAAGAGAGCGCCCATCTTATTGCTTCTGCTTCAGCTTGAAAAGGGATGGTGGTGTTCACCTTCCTTGAACCAGCAAATACCACTTTCCCTTTCCAATCTCTTGTGATCACAGCAATGACAGAGAATCTTGGACTTACTACAGCATCTACATTTATTTTTAAGCCAAGCCTCGGTGGAGAACTCCAACCCAAGGCTATAGCAAAAACTTGAGATCTCACAAGGGGGGGTCTAGCACTTTTATGCTCAACAAAAAGGTTGAAAATTCTGGCTTGCAACACCTTCCAAATTTATGTCCATGTTCTCAAATATGGAACGGTTTCTTTGCTTCCAAACAACATCACAGAGGATGGCACCAAATAACAAGGTTTCAAGGGATATTTTGGTCATTTTTTGGTTTTCGAGGGTATTTTGGTCATTTTGTAGGTTTTGGGGTTATTTTGGTAATTTTCATGTTTTTGGAGTATTTTGGTCATTTTTTAGGTTTAAGGGGTATTTTAGTCTTTTTTTAGGTTTTAGGGGGTATTTTGGTCATTTTTAGGTTTAGGTGTTATTTTGGTCATTTTTTAGGTTGAGGGGGTATTTTGGTCATTTTAGTGGTTTTGAGGCATTTTAGAGTTGAGTAATTTGTAGAAATGATAGTTGGATCATAATTAGGTCTAATTAGGTACCCAATTAAAACCAAATAAACATTAATATTAATTGGGTTTAACTGGGTTAATACCCATTTAACCCAATTAATAATTTGGTGGGTTTGGGTCTCATTTAAGTGGGCGGATTTGGGTGGACAAATGGATTTGGGTTAATTTTGCCACCCCTAAACCTTGCCAGCACACCTGCAAGTTATTGTGCCACACACGATAAATAACACTAAAAGGATTGGTCTTGTAATTGGAAAAAATATTGTTTCATTTGTAAAATTTTCATGAAGTTCAATTTCCATCCCTTAAATTAAGAAAGATCATTTTTCATCACTAAACTATTGAAAACATTACACTTTTCATATTTTTGTCCACTACTAGTCAGTTTTATCCTGTATTTAGGTGGCACTATTTTTAGCATTAGAGAATTTGACATGGACCATTACATTTATAAAAAATAATAATAATAATAAAAAAAATAAAAAAAAATGACACACATTAGATGAACAAGTGGCAAGAAACTATTGGTCACACACTTAGTATGGAAGATTTTTTTTAAGTTTAGTGGTGATAAAAGAACTTTTTCAGTAGTTCAATGACTAAAAGAGAA